>NW_012026867.1:1502219-1586208 GCF_000956235.1 Wasmannia auropunctata
TTATATATATTTATTAAATGAATAAATATATAGTCTACTGACTGTCTACATAGATGACACTTTTACAATAGTTTACGTTGTTTACACGTAAACGTAGAGTATTATATTTTACGCGTAGATGCACAACCCTGCCTATAACCTATAATCTCTTCTCAAGGAGGATCAAAACAAATTAATTACAAGACTTTAACGCGCGCTATATTCCCCTTTTCGCACAGGCTATCATATGGGATCAGTCGTTGGCCGGACCGATCGGTCTTGTCGCCAAGTACAATTTGCTGGAGGAGTACGGTGTTGTGAAGATGTACCCGCTGTACGGCGGGACTTTGACAATGCCGTCTAACATTGCTAATGTCATATTTATCTCGAGGCCACAGTTGGAGCTTATGGACCTGATTGCCGAGAATGTTCACGGGTGGGTGTGCAGCGAATATATTACCAGATAGTATGCAATTTTAACGTATCTAATGTTCGACGGTATCAACAAAAGTCCTGAGACTAGTCACATACGAATGAGATACTGCTATTTTTTAATTTGATTATAATCTGAATTAAATTCACGGATGGGTGTACTTACAGCGAATATGTTACCAGATAGAATACAATTTTAACATATCTAATGTTCGAAGGTATCAACAAAAGTCCTGAGAGTAGTCATGTACAAATGAGATACTGCTATTTTTAAATTTGATTATAATCTGAATTAAATTCACGGGTGGGTGTACTTACATCGAATATGTTACCAGATAGAATACAATTTTAATATATCTAATGTTGACAATATCATAATTTGACAATATCAACAAAAGTTCTAACTCCTGAGACTAGTCACGTACAAATAAGATACTGCTATTTTTAAATTTGATTATAATCTGAATTAAATTCACGAACGAGTGTACTTACATCGAATATGTTATCAGATAGAATACAATTTTAACATATCTAATGTTGACAATATGATAATTTGACAATATCAACAAAAGTTCTAACTCCTGAGACTAGTTACATACAAATAAGATACTGCTATTTTTAAATTTGATTATAATCTGAATTAAATTCACGAGCGAGTGTACTTACATCGAATATGTTATCAGATAGAATACAATTTTAACATATCTAATGTTGACAATATGATAATTTGACAATATCAACAAAAGTTCTAACTCCTGAGACTAGTTACGTACAAATGAGATACTGCTATTTTTTAATTTGATTATAATCTGAATTAAATTCACGGGTGGATGTACTTACAGCGAATATATTACCAGATAGAAATACAATTTTAACATATTTAATATTTGACAATATCAACAAAAGTCCTGATTCCTGAGACTATAATAGTTATGTACAAATAGATACAGCTATTTTTAAATTTGATTATAATCTGAATTAAATTGTCATGTTCAAAAATATATATATATTTTATATATATATATATATATATATATATATTTATTCATGTTTGCAGAGAAGAGGGCAAGAGGCCGCGTAAGGAATTCCACTTGTTCTTCGTGCCACGCAAGAGCCTTCTTTGTCAAAAGAAGCTCCAGAATCGCGGTGTCTTCGGCAGCTTCACGCTGATAGAAGAATTCAAATGCGATCTCTTCCCGTTCGACAACGATCTGCTGTCGATGGAACTGAGCGGATCCTTCAAGGAATTCCACCTGGAGAACGATCCCACTTGTCTGTATCAAGTCGCGCAGGCCATACAAGGCCTACAAAAGTTGTACGGCAAAATCTTGAAAGTCACGGGAAGGGGACCGGCCGCCAGCAAGGTTTGGGAATTGCTGGAGAGGCTGAATAGAGAAGAGGAAGATAATAAATCGCTCCCTGTGTCGTCCGTTGCCATCGAACACTTATTGTTGCTGGACCGATCTGTAGATTTGCTCTCACCCTTGGTTACACAGTTGACCTACGAGGGCTTAATCGACGAAATATATGGAATAAAATACAGTGAAGTATCGGTTTTACATATTTTTTCCATATTTCAAGATTGCGATTTTTAATCATTCCTGTAATTTGAATGGAGTAATAACAGAGGAACGTCTTTCCTTTTTGTTTTAGATACTGTGCAATTACCCGCAAGAAAATTCCACGACTCCGACGACTCTCCCACCGCGATGTCGCTGAACGATAAGGAGCAAATCATATTGAATTCAGGAGAAGAACTTTTTGCTGAGATCAGGTATGTAATTATTAATTCTCTCCCTGGGGTAACTAATTTTCTCTCTTCATGATGTTTCGTTCTTACAGAGATAAAAATTTCAACGGCGTTGGCCCAGTTCTTAGTAAGAAAGCCAAGGTGATTTCATCTCAGTTTGACGAAAGACACGGGGACAAGAGTGTGCAAGAAATTAAGCAGTTCGTCGCGAGATTACCACACATGCTAGCGACAAAGCAATCTTTAGCAAGGCGTAAGTGATAAAGACACGTGTTTGAATTCAAATTTTGGCGATTATTTTATTGACTTTGATTTATTTTTTATTAGTATTTTAGTAATTATCGGTAATCTCTCTTTAATCTAACCTAACTTTAATCTAATCCAGACACCACGATCGCCGAGATGATTAAGGAGGTGACCGATTCGAGCAACTTCCTGGAATCATTGCAAGTCGAGCAAGAACTGTTAAATTGCATCGACACGGACAAGCCGAATGCGTACATCGAGGACATGATAGCGCAGCAGCAGCCGTTACTCAAAGTTTTGCGTCTCCTGTGCATACAATCGTTGACGAACTCCGGCTTGAAGCCGAAGCTACTGGATTACTATAAGAGAGAAATAATTCACACGTATGGATACCAACATTTGCCAACTTTGTTGAATCTGGAAAAGGCTGGCTTGTTAAAGCAGCAGCAGTCGGTGCGACAATACGCAGTTCTGAGGAAAGCGTTGAGATTAACTGTCGAGGACGAGAGTGAAATAGCACCGAAGGACATCAGTTACGTACATTCCATATACGCACCACTGAGCGTGAGACTGGCGGAGCAACTGGTGCAACCGAACGGATGGCAGGGGTTGAACGACGTGATGGGATTATTGCCAGGCCCCACCGTAAGCAGCGTCCCGTACAATATATCCTCAGTAGCAAGACGTAAGTTGAATTTAAATCTTGCTTTACTCAACAGCTTACTTTTGACGTATTTATTCTTAAAAGAAAACAAAATATTTCAGGAAATTCTATTGCAAGCGAAGACTCCAGTTCGGAACCACCGAAATTAATTCTAGTATTTTTCATCGGTGGCTGCACTTTCGCCGAGATATCTGCACTACGGTTTTTATCGCAACAGGAAGATCGTGAGTATCGTAATAAATTACGAGGTACTTATTTGCACGAATAAATAAAGATATGTGTAATATAACGCAGCATGTAAATTTTTTTTTCCCCAGTAAATGTCGAGTTTGTTGTGGGAACTACTAGACTAATCAATGGCGACACGTTTCTCACTTCTTTGATGGAAGATCTGGAGCGCACGTGAGAAGAGAATCGCTTAAATAAAAAGTATTGAAATAGGATATTCAATATTTTTCATGTGATAAAGTAAACTCTGTACATAATATATATTTCTTCCCCATTATTTTATATTCATCCGATCATATATAATGTAATTCTTAAAAATAAGGTAATTTTTTAAAGGTCTTAGATGCTAATTTACATATTTTGTACATATATGTATGTACATGAAAATAAATCTGCTGCAATGTGTGAATGCGCATAATAATTTTTTTACATAGTACTTTTCTACTTGCATACAAAATTCATGCTGTAATACATGATTACAAATTTTTTTTAAAGTTTTCCAGAAACTAATAAAAAAATTTTAATGCGTATAATACTTTTTTTACACAGTACTTTTTTAATTGCATACAAAATTCATGCTGTAATACGTGATTACAAATTTTTTTTAAAGCTTTTCCAGAAACTAATAAAAAAATTTTAATGCGCATAATACTTTTTTTATACAGTACTTTTTTAATTATATACAAAATTTATGCTGTTAATACATGATTACAAATTTCTTTTAAAGCTTTTCCAGAAATTAATGAAAAAATTTTTTAATTTCTTTAAGAAATTAAGATTTTTCAAATACAATTGTATAATTAACTATCAATAAAGCAGAAGGATGTAGTCAACAATGCGGAAATCGATAGAATTCATGTCAAAGATAGTAGTCGAGTTTTTCATCAGTTAGTACACATATATATGTATATACATACATATATATATATATATATATATAGAGAGAGAGAGAGAGATTTTTGCTATATATATATATATATATATATATATATATACATATAGTATATATATACATGCATATATACTGACTGACGAAAAACTCGATTGTTGACTACATCCTTCTGCTTTATTGATAATTAATGATAGAATTGTATTTGAAAAATCTTAATAAATATATATATATATATATTAATATTTTTTTTGTATATATGTATACATATATATGTATATGTGTATATAAATGGGAAAAATCTTTCAGGTTGTATCGTATTACGATAAAACAGCGCGACGGAAAGGAATGGCACGAAGTGGCTAGTTCGCAACGTGACCGGCGTAGAGCGCCACCGCCATCGCGAACGGACGGCTCTCGCGCGCCTGGTGTGCCGTGTAGTGTGTACGGTGTATACGGTGCAAGTACGGTACGAAGCGGGACGAGCGAAATCGGACGTGAGACGTAGGTGGAGGAATCCTCGCGCACGGTCCCCGCGATCGTCCGTGGACCCGAGGTACGGTGGGCTCGTCGTCGCTCGCTGTCTCGCGCCCCGTTCACTCTCGCGAGAGTGTTCGCGCGCGCGCACGCGAGAGAAGAGAGAGAGAGAGAGAGTGTGTGTGTGTGTGTACGTGTGTGTAGGTGCGTGCGTGACGTGCGTACACGGCGACGACGACGACGACGGCACGACCCGCACGACGACGACGAGGCGTGTATTGTTCCGGGGCGCGGTGCGCGAGTCTCGCGAATCAGCGGCGGGCTCGCCCGAGGATCGCAGGCGCTTAATTATGCCCGCGGGATCGGCGGCCAGGTTCAGGAAAAAGAGCTGCTGCTGCTGCTTCTCCTCCTCCGCCTCTTCCTCCGCCTGAAGAGAAGTGCACACGGAGCCTGCGAGGCGCATGCTTCCCCGCCCGCTCCCTCGCCATTTTGGAGGTGAATACGATATTTTCTCGGCCCTTTTTTTTTTTAGCCCGACCTCTGCCCTGCGCTCTCTGACACGGCCCAGCGGGGATTCCCATCGGTCGCGGCCCGTGAAACCGCGGCGATGTCACGCCACCCGGACGGACGGGACGGGACGGGACCGGTCGTTGTGACGCGCGCGCTATAAGGCGCGCGAGGTGCATGTTTTCGTCCCGTCGTCGTCGACGGCGCAGCGCGGTGCAGCGCTGCACCGCGACGCGGTAGGGGGGTAGGCGCAGCGGAGAGCGCGAGGAGGACGAGGACGGCGACGGGAAGAGGTGGGGTAGGGGGCCCCGACCGCGGGCCGACGAGCACCCAACCCTCCTTACGCCCGCATTTCTCCACCTCCTGCGAATTCTCTCGTCGCCGTCGTCGTCGTCGTCACCGTTATTACCATCAACATCGTCGTCGTCGTCGTCGTCGTTTCGTCTTCGTCATTGTCGTCATCGCGGATCGCCCCATCTTGTCATCCGATCTGCCCGCAGACTTCCCTTTTCCTTCCGCAAACGAATTTCCCGACGTCGCGTCGCCACCGATCTCTCTTTCTCTCTCTCTCTCTCTCGCGAGAAAGATTGCGGGTCTCTCGAGTCCGGAGGTGGGTACGTTCGCGTTTAAAGGATATACCCCCTCGGCGCCGCGCGTCGATAATTCTCTCTCTCGTGCGCGCCCTGCCGAATTTTGCCTCTTGAATCCCTCTCCCTCTTTCCTCCCCCTCCCCCCTTCTCTCTCTCTCTTTTCTCTCTTTCTCTTGCTCCCGATCCGGTCTTGTTCGCGCGACAGAAACGCGACGAGCAGAGTCTCCTCTCCACCGAGAATCGGGGACTTCTCGATGGTACAAACTAGGTGTCAGCCACTCGCGGGCGAGTAACGTGACTAACGCGACAACAATGACGGGAGTGCGGCGATTCTCGTCGCTCCTACGGGAGGAACGTGCCTATTTCTGTGTCGTTTGAAGCCGTTACGTGTCTTCCCCTCGCCGTCGCAATTGCGGGGAAGGGCGGGAGGGAGGGGGAGGGGAATCGCATTTAGATCCTCGCTCCCTCGCGGACGAGAAATAAAAAACGGAACGACGACGACGACGACAAGATTCGGACAATGGGCCGAGCGTGAATGTTTGTTGTTGGTGCATTCGCGCTTTCAACGCACCGTGCTGCCATTCAGTGTACACACTCCGTCCCTTACCGCTCGTAGAAAAAAACACGCGCGAGGTGTATCCGATTCGGGAGAGGAAGGATTCGCCTCGATTTCTGATAACGCACGAGCGGAAAATTAGCGGATGCTTTCCCCGTGTAAGCGAACGGTCCCTCCCGAGAACCCCACGAGAGTTCTCGGACGTGGACTTCTCTCGATGAACTGTCAAGAGTTGGAAATTTCACGAAGGAGATACATAATTGCAAAACGTTTGCTATATCACTTTCGTATTCAAAATTCGAGAGAGGATGTAAAGTAGACGGGAAAACTGTTTTCAAAATAATCTCCGGCGCGAGTCGACTGCAGTGCGTGAAACTGGAAGGCTTAATTATTAAGATCTCCGACATTGAGAAATGACAATTTGCGGCAAATGCTGGCGTATGAAAGACAGTCCTCCTTTGTAGGACGGCACAATTGAATTGTTTCGTAATTGAATGATAATCTGCTTAATTTCTAGACGTGTGTGTGCATTATTTGTATAACTACGCAAGAATGCCATATAATAATACCATAAGTTAATGAAACTTTAAATCGTTTATTTAAGAGTTTTACTTATTTTCACTGCAAAATTGTCATTCTTAATTGACCGCGTATGTGTGGTAACTATAAAACTAACATGATTTGCAGATATTGAGACATAAATTCCCTATTGAAATCTGAGATAAGATTTCTCATAGAAAAAAATATTGAGACACTGATGATTGTAGATATCGAGATAATTGAGACATTGAGATAATAATAGTTGTATGAATGCAACCACTGGCAATACAAAGAAATAACAGAATTTCATCTCTTATTTAAGTCGACAGTGATCTTCTCATCACATTTTAATCCTGTACTTATCAAGATATTTAGTGTTTAAAAGTAAAAAGTTAATAAACCTTGATATCATCAATATATTTTTTATAATTTTCATCATTGAATATCTTTTATCTCTAAACAGGAAATATGCCTTTAACATAATGTCTTACATAATAGCTATAAATTTTCGAGTATTTTCTAACAATTTTACTTTTTATACAATTAATTAAGATTATGAAACAATGTATATTTAGTGATATACATTGATATGTTATTGTAGCTTTAAATTTTATGTAGCTGAAAATATCTGGATCTAAAAATATATTTCTTTTATAGATAGAATGTTAAATTTGGGAATGGACTGACAGAGGATTCATTAAAAACAGACGGTTCGGGCAAGGAATCTAAAGATAACGGGGCAAGGTGTCTGGACTAGGCCTCGGGCATCTTAATTATCAACAACTCGACTATGCCAGCTGTTGCAAGGCCTGGTAGTTTAAAGGACCCAGAGATTGCCGAATTATTTGAGAAAAATGATCCGGAGAAAATATTTGAGGATCTGCGCGAGATCGGGCATGGTAGTTTCGGGGCTGTTTACTATGCACGATGCCTGGTTACCAAAGAAATTGTTGCCATCAAGAAGATGTCTTACCTGGGGAAGCAAACGGTGGAAAAGTGGCAAGACATTTTAAAGGAAATTCGATTTCTTAGGCAACTTAATCATCCTAACACTATAGAGTATAAGGGTTGCTATCTCAGGGACCACACTGCCTGGGTACGTGCGATATATTGAATTTTTATGTCCTTCAGTCAATTCGCGTCCATACTTCGAACTTTTCGAACTAGCGATTTTTTTAACCGATATTAAAACTGTGCACGCGGCGCGTTGCCGTTTTGCAGTTGGTGATGGAATATTGTCTTGGCTCCGCATCAGATATTATCGAGGTACACAAAAGACCACTGAAGGAAGAAGAAATAGCTGCAATATGCGAAGGTGTATTACGAGGCTTACACTATCTCCACTCCCTCGGGAGAATCCACCGCGATGTGAAAGCTGGAAATATTCTACTTACTGAGAATGGTACAGTGAAATTAGCTGATTTCGGGTCCGCGAGTATAAAATGTCCAGCCAATAGCTTCGTAGGGACTCCATACTGGATGGCGCCAGAAGTTATATTGGCCATGGACGAGGGGCAATATGATGGCAAGGTTGACGTATGGTCACTAGGAATAACTTGCATCGAATTAGGTACACGTGTTTAATATACTGTACTCGATTATATATTTATGTGTAAAACTAGCTTTAACATTTTTTGTACATTAATGATTTGCAATATTTTAAAATAACTATTACCGTTTTATTATTTGCAACGATTATTCAATATTCTGCATTTATGATAATTCTTTGTAATGTCGACAAAGCAAACAATGATTATTCGAATTTGAAAGATATTAATGTGACTTTTCAAAGTTCTGTAATTTAATTAACATCTTAACTTTTCTGTTTTATCGAAAGGAGAAAGTTTTGTCTAATTATCTTATTAATTGTCTTATTTTAATTATTTATTCTAGCTTAAACTTACGTTATTTATGTTATTGATTATAGCGGAAAGAAAACCACCTTATTTTAATATGAACGCAATGAGCGCCTTGTATCATATTGCACAGAACGACACTCCAACGTTAAATTCGCCAGATTGGACTGATGTTTTTCGACACTTTGTTGAGGTGTGTCTCACAAAAAGTCCAATTGAAAGACCAACATCCGGGAAGCTGTTATCAGTGAGTTGTCCTTACGTATAGTCTGCGGCGATACGTTACGTCTGTATAATTGTTTTTCTTTTTTTTTTGTCACATTATATGCGGTATGTTAGTAGTAGTCTAGTTGTTCTCTTATAGGCTTTCAATTTTACAGCATCAATTTGTCACCAGACCACGTTCTCCTCAAGTTTTGATAGATTTGATACAGAGAACGAAAGCCGCTGTCCGGGAATTAGATAATTTGAATTATCGTAAGATGAAGAAAATCTTGATGATCGACGCATGCGAGACAGAGAGCACAGTTGGTGACGCTGACGGTATGATCGCTTATCAAGTGTCAATCTTAGTAAATTAATTATTTTTGTGTTTCTCTCTTTTTTTTAGTATGCTAATTAAGGCTGCGTTCCATTTAACGCTTGCGAGCAGCTTCCTTTTTTTAACATTTGATAAACAACAAAGCTGAAATGATTCCAAGAGCGTTGCGAGCGTTAAATGGAGCGCATCCTAAATGTGCTCTGCCGATACTTTCGAATCTTCAAAATTGCAACCACTTACAGATACTCCTGATGAACAAACAGGTGGTGATAGTAGCAAAAGCAATTCAATTACCTCAGAACACTCGATTCACTCGATGGGCGTCTCAGCAAGCTCTCAAAGTTCCTCCACCAATAGCCTGCCGCTGCCGAATGCTGATGGTAATGACTACTCATCGGGATCTGTCAGAAATCGGCATAAGGTCTCAGCAGGTGGTGTCACTGCCAATCTTCTTGAACACGGTGCCAATAATTTTGCAACAATTAGGACAACTTCAATTGTTACGAAACAACAGAAAGAACATATGCAAGAAGAGATGCATGAACAAATGAGTGGATACAAACGAATGAGGAGAGAACACCAAGGTGCTTTGGTAAGCAATCAAACGTTCTCTTTAATATACATATTAACTTAACTTTAATATACGATTTATTAGGAGGGAAATAATCTCTGATAACGATTGATGAATTTCAAAACTTGCATTGTATGCTTAAAAAATTGAAATTTTAAAGATTAAATTAAAATGTTTATATTTACGATGTAATATCTCTCCTTTTTGCAGGTAAAATTAGAAGAACGCTGCAAGATGGAAATGGAGTCACATAAACAACTGTTGGATAAGGAGTATGAAACTCTGCTGCAACAGTTTAGTAAGGATCTCGAGAAATTGCAGCTCAGACATCTACAAGAGCTGGAACGCAAGTTAAAACAAAATCAAAATGCCGAAAAGAAACTTAATAAAGAGATAACAAGTAGACAGGAAGCTGATCGTAAAGCTTTGGAAGCTCAACAGAAAAGAGAGTACAAAGTAAGATGTTGGCATAAAAAGAATTTATCGAGATATACAAAATTTTAATACAATTTCATTTATATATCTTTAAACATATGTTATTCTTTGTATAGGCCTATAAAGAAAGATGGAAAAAGGAACTCTCTCAGGACGAGGTAACTCCAAAGAGGCAACGAGATGCTACACTTCAAAGTCAGAAAGACAATTTGAGACAGATGGAAGCGCAAGAGGAACAACGGCTTGCGAGGGGACAACGAGAATATTTGGATCTGGAAATTCGAAAATTCCGTAGAAAAAAGTTACTCATCTTCCACAGTTTGGAGCAGGAGCTTCTTCGAGAAGTTCGTATTACTATTGATATATTAAAAAGTTTTTATTTTATTATTGAACCTTCATATTTTCTCCAAAATCTATGTTGTATTTCTTTATTTTGAACATTGCAAATTATCAACTTTTCTTATGGCTTTTCTTATATTATAATTTAATTCTGAGATTAAGCTTATTAATTGACATCTTTATCTTTTATTCAATGTTTTGAGAATGTGAATTTTATAAATTTGAATACATTTGTTAAATAGGAATTGAATAAACGGCAACAGCAACTGGAGCAAGCACATGCTATGCTTCTGCGACATCATGAAAAGACGCAAGAATTAGAATATAGACAACAAAGAGCAGTACACGCACTTCGTGAGGATCAAGTACATCGACAGCATTCAACAGAGCTTTGTAATCAACAGGATTATATGCAAAGAGCTGAACGTGATCTGCGTAAGAAGCATGCGTTAGAACTTAAGCAACAACCGAAGAGTCTCAAGGTAAATAATATGTAGCAGTATATTGATATTTATATTAAGATAAAAGTGTATAAATGTTTTTAAGTAAAACGTATTGAAATTAACATTTAAATTTCAATGCGTTTTATCTGTATATTTGGTAGAAATTATGTTGACGAATGAATTTTCAATTTTAGCAAAAGGAGATGCAAATCCGTAAACAGTTCAGAGAAACTTGTAAAATACAGACACGACAATATAAAGCGTTAAAAGCTCAAATCCTGCAAACAACTGCTAAGGATGAGCAGAAGGCAGTAATTAAGAAGTTGAAGGAAGAACAAAGACGCAAATTGGCACTTTTAGGTGATCAATATGAGCAGAGTATCGCTGAAATGCTCCAAAAGCAGAGTATACGGCTGGACGAGTCACAAGAAGTAGAATGCCATAATCTTAAGGTTCGATGTGATAAATGATTATTATATATCAATGTGTATTGTCTTGTAGCCTTATATAATTATATAGCATTAATGAAACAAATTAACGTTAATCTTACAGGAAAGATTAAATTATGAATTAGAAATTTTAATGGCATACCAATCAAAAAATAAGATGCAAGCCGAGGCGCAGAGGAATAGGGAACGTCGTGAGTTGGAAGATCGTGTATCTGTTAGACGGGCTTTGCTTGAACAAAAAATGGAAGCAGAAACTCAGGAATTCCTTCGTGAACGAAGTGAACGTATACGCCTGCTACATGAAAGGCAAGAACGGGAACTGCAGCAATTTGATGAGGAAAGTGCAAGAATAGGATTCAGGTACGTGGCTATATGTGATATATAATCTAAAGTTTAACTAAATTTATTTTACAAGAAGAGTCTCATTACGTTACTATTGACCAGACGTAGTTATGTGTGTTGCGCAATATTTTTATAGCATTTTTCAAATTATTATTGCAGTGCTCTGGCGATAGCGGAGGCATCGAAAGAATCTTATCCGGACGATGAAAGCCTTAGCGGCTCCATGTTAAGTCTGGCTCACAGTAATAGCTCCACGTCCTTCCCCCCTAATAGTCTTTAATTTTAATCATACTAATATACATATATACATATATGTATATATATATATGTATCTATGTATGTATATGTACGTATGTCTGCCTGTAGTAAGTACATGACGAGTCTGCCGACGTATAATAATTCAATGACTTACAAATATAACAAGGGTTGGCTCGTTGCGTGCATTGAGAATCGAACCTGAAAGATTTGTTAAGGTTGGGAATGTGTATTGGACTGAAATTGTCATAGGCGCGTATTTTTTAATCGTCCAGATGTATCGACATAATTTACCAGGAAAAGAAAGAGAAAGAGAGCTTCATATTGAAGAAGAATTTAGATGCTTTTTGCAACATTGTAATATTTATTAATTGTAACCAAATATCCTGAGATGCATATAGAGATAAAGGAAAAAAGAAAAACATGTCTGTCAAACATTAATCTCATTTATAATATCCATTAGAGAATCTTAAAATTCATAGGCCAATTCAGACGAAGAATAGGGAATGAAGAATTTTATACACACCTATACCACAGAAAAAAAAAAATTTAGAGACATTTATTTATTAATATGCTATGAATATAATAAAAATAACAGTACAATAATTATAATGCTCGAATTAATATATATTTTATTCTTTTTCTCCTAAGACTTTAGATAAACCTGAGATGTCTTTCTCAGTGTGGTGTTCTGATTTTTATGTTGCTTTCACGATGAAAACTTTCAACTTTTTCTTCGTGATAATCGAGCATCGCGTCATTAGTAGATTTTTTACGTATTTCAAGATTTTAATTATATATATATATATATAAATTTCATTTAAAATAATAATTTAAAGTAATAAAAAGTTATAGTGAAGAATTTGTAAAGTAATCAATTTAAACAGAACTATTTTTTGTTGTAAGTGTAAATATCAGTAATCAAACATGCATTTCTCAAAAAGAGGTTTAGATTCAGGATACAACGAGTTATCCTTTTATTCCTTTATACTTTTCATCGTATAATAATATAACGAATTTAATAAAATTATTGTTGAGAATTAGAAACAATTGGTATTTCACTTGTCAATTCCTTTCAAGTTTCCTGCTGTAAGATTCTTTAACGTTGTATCTTGGATGTGTCTTCTATGTATGTAATTTACATAAAATCAATATGTAAAAATTATTTATGTGATACATTAATTTATATCTATTATGCATTGTCTAAAAAAAGAATTTAAGTATTGATTTCATAAAGAAAGATTCTTGATAATGAAGATGTTACATTTTTTTTATTAATCTAAATATTTTCTACGTCATTACCAAGTAAACTTATTTTCAATTATAAGGCTAGTTATTTAATATCTCACATGATTTCCTTTTCACTTCCGTGTCTTCATTCATGCGGCATTAAAACCAATTAAAACCGGTGGAATTTAAAGTATTTATATGTTGAATATGATATTTAATGAAGTGGAATAATCGCGCAGATGTTAATTACGACATTTTAAATATAGGAAATCGATATTGATGCATTAACTTAATGCTCTACACTTTTATACTGATAATTATAGTATTTTATCTGAATTTTTATGTAAATTCTCCAAAAATATTCACTTTTATAATGTTTTAATTGTATCGCTTATTTGCGTTTTACGAGAACTTTTTGAATAAACGTTAAACGAACGTTTGTTCCTCCACATCTGCTTATAAGAGTTTAAAGTATACTTTTTGATCAATCGCTCCATTGTATTTATATTTGCATCATATACTCTATAACTGCATTCAAAATTTCATCCAGTACACATCCCAATGTTGTACTTTTACGTCAAAATATATACGTTTTGTTTTTTCCCCTACATTTATTACTTTCGTTACATATTTTTTATTTTATATGTCACGAAACCATTATGCATATGAAATCTGTATCCAAATGATTGAGACTGTTGTTCCTCCCGATAATGTTCCGTTATACAGTAACTTAACACTTTCCTGTAAAATCAACGAAAAAACAAATGTCTCGTTTCGTATATAAAATTATATTAAATTCAAGAACTGCGCATTGAGAAAATGTATTTCCATTAATGATAAAACTCTTAAGCAGGTGCTATAATATATTATTGTATGTATAGTTAATACTTAGCATACAGTCCACTTATTTTTTCATTATGAAATGTCAGTAAGTTTTATTGTATAAAGCATTTCATTGTTATCCTAAAAAGAAATCTAAATTTTTACGATTCAAGAATGTAATCCAATTTTTTTTCTGATATACGTATGGAGAGCAGTAAAACATGTCACCATGAAATACTTGTAAGCGAGTAGTTGAGGAAGCCAATCAAATACTTGTATTATATTAATTAATGCGTATATATATTATACAAGAAGAAAGAACTAACGTTTTATAATTTTATTTCTACGCTTATAGCTTGAGATTCTTCACACGTTAATTAAAACGAAAATGTTTATTTTAGCTTTAGAGGAGATAAAAGTAATTAATTATAAAACAGATTGAGGGGTATGACCAAAAATATTGCATTTTATTTCGTAAGTTTATGTCATAGATCTTTCCCCCCTCTCCCCCCAATATAATTTATACGTTTAAATGAAAAGCTTTAAACAACATTCACGTAACAAACATTTTGTCATTTGCATTATCAATGGCAATATAGCATACACATTCCAATTTTTGTTTTATATATAATATATATTATATAGATGTATAAATATGTATTTTTTCTTTCTAATCCTTCATGAAGATGAAATTTGACGTGAAAATTGTAAGCGACTAGCATGCATCGAACGAATATCTAAAAGTGTGTTCAATTATAGTGATATGAGTGATTGTAGTGAAGCATGAACAATACAATTGTTATCATGGTTATATGTTCCAAGCTGTACAATACGGAAAACTGTCACAATCAACCGAAATGTTTCCCATTATGATATGTAAATACAGACGCATATACATAGTAATCGAAATGTAACTCATTATGGAAAAGACAGTAAGACGGCATCCACGTGTGAAGATATATATTTAAATTCTTCCCTAGGTTCTCATTAGGGAGAAAATGTCCGAAAATCAATTACTATAATCAATTCGAAGCGTAATAGACTAACAGAGATTGTTCGTGCTAACACAAACTGGACTCTAAATTACGTAAGATGTGTGGTTTAGGAAAAACTGTTTAGACTAATTTAATATGTTATAAAATACGTCTTTCTGTTATTATAAGTAACTAATTAAACAAATTGCGATTATTAAAGCTTTAGATTTCGAACCCGCCTTCGTTGGGGAAGGTTCTATATTAAAAGAAAAAAAAAAATTGTTAAGTTTTACATGCACTTTTAATTATAGCACGAGTTGTGTCTCTGAGTTAAGTTGTATGTATGTAACAAAAGGATTATTCTCGATCGATAGTCTGTGTAATCACTATAACTTGCTGAATACCCAATTTAGGAAATTAATTGTCGATGTTGCTAGAGTTTTGTAAATATTTATTCGCTTTACATAAAATTGCGATATGGAATTTTGATTATAATATCTAGTATTTAGTGAGAAAGAGAGCGAGAGAGAGAGAAAAAAGAGAAAGTACACGGAGAGAAAGAGAGAGAGAGCGGGAGAGAGAGAGAGAGAAATTTATAAAAATTTTCCAAAAAAACGCGCGCGTGGCTAACTTTATCAGTTAACTTTGGAATGTGATAACTGGTAAGCTAGACAATTAATCATAGGCATAGCATATCAAATATCATATTATCAAATTATGCTTGTGATTATTTGACGAGCTCGTTCTTCACTTACTTCCATTTAAGGTGTGATTTTTGTAATGCCGGTGATTTGTATCGCGATACAATTCACTGTCATCAGATAGAAACGCAATATTTTTGAGATTGCTGTAATAATTACGATTCCAATACGAATTATGTCTTCTTTACATTATCGGCCAATTACAGGAATATTGTTTTTTGTACATGACGAAACACCGAAGTGAATGTAACTATATATACTTCAATACAATTTCTGGCTTTAATTAAAGGTAAATAGTAACCTCCTTTTTTTTTTATCTTCAACAGTCTTGCTCTTTTTCAACACGAGTAACTAGACTAGGCATCGTGTTTGCTGAATAACCAGCATCGATACCATGGAAAGTAGAAAATACTTCAGATCGATCATCAAATGAAAAGTATATACAGGATGCTGTAATTTTGCGAAGCAAAACGATCTCCCACAGACATGTTTTATAAAAAGAAAAACTGATATCTTTTAAAGACAGCCAAATAAAAATTAGATAACTAAAAATTAAATAACTACTTGTGCCATTATTAATTTCATAAGGCTAATTATACAAGAAAATATGTGTTTATGAAACAGCGACAAGTAGAATGTGACGTTATTGGTATTATTTAAAATAATCGTGCGAATGTTACACGTGTAAATTTTTATTTCTGAAAGTACTTTCTATTTTCGATATCATTATTATACAGATTCTTATAATTTCTCTAGCTTGCTATTTTGTAATTACGGAAAAATATTATAGCTCCTCAAAAGGACTCCTATTATTTTGAAAATGCATCAGTATTGTAAAAGCAAGGTGCACATACGAGATTGTATATAAGATTTACGTTCGATTTATCTTATAATGAACCTGAAAATTATTCATTTTTTAACGAAACTTAGATCTGATCTCCCTTTGCCCTTTGATTCTAACTTTATCTGTAATTTTAACTCATTTTGTATTCTGTTTTTAAACGAGAACACAAACTCATACCAAACATCTTGTATTATATTTTGATAGTAGAATGAGATTCATGTCTGACGTATTATATGTACACAGTGCATAGGCAATTCTTAATGAGGCCGGTATTCGAGTTTGTAATATTTATTCTTAATTCAATTTTGTAATGTGCATAGCTCTACATTGAAATGATAACACGTAAATTCTCGCAACTAATAGTATTATATCTTAAGCATTAACTTTATTAGTTGCGTTAATTTTATTAACTGCAAGAGAATTAATCATTAAAGAGAATAATTTCATCAAGAACTTTCAGTCGTAATGCTGAAGTGTTTTACATCGAATTGAGTGTAATTGCCTGAGTGGGTGAGTTAATTAACATTTGTAGTCAATATATGCTCATACAACTCATTCGTAGCACGAGATGTAATAATAACAGATTAATATTCTCCCGATTTTATTAATATTATTTTATTATTATTACCTTTATTTATACTAACATAACAAGTAAATAAAAGATAAAATTTCAATAAGATAGATATCAATATATTTCTAATCAATAATCGCGAAATGCATTATACGTAATGCGATCAATCGAGTTGTAAACATTTTTGATAATTATTATTACACGAGTATTCAGTTTTTATTTTTAAATTTAAGTAATTTACACACAATTTAATAACTAAATCGATAGGAGAAAGTATAAGTAGGTCATGCCTGCATCGCAAATTAAGGCTTAAAAGAAACAGCTGATGAAACTGTTTAATCCAATATACTAGATTGATAAAATAATAAAGATAAGAATGGTGTCAAGCACTTTTTGTGAATACATTTTTATCCAGTTTATCAATCCTTTGATTAAGTCAGATTTTACTGATAATTTGTATGTTTAATTAGCAATAAATTCAAGTATCTAATCACCTTTTTTATTTATATTATACTATTGTACTATCTACACATTTTTGCCAGAGATAACATGCAAAAATAAAAAAATACGACAAATGAGAAAGTGAACAAAATTGAAATATATCGTATTGTCTTCCTATAGAATACTTTGAAATTGCAGACTGAATGGATGAAGTAAAAAATGCAGAATTATAAAGATCATTCCTTTATATCTTTCTCTCTCTATACATACATATATGTATATGTTGATTCAACTGACATTTCGACGGTTTTATATATAAATATAAAACCGCCGCTTTTGTTAATGTATACAACGTGAAACAGTAACAAACTATATCCTGCCAGTTGTAATGCAACAAAAATTTCTAGCCTTTCTCATGCGCGTAAATAGCTCGAATATACTTAAAATCTACGCAGTGTATACATGTAACAAATGTTTTTACAATATTACAATCCGTACGTATATTTATAAGAAATAACCGGTATAATATACAAATGCATTTTTGGTTCGTACCCGTAAAATCTTATTGCGTGGGCGAGAACGAAGTCGGGATTAATATGCGCGAATGCATTTCTCTTATTAAAGGTACGGTATAAGCGACGCACTCGTCCCAACCGGGTGATCTCCAAGCACTCTCGCGCGTTTCCTTACGCGACTGAAGATCCTTGTAACCTGAAAAGAAAAATCAGATATATTATCCGACATGTAGGATGAGTGAGCATAAAGTACATAAAAGCAGCGTAATGTAATCGACACTCGCAGTATTTCACTTACACCAAATATGATGAACGTTGTACAGTCTACCAATTTGCGAGAAGTAACCAGCAAACGGTTCGTCGTTGTTGCGCCTATAATTAATAGCCTTCGCCCAATTGTTTCCCCACTCTATCATCGTGCCCGGTTTCAAACTGTAGCTACGCACTTCGTATTTGTTCGAGCCTTTTCGTTTTACCAGCGGTGGCCAATAACTGAATGCCAATAGATATTGCAAGTGGCGCGATCTCAAGTAATTCCCACGTTCCTTCTGCAATCGCTGGTAAGCCTGTGGAAAAATTAATTGTTCAGGTTAATGATCATTACACACATGTCAGTATGGCATCTTTGTATAGATATTCGGAAGAAGTATTTCGTACCTCATCTTTGGAAAGCACAGCCTGCGCATGATCTACACGCTCGTATCCACCCGTATACTGCCACAAATGTAAGGCCTGATCCAAGTCTCCCACGTCCACCGTCCACGAACCCACTAGTTCGCAATTCAAATCAGACTTTTTCGAGTGTATGAGATTGACATGTTCCTCGCTGGAATGACATGAAAGAGGGAATGTCATAAATTTAAAGTAAATGAGAAGCATTTGGCATTGTAGACACACAGTTCAAAGCTCAACAAGAAGGCAACATTACATAATGCATCTACTTTTTAATTATCTACCAAACCCACAAAAGCTACGGAACAAGTATATAGATTACATTCTGATACCAGTAACACAAACATATATATACAGGGTGTCTCATAATAGGTGTATGACCGTTCATGGGTAAGTAGAACGGACTAAACTGAATCGAAAAGTCCTCTACCATTTTGCAAAATTCGCAATCGTAAACGAGATATTAATTTTTGAAGATTGACGAATAAACGCGTATTCATTCGGCCCACCGCTGAATGCAAGTGCGTGGCAAGATAAGTAGATTAAACCGAACAAAAAAGTCCTCTACTATTTTGTAAAATTCGCATTTATTAACGAGATATTAAGTTTATTCGCCGATCTTCAAAAATTAATGTTAACGATTGCGAATTTTGCAAAATGGTAGAGGACTTTTCGATGCAGTTTAGTCCTACCCATGAACGGCCATACACCTATTATGAGACACCGTTTTATTTATATATATATATATATATATATAAAACGCTACAAAGATGATAATTTGATAAGATATGCACAAGTTCCAACTGTACTCTAGAGACTGCACGGCGATATCTAAAAGCTGTAGCGAACTATGAATGAAATAAATTGGAAGCGCATGCCGCTAACGGCGGATCGATCCTACTCGCATCGGATTTCATAAGTCCAGTGAACTATCACGCACTTCGGATGCAAGGTCACAAAGATGTCGACTCACTAGTTGGCCAAGTATTTGTCAATCGAGTCTGGCCGTATGTTTTGAGTGTGCAGCGCGTAAATGACCTCCTTGTCGGAGAGCATACGCGAGTGCGACTCCTTCGTGGGCTCGATCTTCCTCACCAGGAGCTTGCTCAGCCATCCCTCGCTGATGTCGCACCGGATCGACGACCTCGTCAGGGACCTGCGGAAACGAGATACACACGACTGTTAATCCGACCTCGAGGTCCGTCTCTCGCGCGCCGCCCCGACGGATCGCACTCGCGCGAAAGAAATCGGAGCAAACAAAAAAGAACGAAAAAAAAAAAAAAGAAAGAACAGACAGGTGACCAAGCGAGTTCGCTCGCGCTTACCGTGCGGCTACGTGCAACGGCAGGTTTCCGTTGCCGGCGAGCGCGCCCGCCACGACGGTACGGAACTCTCTCCTCAAAACAGCGGCCATTTCTCACTGGACCCCCGCCGGTCCCGCGCGCGAATCTCCCCCGTCGTCAACGCTCCCTGAAGAAGTGGGTGTAAATTTAACTACTCAGCAACATCCACTCTTCGCATCGCGGATATATAGGCTGCGTTTCGCTAAAGAGTAAAGCGCATCATGCGCGCATGATGTATCAATTTGCAGCTTATAACGTGGTGTAATATCATTTATTTAGTGTAACTAACTTAGGTATCATAAATTGTATTAAATTCATAAAACAACAGAGTGATCCAATAAAAGATTATTCGATTATTAATTGAATTTTTTTCCATCAGATTTTGATGAAGTTTTTTTAAGAAAAACTCCATGCATTTACTAAAATAATGAGGACATATGTATAAAATGTTATTTCATAATTTTATTGGCAGAAGACTGTCCACCTAGGCTGTGTTTATATTTGTATATAACTCATCTGTGTGCTCGATAAAAATTTGTCTTTTATTCCTCAAATTTGCAAATTTACAATAGTAGAATTTATTATAGTTGTATACAACTTAGATTTCACATAGCATATATTTACTACGTTCTTTTATCACATTTTACAATACACGGCATTGGATGTTCAAATGCTCTTGGCCTCGTAAGATTTAATACTTTCAGTGTGTCTCAATTATGCCACAGTTCGCAACGCGCACGGAGAATAAGTAATTACAATATAAGAATTCTTGAATCACTCTTGCAATCCTTTTACTTCCGCCTGAATAATTGCTGTAAGATAGCAATTATTCAGCCTGAATAATTGATATAAGATAGTAATTATTCAGGCGGAAATACAAAAATTACAAGAGTGGTTCAAGAATATACAAGGACACTGAACTTTCGAAGAACTTAAATCAGGGTGCCACAGCAGATTCAACGACCAAGAATGGAGAATTTTTAATTAAAATTAGTTGGAAGATAAAAAAGAACGATCCAACTAATGACTACACTCATGTAAATCGGTAAGATAGTTAATTAACAGACCGTACTGTATCTTCAACTCTCGAAGTATTCTTGACAGTGAAAGGATGGATAACACAACTACGTAAATACTTATATAATACGAATATAATATAGAGTAAATTTTTTTTAGAACATATATATATACCTCATTTTTTAATGACAAAAAATGACTGATAAAAAAAAAAGTAATAACATATTTTAATTACAACGCAATTCTGTCGTGTTTTGAATAATAAAAAACTGCTGCCTGTCGTCTTTTTAAAGATTATAAAATTAGGAATCCAATTAAAATATACGATCGCGCATCAATCTCGTACGAAATGTTGTCAAATTGGTAGTATGACGAGCTAAAAATTTACAGCTATGTGCATTGATATCCAAGAATCAAACTAAATTCATCAAAATATGTTTTGATAGAAGCATCATTAATAACTATGTAACTTAACATTAAACGAAATGTTAAAACTTCACATGGAAGTCGGAGACTAAAAATTCATCTCTCTTAATTCAGACGGTTTAGCTTCGAGTATATTTACGTAAACGGACGTCTTATCGATTTTTCTTCTTTCCCGATATACGTAAGATTTTGCGAAGATATCGACTTTTTGCGATTGAGCGTGGTTCTATATCCGGAAACAGCTCGTTCTCCTCGTCTATCTTTGCTGTAATAACTTCTCTAAATTGACCCAATATGCTGCCCAAAATCCAATTACCCTGATACTTTTCTCTATCCGGCACAAACGCACCCGTGAAGTATCGACTGTGAATCTTCCTGCGTGCCTTCGGGAAACTGTCTGAAGTGCCTATCGGTGATGTCAGCGATGTCGCTGGCAACGACTTGCTGGCGCTCTTCACTGAACTCTCTGTCTGCTGAGAACGTGAATCCAGCGTGATTTGCCGCAAAGAGCCGATTCACCGTGAAAACACTGAAAACCATCATCCGTCCCATACGACTTGGGTTTTACATTTCCGGCCGCCGAAGCTCTGTGTATCTTGATCTCGCCAGCTAAAGCGACAACAAGAATGAGATGTGTTAATCGGTATTACTTTTCGAAAGAACATATTTTTTATAAATATATATACCTGTGTTATTTACGACTGGTATAAATGGTTGACATGGTATCGTGGAGCTCGCAATGTTCTCGTTTAAAACTCAGTTGTGATGTGCTTCAATCTGTATTGTGGTTGAGTATTTTTTACGTTCTTGGATATCTTGCATAAAAGAAATTATCGTCATAAGATGGTGGACTGAATGCGGCTTCGTCAAAATCAAATCTAAAAAAAAAAAAAATATAATGACAACTTCAAATAGCTTTTTTCAAGGTATGGATAACAACATCGAAAATACAGGTATCTTATTATATCTATCAAAATTTGCTAATATATCCCAGTAAAAAATTCTCATATAATATTTTAAAGAAGAATTTTTCATATTTTAAATTTATGAAAAGTTTTAATTGGAGGTTCCAGTTCACCAATCAATGCCTAATGTGTAGAATTGTAGATCAAAGACACTCAAAAAGTGCCCGCAACGATACAGCCAGGATTTATTCAAAAATAGGAAAAATTTTGCGCCAAATAATCGATTAATAAACGATTTAACCTCTTTTAAAAACAAACAGGTAACGTTTGACTTGACTAAACTGCGGTTTTTGCGCGAAATTTATTATTATACCTTTATTATTATTTGCATTTGTTGATATTCGTAAATAGATTGCAAGGCAAGCAGTTGTGCGAGAAAAACGGGACACTTTGCTGTGCTGATGGATCAATGATTTCTAGGCTGTTACAGTACTACACAAAATCATCGCGTTTTGATTACTTAACGACGAATGTGTCAAGCAAACGGCACATATTAAATGCCATTTCAACTGTATTGTGTTTTACATCCGATGAGCTGAGTAAAGTTAAATATTGAGAATAGATATTTTTTATTATATAAATATATTTGATCTAGAAAAAAAATAAATACACAAATATATATTCTCTCAATACCTTAAAGATTATGCTTCTTCCTGTGCCTTCAGTTCCTCTATGAGCCTCTGTTGGCGTTCTTCTGCTCTCCTAGCCAAAACTTTCAAGCTCTGCGTTCGCAACACGAGCATGAACATTTGTTTACCCATAGAGGACGTAGCGTTAATGTCGGTTTGTTTGCTAAACCAATTTCTAAGAGTGCCGTTTTCTGAAACAAACATTTTATTAAAGAATTTTTGTTTCAAATTTGAATTATGCATGCATATAATTTTATCGTTCAACTATCAAGTATTTTGCGGACTTACTGCTGCATTTTTATTTTGAAATCTGACTATGGCAGTATCTTTTTTTTTAGATGATAGCGCAAGTCCTGTTATATCTTCATACTGTGAAAAAAAGTAATAATTAAAAATATCTGACGTGTAAAATGAAAAATTAAAATTAAATTATGATATATTACCTTGGAGAATATTTTATTTAAATCATCATAAGTGTAGCCATCATTAGTTGGATTATTCTTTTTTATCTTCCAACTAATTTTAATTAAAAATCCTTTTTTTGGTTGAATTATCTGGTGTGGCAGCACTTCTTGTATTTTCTTGAACAACCACTTTTGCAGTCTTGCATTCGCCTTAATAATTACGTATTTTACATATTTAAATTATCAATCTAAAAAGCTATTTTAACAAATTCTAAAGTTATAAACAATAAGAGAGCTAATGAACCAATCTGGATGTACATAAACTAATGTGCTTGATCAACAATCTGCTTAAATAAATTAAAATGTTTTTCGAACTTCATATTAGCAGTCATCCTCAATGAATTTTTAATGCACTTACAATCACAAAGTCCATACATTTGAATACATGTATCAGCCCTCTTATTGTCTATAATTTGAATTTTTTATTCCTATGAGCCCCTTTCATTTTTATGTAAAATTAACAGTTTTATTTTAGCAAAATTAAGCTGGTGTACCCTTTTTTGTCCCCGAAATTTTTCGAACAATCTTAAATATTCCTCTTGGAGTGCCCTCAAATCTTTAAATTTTTTCCCTTTGCATCTAACTTCTTAACGTCCTTTCTCCGCTTCCTGGCGGCGACAGCTTTGTCATATGCTGCCTAATTTTACAACAAATTTTTAATAAATTAGATCAGCCACGAGACTTTCTAGAAGTCTAAGAAAAAGAAATTACGATAATGACGATGTTAATAAATTCTAAAGAGATACCGATATACTTACTCTGGCATTGGGGTCCGTTAATGTTTTTACTGCCTTCGAAAGTTTCCGAAATAATTTTGTGGCTCTGGGATTATCTGGATTTTTATTAGGATGATACTTTAAGGCTTTTTGACGATAAGCTTTTCTTATCTGAAAATACAAATAACATCAAGCGTTTTCTCATGATACTTCGTCATTATACAAAATATTCTACTGTGCCATAAAAAGAAATGTAAATGTTTTTACGCAAATAGGAAACGTTTTATGAAAATTCCTAAGAAACAAACTGAAAGTACAAACCTTTGATATGGAAGCAGTCGGCTCCACACCTAACAATTTGTATAGATCCATTTTTTTCCCTTTTATTCCACTGGCCGGTGAATTATAGCGCCTTCTCGGAAGGTTATATAGCGTACTCTCAAGACTCAAGACTCGGAGGTAAGCCAAAGAGGTCTTCTTGTTCTTCTAGATATAGTCACAACTAGAACTTAAGGTAGAGAGAATCCTTCTCTGGCCGCTCTCAGAATCTTCTAATCTAGTTGCCTCTGGATTTCAGATTCTTAATCGAATCTGATCGAATCTCAGTATATTTTCTCAGAATCTTCGCTGGAAGATTCCGAGAAATCTATGCAAGAGACGAGAATCCCACGTGTCCCACGAATTGGCAGCGCGCCCGTACCAAAGGATTATGAAGAGCGACGCGAACCGAACATATTTCTGCAGCGGTGTATTTCTGAGTCGTCGTGGTTTTCTGTGCGTCCCATCCGCGGGATCATGCAAGCACCTCACAAAGACCGTACGAGAGAAGGAAAAAATTAAATAACTTGATATCAGCGTGATTATAAGCGGCAAATGACTACACAACACGAGAATCGTGACCGGCATGTGACACTAACCTTCTTCTTCTTCACGCCTTTGGATTTTCGGTTCAACACTAACCTAATCTGACCCGCCTCGACCATTCATGCGGTATGTTCTTTTTGAGGACGGTGCATGCACTTTCTTAACACGGTACATCTTCCCTCTTTTTCTCTTTACGTTGGAGAAAACAAGAGAAGAGATGAGCGGTGCATGCACCGTCTTCGAAAAGCGCGTGGGAGAGAGAGAGAGAGCAACGATTGAGGTGCAGAGCAGAAGGTGCGAGCGACGCGACGACGGCGTTCCCACTGTTCGAAAATCGAAACAGCGGGAATTCGGGAAAAGTGTCGGTGCCTGCTCCGCGGAGCAACGTGCGGAGAATCGACATTTTTTCCGAAACAAGTATTACACCCCAGGTCCTTTTTGTACAATATGGATAATGATGGCGTGAATTTTCACAACATCGCGGACAGTATTGTGAGTATTGAGCACGTTGCACGTTACGAGCGATATTCAATCGCGTTGAGCGTGCAACTTTCGCGAGTTGCGAGGTTAGGTTAGGTTAGGTTGCAAAATTAATCTCCGATGTGCATGAAAAAAACGCTACCTTTCTCGTCAATAAACAACAATTCCCTTTTCACCGGAATTTAAACTTACGAAGGCACGTGTACAGTCCGGTCCTTGAAACTTTTTCGGGCGGCCGAAGAAACTTTCACGGTCACGCCGGCATGCCGGTAGCGAGATCATGTTTTGTTTTCTCTGTTATTGAATACGATAAATTATGCATTTCCTCTTTGTCTTTCGATATTCATTTTATGTATTTATTTTATTCAGAGTTCAGAAGGTACAATTTCAGCTGAGAGAATTTTGAATGTAGGCTACTGAAGAGAAATCAATAGCGGTTATGTGATCATTGGCTGCATTTTCCTTTTACATCTTTTGCTTTAATTTTTATGTAAAATACAATCATATTCTGTAACATTCGTGTACTATAAGATTTAACTGGAAAGATAAGCGTATTTAGAAATCCAATCAAGCACACATTTTGTTTGATGCATTTAAATTACATTTTTTAAATTATTTTTGTAAATATCTTTTTTGTTTCATTATTTGTTTTTTTATCGAGATATATATCTATAAATAGAATAAAATTAAATAAATGTATTTTACTCTAAGAAAATTAATATTTTTTAAAGTACCTGTAAAATTTTTTTAAATATCTCTAAAAATTAACACAAAGAATCTGCGCATCGGCCTACACATAGCTTATTATGATTTTAAAATTAATATAGTTTTTTTTTTGCAACATTTTTTTGAAATACGATTTAATCAAGGTATAATTTTCAGGAACACGATTTGAAGGAAAAGAAAGTAAAGGAATCATTTTTATTATTGAAACGAAAAATGTGTAAGACACAGTAAGTATTTCTCGAGTGGTTCTATGTTTATTTGTAATAGATTCGTTTTGATACGACATGCTATCAGTATCACAAAAGAAGTTTAATGGAGTTCTCTATCCATTTCAGCGATTTAATTAAGCAGTATTCCGAAAATATGAAAGAAATCGAGCGTCTAAAGACAGATTTGGAGGTCGCAAAGAGAGAGGCCAAACACACAATAACCAATTATACAACTGCCATGGATAGGATAAGGGAATTAGAACTTGTAAGTGATAATTGTCTAGATTAATTTATTATTAGTGTACTCTTAAATTATATATAAAATAATTTAATAATGGCTATTTTTATATAAAGTATAATCATTTTCAGTAACATTTGTGTACTATGAGATTTAACTAGAAACATAAACATATTTGGAAATGTAATAAAGATTAAGCATACGTTTACTTGACGTATTTAAATTACATTTTTCAAATTATTTTTGTAAATATATTTTTGTTTTATTATTTGTAAATGTAAAAGAATTTCAACTTTTCAAGCTGATTTTGAAAACATGCAAAATTATAAAATACTATTGATACATAATTTATCCATTTATAATATACATTTGTAGAATTTTGCTTTTTACTTATATTGACATATGAACTCTTGTTTAGATCTTTCTACAAGTGAACCGCTCTTTATTTTATTTATTATCGCATTTTCTATGTTAGCAATAATACTTTAAAAATTTCAGAAAATCGTAGAAGATAAGCAAAGTAATGAAAAGTTAATAGAAGAGATAAATACGTATAAGATAAATATAGCTGCGGACGAACAGAGAATAAAACAATTGACATGTAAATTAAACAACCTGGAAGCCGAACATTTTAACTGTTCCATCGTAAAAGTGGAACAAAAAACGAATAAACACACTGTACAACAATTAAAATCTACGATAAAAGATCTGAAAGACGGACTTACTGCTAAAGCTATGGAATATACTCTGGAAAAGTCATGTTTTGAAGGTAGTGATCAATTAAATATTCCTTATTGTATATTTCTTATGTATTATTTGAGAGGCTAAATTTGTTTGTTTATCAGTAAAAATAAGATTGATTTTTTTTCAGACCAAATCAAAGAATTAAAACAAGAATTAGAAAGGTTGAAGGCAAAAGTTGAAAACTACGAGAAGGAAAAAAAGGAAGTTTCTGCAGATACGGCTAAATCAAGTGAGTACAAAATTAAAATTATATATTTATTTTCTTATTATATGCGAGAGAACGATTCACTATGTGAATTAAATATTTATAGGTACAACTTCAGATATTGGTATTAATGTATCGCTATGCGATATTGAGTCGAGCGTAAAGCCGAAAGTACGAAACCAATATATTCTGACTGACGAATTTTATAACATCAAAAATGATCCGCATCCATTGTTTTGTGCAAAATGTGAAGCTCATTTGCCTCCAGAATTGACTCCTGAAATGATATTCAAAACCATGACCACGTATCCGAAATTAATTGAGAAAGATTTATCTCTTCCACCAAAGAAGATTTATTCGCCGTCGTGTTCATTACCTAGTAAGTAGCAATTAAAATTAATGTAAACGTAGGTAGGATAGTTCAATAGAGTGTCCTTGAAATAGGTCTCGATTGATTAGTTATTGATTATTAGAATTACGATAAATAAAATAATTATTGTAATAAAAATTAAGATAATTGTAGTAAAATCATGAAAATGACTAATGCAATGATATGTGCGTCAATCAGCGTAAAAAATATATATTTATAATATTATACAATATCTATATTACAATATCAGCATTGCATCGTTATATTCATTGCTTTTACATTTTTATTTTTATTTTTAGGTACATACCCGGGTTCCATAAATAGAAATGAAGACACTCTTTCTAAAGTATCTGCACCGCAATTGAGTCCGTACAGCCTATACAGTGAATCAGTAGTGACCAATCTGAAATCTCAGTCGGGACGATCGTCCGCGATGACACAGGTCTCCGAAAGTGTTGAATTGAGAAATGATAATTTGCATTTACCAACCAATCCGATGTCCAGTAATGTCAGTTCAGTTCCTACAATGCTTACCTTGTCTCAAAATAGAAATTGCACGAGGGAGGATTTCTACTCCAACGATTTGCTGACCAAACACTCGTCGTCTATTAAAGAAATGGAAAGGAAAATTAGGTCTTTAGAAGGTAAAATGAAGAAGTTCCGAAGATTGGAGGAAAAGATGAATTCCAGTTCTCACTGTTGCAGCACGAATCACGCAAACGATATCTCGCTAAACTCGAGTGTGATTTCCATGATCTGCAAAGGTATGGCGGAGTTCTACGAGAGAAGAGAAGCATATTCGAAAAATGAGCGAGATATTGATTCGGAAAGGTGTACGCGTTGCACGAAGAAGACGAAGCTGAAGAGGCGACAGCAACAGTCGAACAGATGTAACGCGTGTGAAAACACGTGTTCGTGGAAGATTAATAAGCTCGATGAAAATGATCGAGTACGGGATTCGTGTTGCAAGACCAAGAATGCCACGAAGACGGCTGGTATTTTACAATCCGAGCACGCGTCGTCGAACGTACATGAGAACAATTCGTCGTCGGATACATCTATGTCTCTTAACGACGATGTGTCTCTTGATGAAACTGAAGACAAAGAAGAGTTCGTCTATGAACAAAATATATTGCATTCAACGGAAGTGGAATCCGTCGAAGATAGTTCACGTTCAAGCGCTAACGAAATATGTGCGAGCGATAATCTCTTAAGCAAAGATAAAGATGATGTAGAAGACGTTGATATAGATAATCAAACAGAGGTTGGAACGGTATTCTTGTCTGAAAATGTCACTGATCGTCCTAATGAAAAAATTGCCATTAATGCAGAGACAAGTAAAATGAGAAAAGAGAGCGAAAGTACACGTGAAGATAAGGCTGACGAAGTACATGCAAACGATAATATAGAAGTCTTAAGCAAAGCTAATGTAGAGGATATCGACATGGACAATCAGGCGGAAGTTGTAACGATATTCTTACCTAATAATGAAAATTTCGCTGAACATACTTACAGCAAAACTGTCGACATTAATACAGAGAAAAATGAAATAAAAGAACAGGTTCAAGATGTGTGTGAAGATAAGGTTGGCGAAATACATGCAAGTGATAATCCCTTAAGCAAAAATAATGAAGCTACCGGCACGAATAACCAGACAGAATTTGAGATGCTATTGTTACTAAACGATGAAAATTTCCTTAATCATATCGATGCCAAACTTCTCGAAATTAATGCAGAGGAGACTATTGACATGGATAACCAGACAGAAGTTGGAACGGTGTTATTGTTTGACAATGAAAATTCCGCCGATGATGGCAAAATTGGTGATAATGATGCAGATAAGATTGAAACAGAAAGAAAGAGCCAAAGTACATGTAACGATAAGATTAGTGAAGTACATGCAAGCAATAAATTCTTAGACAAAAATAATGCAGAAGCTGTGGATAGTCAGATAGAAACTACAACGATATTATCCAACAATGAAATTTCCATTGATCATTCTTATAGTATAAGTACCAATATTAATGCGGAGAAAAATAAAATAAAAGGACAGAATCAAGATACACTTAAAGATAAAATCGACGAAATACATGCAAGCGATGATCTCGGTAAAAATAATGTAAAAGTCATCGATACGAATAACCAGACAGAAATTGGAATGACTGCCTTGTCTAACGACGAGAATTCGGTTGATCATACTGAAATTGTCAACGTTGCAGAAGAGGCTACTGATATGGATAACAGGACAGAAAATGGAACGGTATTCTTATCTAATGAAAATTCCACTGAGGGCAAAGTTGCTGATAATAAGGCGGTCAAAAATGAAATAAAAAGAAAGGGCCAAAATACGCACGAGGATGAGGTTGGCAAAATAAATACAAGCGATAATTCTACTAATGATATCAAAATTGTTGATAATAATGACAAAATTGAAATAAAAAGAAAGGGCCAAAATACACACAAGGATGAGGCTGGCAAACTAAATACAAGCGATAATCTCTCGAGCAAAGATAATACAGAGGCTATGGATGACCAGACAGAAACTGAATCGATTGAATCCTTATCTAACGATAGAGATTCCACCGACCAGGCTGTTGGCAAAATTATCGTTCTTAATGCAGAAAAAAGAAGGAAAAGAGGCCAAGGTATACAGAAGGGTAAGGTTGGCGATCGCATATTGAAGAAACTTCGGAGCTTGAAGAGGAAGACGCAGGCGAGTCCGTGCGTAAACAAGCAGAAGAATGTCGAATCCTATTTGAATTCTAGTGTTGAATATGAATTAACGAAAAAACCGCGAATTGAGAATGAAGACAAGATTAGCTCGAAAATGAAGCAAGATTATGGCCCGCTGGAGCAAATTAAAATTTTGAAAAGGAATTTAGATACACAAGCGGAACCTGTGAATAAACAGGGAGACAATAATCATTATGAACCGACGAAAAAATTACGAATTGCACATACCCCGAAAACGTCCGTTGATCAGTCGAGCACCATTAAGAGTGATTTTACGCATAGCATGATAAGAAATATAGCTACTTTAGCGATTCGACGGATAGATAGTGGAAAGCAACAATTAAATAAGAAAAATAATTTAACTGAAATCAAGAAAATTGTTACAAGAAATAAGTGCGATGAGAAAAGCGTTGTCAATTCTATCGAAACAAATAATATTGATATCAGGCCTGTACGAAGACCTCCTCAAAATAATGATACCACTTCGTCTGCTGTTGAACATGTTTTTGAATTTGGAAAAAGTGATAACGTCTCTACTGAAGGTACAAACAATCGAAGTGTCTCAGTGGACAGAGTAATAGAGACGTCGAACGACGAACCGAGTGTATTACATAATGATACTGCAAACGATACGACGAATAATTCAGAAATTGAGGAATCAATTCTATTGAGAACACGAGTTGTTACACGCTCTAAAGACTCGAAAGGCAACAAGGTCAGCAAAGCACTGGAACGAATTAAAACTAGAAAAGAGACAATCACTGAATGTACGTCTGAGACACTTGAAAGTAAGAATAACAATCAGAAAATATCAAAGAACGCGATTTCGAATGACGAGTCGTCGGTTCTGCAGGATCGATCAACCGTGTTGGAAGTAACGCGAAATGGAGATCGTAATAATAGCGATACACTTGACGGACCTATTGAAGTTCCTATTCTACGTTCACCGTCGTCACCGAGGGACAGCGGTATCGTGGTTGAGGGCTGTACAATTGACGGTAGCATGAAAGAATCTCTCGATGAAGTAAAAAGTGCAATAAACGAGCGAGAAGAAGCGTGCGTTAATAAGGAAACAGGTGGAATACGGACTATCATGACTCGGAGAAGAAGTGCGAGTCAACGAGGTAAAGAGAAGGAGTTTAACGTTATTTCTCATCGCGATGTCGAGGAGTCTCAGAGCCGCGACAACAGTGAGACATCCGACCCTACCTACGTTCTACGCTCACCGTCACCGAGGAACAGTGGTATCATTTTTGAAGATTCTAAAAATGACAATAGCATGAAGAAGTCTGTCGAGAAAACGGGAAATTCGAGAAACGAACGAGAGAAGACGTGCGTTTATAATGAAGCAATAGGGGTGCATGATGTCGATGGAGAACTCCAGACGCCAATGATGTCACGATTAGTTGAATATATTAATGAAAATAAGAAATGTGCCAGAAGATATAAGAGGACACGTAGAGAGATAGAAAACGCTCGAGAAGTAGCAGGTACTTAATAAAAATATGACTTAAAGAAATAGCAGTTCTCAAAATGCATGTTTAAAGAAGAAGTTTAAAAGGGAACGCTTAGAGTTTTGAATACTTTCTCTCAAAATATATTTTCCTTTTGATTAATAAAGATTACTGATATAATTCTGTGTATCACATATGTTTCAGATATATTTATAAGGCACCAATTGAACAGACTTATAAACAGTACCTGGGAAAATTCTATACATGATGATGTAGTAAAAAAATTAAACAACACGTGCGGACCTCGTATCATAGCCAAGTTAGTATAACATTTTGCAATCTGTCAAATATATAAAAGTCAGAATTGTACAATATACTGAAGATGTTTAATCGTGTTAACGAGGCACTGTGCAGCAAAGAGTTGATTCCTGATTAAAATGAATGTAGCTACAAAATTAGAAGTTTGCTCGTTAAATGAATAAAATCAGTGAAAAATAATATCTCTCTCTTGCGTGCAATCTAGATGCATATTGGAGTTTTTACTGTCGGAGGAGGTCGATCACAGTGAACCCCTGGACAACACATACACTCCCCCAGCACCGTTGATGACGACATTCGAGCAGAAGATCATAGCGTTACTGTTCGATTTGGAAGTGTCGAAGCCGACGGTGATTCATTTCGTACAAGCCGCCATCGAATATCATCTGTGTAAACTTAGCACACATAGCGAAGTGAAGGTTCGTATTTTATTTGTCTCTAATTAGAACGTAACAAAGTCAAATCAGGTCGTTACAACAACAACAAAAAACGGCACTTTCGTCAATTCACAAATTAATGCTGACACTTTCACATGTACTTCCAGGTCCAAATTGACTCGCTCACGCGGATATACGTCAACCTGTCGCGTATTCAGAAGGATAGGGAAAAAGTACGCATGTTGTGTTGCAGTGCTCTCTATTGCATGGGCCTTCAGTCGATACGCGTTTTGTATACAATATTAACGTGCTGGTCTGAAGTTCTTCCGAATGCCGAGGCTCACAAAGGTATCGTACATGCTGCACTTCAAAAGAAGCTATTTTTGTATATTTCAATAGGAACAGACGCCGTGTGACGAGTGTGATTTCGGTCTCTGGTCGTTGAAATCGCTGATCACAAAATTACGTCGCTTCGTGAAATTTATGCCTGTAAAATGTGTACTATTCGAATTCTTCCAGGAATACTACCAAAGTGCGTAGCCTTCCTTATCAATTCGTATCACATCAGCGATCCTCACACGAACACTCTAAAGCGGTTACTAAGCAAATTAATTGCGTTAAAGCAATTGATAGCGAAATTTTATAACTATACTTTCATTGATGAGACAACAAATGATATGATCAAAGAACTCGTAACTGCTCTCAAAGGTAAGCACATTTTTCGCGTTTCTACGGTTTATATTAATTAATTGTAAACTATATTTTGCCTAGCCGAACGGATCGACGGCTTGGATACAGCCATTATACTTGTTGCAAAGCGAGAAGGGCCGTCTTCGACGTATAAAAATATTATTGATTCTACTCTACTGCCAATGATCATCAGAGAAGAGCATCCAAATGTATATAGTACATTTTCCTTACTCGGTACGATATTTTTTTATTTTGTTCATTTATTTACTTTATTTATGTACTAAATTTTTGACAAAAGAATCCTAATGTATATCATGTTTTGTGCGTTCGCAGGAAGGCTTCTGCGCGCATTCCCAACAACAGATAATGACAATATTGTGCAGAACATCAGTGAACAGCTCCGTGACCTCATCCAATCTGGCCAAGGTGATACATTCGTTTTTTTTTTTTTAATGAAAAATCTAGTTTTTAATAAGCAACATAGCGCATAGTTTTGCGACACAATATACACATCTGATCTGATTGATTTTTAAACAGTTTCGCACGAACTGCAAGAAGGTATAATATCTACGTTGCTCAGCATTTCAAGACACAACTTCAACATCGTCGCGTCGTCTGTGATAAAGTGGATACCGAGTAAACCTTTAAGGCCGATTATCGACAGGCAGTTAGAGACGTTCCTAAATTCACGCAACTCAAAGTTTTGGAAGAATTTCTTACAGAATGAACAAATTGGACTTAACCAAAGTAAAGCGTGATTAAATTGTGTAAGTGTAACATTTGTTTTTTTGTTTTTTTTTTTCAATCATTATGTAATCTGCTCACAGCTTACAGCTAATTAAGCAGATTTACGATGCATTAAGCAGAATTACAATGAAAAATGAGTATTGTCAATTAGGAACGTAATGCTTAATGCTTAAAAATTTTGAATCACTTCGTCTGTTATTTTGTTTTAACAAAGTTAACTTAATGAAGAAAGAACATAACTTTGTGATTTACAATAATTTGTTGTTACTTTCTCACTTGCCAATCTGACATATGATATAATTTTGATTTAATATTTCTACTAATTCACATATTAATGTGTTCATTCATAAAATAGATTAATTTTTGTTTCTTAATTTACTATAAAATTTTGCACATTGTTAAAAAATTGTTTTTTAGTTTTAATGTTTAGGAGAGAATTACTTTTCATTGTATTTATAAAATATTGAAATGTTTCTTTGATTTGGAACAAGTAATATCTCCTTTTGTAAAAAATATATAAAATATAAAATTATGTCTTATACATCGAGATCACTTTTCACGAAACTCCTCTTAAATATCCTAAAGATAATCATATTTTCCGATTTTCGTTTAAAGATCCGAAAGGCTTGAAGAAAGAACGTATCTATTAAAGAACATAATTAGAGAATCAATGAGATCGTGGCAAAGAAATAATTTTGTACACACTTAGTGCCTCTTATTTTTTATTTGAAATTTAAATACATTTATGCTCCTTAAATGTAGTGTAGCTAACCAGCGGAAAAATGCAATAAAACGAGTCAAATGAATATTGAGTAAAAAATAAAAATTATAATATTCCGATCAATATTTTAGCAACGCATTGAATTAAATTTTATTTCTAAAATACAATTGTGGGACAAACGTTGACATTACATCATTTCAATGAATATATATATTTCCTCGTAATACATTATCCGAATACATCACAATAATGTCGCTGGATGTTCTCCCTGGAAAAGGCCAGAGAGAAAAGAAAAATGTTGAAAAGTGAGAGAAATGTTCTCTCTGAGAAGGCAAAAATTTCGAGTGGCAAAAAGTGCAAGCGACTCGGACTTGTCCAAGACTTGGGGAATTTTGGGGCATTCAGGGCTTAGGAAATTTTGTCGTTCGCGATTGGCGCGCCGGCGCCATCGATTGATTCTAGGCATTCCAGCTCCGCAACGGTCAGAAACTTCGCGAAGGATGGCACCAGTTATTGGCGTTTACAGCCGGTGTCGGGCCGGTGTTACCTTCTCGAAAGAGCGTCTCTCTCGTGAAGATACTGACCGGCGCCGCCGCTGTCGCCGTCGTCGTTCGCCGGTACACGCACAGTGCCCTCGGATCCGGACGATCCGGTCCAGTTTGGTCCAGTTTCATCATTCGGAGGCATATCGGGGACGTGTCGCACACGTCCGCGCTGTCACACGAAATAAAGGAACGACGGTCGAGCGAGCGTTGAGGTGGGTGTCCCAAGTCGACCGGTCAATTTTGCCCTTCGATGATGATCGTCCGGTCGGTCGGTCGATTGATCGGGCCGGCTGGCGAATAATAGGAACGTCGTCACGTGCGCTTCATCCGCCGATCGCGATTTTTTCACGCTTCTGTTTTTTTTTTTTTTGCGGCTTCTCAATCCCATCGCGCTCGTCGGAAGGTAGCGGCAAAGGTATACCGGAAGGTCAGCTGCGCGGAAGCAACGTTTGAACGGAGCGAGCCGGACTTCCGCGCGCTGCGTAGCTCCGCTTTCTTCGCGGAGCGCTCGTAGGCGTATTCTCTGTAATCCGGGAATCGGAGCCGGTGGGCTCACGGTCTCGTTCGGCGGCACATGATCTATATCGGCGAGCACGGTCACGCGGTGCTCGCCGATCAGTCATCACTACCGCGCATCACAGGTGCGCCAAAACTCCGATTAACTTGATAGGCTTATCAGCTGATGCTGGTTCGTTGACATTGAACTAGAATTCTTTAATTTTTTGTTTAAATGGAGAAAGGCACGAATCGGAAAAAAAATGAATTGTACAGTTTGATTTTGCTTCTTAAGCAATTCTGTCGATTAAATTAGTCGGAGTTTGGTTGAAGCTCCAGATGCAGACGCTGCAAAAAGAAATGAAGTGATGACAAAAAGATAACGTGTGAGCATCTTAACTGATAAAGTATACAAATGTCTGTGTCGTATATACGCCGAATTTTATTGGTCACGAAGCGCTTATAATACACTTTTGCACTTTGATATATTTATGTATAGCGATCTGTAGCGTTAGAAAATTATCTGTATATATCGAACTCGCCGTATATGTTGACTCGCGACGGAATATTTTACATGCAGCTCGTTTTTCCCTGTACCTACCTCACGGAAAACTGACCTCGCCGCGACAAATCTGTACCGCCGCGATTTCGCAATCTACTCCGGACCGAGAACTTGATCAAGATTCAATTTGGCGCGACGCCGAGAATACCGCGCGGATAGACGTGAAATAAAGTCGCGCGCATGAAGGTACACGAGTGTGAGGACCGCGCGTGTGCCGATCTGCCACGCATTTTTTTTTTGTCGTTGCACACGTGTCCGTAAAAGAAAATCACCGGCGATAACCGCGAGTACATAGATTCGCACGTGTATCTATCGAATTAATTTTCGCGCGGAATTAATTTTCTCCTCTCGAACAACTGCAGCCTTGGTCTTCTCCGATCATCCGTCGAGAACAGATCCGATTTTCTTGACGCTTTCTTTCACCTTCAAAGAGATAAGTCTGCAACGTAAGTCTCAGACAAAAATAATTTTCGCGGGAAGAAAACGCATTTCGAAGAGACAGATCTAACGCGACGGGAGTAAATAAAAAAAGACAAAGTAGAGAAAAAGTAATGCACGCGCACACATACACACACACACACACACACACACAAAACACAACACAATTTCAGTGAAAATAATTGCTTGAATGCTTGCGTGTTGATGTGTAAGAAATTGTAATTATACACACGCGATGTGAACGCAGTTTCAATTAAATTGGTTGACTACAAAATTTATAGAAAAAATGGTCGCCGTTAAATTTTCGCGATCGATCCTTCGTAACCGCGCCGGCTATTTCCGATCTCGATTACGAAAGAGCTGAATTTAACTGATTCACACAAATGGAATGCGCCCACCACTTTCACGGTTCCCAAGGAGCCGCTCGAACACGTGTCGCGCGAGGCGCTTCGATGTTACGTAATAACAAGGTGCCAGCCAGCGTTGTCTTGTGACAAACGGAGCACGTGGACTCTCGAATTCTGAGAGCCCCTCATTAATGACACGAGAAAGCTATCGCACTTAAACAGTTAGACTTGATGTATTTTCTACGACACCTGTTTATATATATTTAATTTAAAATAAAAAGAATAGCCAATTTTATTCTTTAAATGGTGACTATTATAAATATATTGTTCTAATGCACGTTATTTTCTAATTTTTTTTTAGGTTGACGAAACTTGAAATTTATACTTAAAAAATTGGACTTTATATTATTCCCATTATTATGTCTGCGTTATAATTATTTTACGATAAAGACTGATTTATTTACATAAAAAAAAGGATTCATTTTTATTTATCCTTTAAAATGTATTTTTCCAATGCAGCTTATTCTCCTATTTGCTTTATCGACGAAATTTTACATTAATTTCGCCTACGTCGTATAAGCAACGTTAATTAAAACTCCTTAATGTGCTCCAGGTTTCCGAAACTATAAGAGACGCTGATGGCACTCGATTGTGTTTACACGTATTGTTAGTACGTTCTTGCTCCATTACCTTGGCACATATCCGCTTTTTACGTGTTTCCTTCCTGATAATGTACCCTCCGTTGGTCGAAATTGCTCGTCTTTTTGCAACGCAAACATGCAATTGAAACCGATAATCGAACAGCGATGAATAAATCAACTCAAGAGAATGACTCAACAAGAAGGGCAATAAGGTAAACGATGAAAAACCACTTATTTTATTTTATCATATTTCTAAGGAAATCTAAGAAAGTGCCCGATTTTTAATTTAAACTTTACAGCGTTATTCTATGACATGCGCGTCTCGGCTTCTTCGAGGATACTTTCGGGCTTTCACAATCAAATCAGAAATCGCACATTTCGGCAATTACGCGTGATTCACATTTTAACGCCCCGAGACGTTCTACGTGAGCGCGTTATCGCGGTTGAGAGGTCACGCTGATTCTATTGTCCAACGTCCAACGTCTTATCTGCAAAATAGATTTATTCATAGATCAGTAAGTACATCCGGAACGACGGACGTAATAAACTTATTTACAAGACATAAAAGTTGAAAATGAATAAAAGAAGTGAAAAAAGATATAGTGTTATATAAAAATACAGATTAGATAACCGTCGAGAGCCGCGCGGAATCCGAAAAAAAATCTGACGTTGAACCGACGGCATTAATCCGATCGAAATACTTTAATCGTTGTGCAATACAGCGCAGCGTTGATTAGATCCAATTAATGTACGCTGTTATCGTTTTATGATTTCAATTAAATTTTGGATCTTAATAAAAGATAAACAGTGATTCGTGCTTTTCGTTCGAGATATCCATAATATAAATATAATTCAATTAATAAATCAAAGGAATTCCCAGTAAATTCAACAATTTAGAAAATATGGGCTAATGGGAATCAGCGCGGTAATTGGTGCGCAATGATAATTTAAGTGAATATCACTATTTGTTTCGTGTAAGTAGATTTATTCCAACGTTCGGCCATGGCCGAAACGTTTGGAATAAATCTACTTACACGAAACAAATAGTGATATTCACTTAAATTATCATTGCGCACCAATTACCGCGCTGATTCCCATTAGCCCATATTTTCTAAATTGATAAATATAATTGATTTTTTTTATAATACTCATATCTTTACGATTTTCATTGATAATAACAAAAAATATCGCGAGAGCATTAACTTGTCAAATTAGTAGCTTTAAACGTGCGCGTATAAATATTAGATATACCAATTTTTTTATTTCAATAATTCACTTTTTCGTTCTAAAATTCCTCGCACATTTTTATATTTCTTAAAGTAGTGATGCGCGATCCGATTCATAGCCGAAAATATTTATATTTTCTATTTTATACAAAAAAATTTTATAAAAACGATAACATTATGCGTTAAGCGCCTTGGTTATTTAAAAAGATCCATGCAACTTTTATTCATTTTTTTCTAAATATTACACACAACCAAGAAATTATATACACTATATACATATATGTATATATATGTATGTATGTATATCGCTTTAGACATTCTATTCATCTGTGTTAAAATTCAGGATAGAATCAGAGTAACACCGTACTAAAATTCCATTTATAATTTATATTACGTAGAATTTTATGTTATTTTATCTAACAAGGAATGTTGAAGAATTAAAATACACAGAACATACGTAAAATATTTATATTAAAATACGCAACATGTAAAATTAGAAACAGAACTTTATCCTGAAATCTGACGCAAATTTGTAGAGCTCTAAACTACGTACAAAATTCATAAAACTGGAAAAATTCAATCGTTACAACAATGGTTGTCGTTCAATCGTTACAATAAATGAATGCGTAGCCTTACACTCGAAAGAGCGAAACAACACTCAGTCATACGAATAATTTTAAAATGCATCAAGCAGTGTAAATAAAAACTGCACGTGGCTGAAATATCTCCATATTCCGCCTGTCGACGGACAACCCGGTGTACGTGCAGCTTCCGATGAAGAGCGCTGAAACATGCATACGTGCATACATATTCAGTTTCTTTTATTTCCTATAGTATCGCGCAATATTCAGGTATATACTTAATTCATTTACACGCGATTGTTCATCCAGATTGCTTTGGAGTTTGACGCTCGCGCGTGCCGGTGCTGTGAGAAATATCCACGCGAAGGTCTCTTACGTTTTCCGTATACTTGAATACATTTACAAATCCAAGTTACATATTTGAAATCGTTATTTGAGACTCGCGAACTTCGCGAGAATATGCATACAGCCTCCCGACGTCACTCTCCGCGTCGCGACACTTCCAGGACGAGGAAGATAACGTACTTCTTCAAATTGTAATTAGTCCCTGCCCTCTTCTTCTCTCCTTGTTTTTCGTTCGCGCGTCATTAATCCAGCCGAGAAGATGGTAAATATCTTTTTGCTTCCGCGTGGGTTAAAACGCGCGCACCGCGTGCGCGGCGCGTGCCAATTTTCCGCGCTTCGCCGTGAGCCTGCCGCGATGACGACAATGACGACAAGACGGCGACGACGCGACGGTGACACGCATGCGGAACGTGACGATAACATCTTTTTTTTTTCACAATCGGATGCATTTGCATCACGGCTTTCGGCTAGAAACGCGCTGAGCGCAAATGACTCACCGTGAATCTTCTTCCTCGGAGCCGCGGAAATCACCGATCGATATTCCGATAATCACTTAAATTTCCACGTCAAAGGTGCTCACTCGGGAAGACGTAAAGTCGTTTTTTTTTCCCACTATATTTAGTTATCGGTAATTTCAAGATGTTGGAAGTCTACGAAGCGTCACTTTTCATCCGTATTGGAGCGTTAATCCTTAACTGATGAGACGGCGCTTACACCGTGCGAGCTTCTTCACGATTTACTGATAAGATGACGCTATTCACTTATCTAGGTTCAACGGAAAGAAGGAAATATGATTATCTTATCTTATGTAAAGAACATCGAACAATCGGTGGCAGTTTAGAAATGAAATTGTTTGCACGCCGAGAACGGAAAAATACTTGCCCGAGATGAACTCGTCACCGTCAGTGTTCCGTATCGAAAATAACGCCCTTGCCGGGTTATGGATTAAATTGATATACGCAGCGAAAAAAACAAAAATCGATGACATTGACGATCCGCCGCTCAAATCCGTGACATATAAACACAGATGTCGCGCACGAGGAAAGGTCGATGCTCGTTCGCGCAAGGTGAAGAACACGGTCGTACGATCGATCGGGGGCATCGGATTCGGGGCGGTCAGTGATCGATCGTGCGCGTCCAGAAGCGCGTTTCGAGCGTCGCGACGCCCGAAATCCGCCGTTGCCCGAGATCCGATGGCCCGAAGTAACGGTGAGAGTATCGCGGATCCGGGGGAGCGGGCGGTCCCGCGCGATATCTCGCGCTCGGGGAACGGGGGCGCGGGGTGTGTCACCCCGGTGTGTTTACATGGCATTCGACGCGGTGATGATGGGTAGCCGCAGCATCTCGGTCGCGGAGAGACCGTTGTGTTTGATCGCGCGATGACGGCGGCGACGGCGGTGGCGGTCGAGAGGACGGATGCCGGTCGCGCGCGCGGGTGGTGGTCGCGAAAGGTCGCGGCCTCCCGTCATTGATATGGTTATAGGGAGTCGCACTTTGGACCAAACGGCCGGCCGCGCCGACTTAAGAGGGATAAAACGCGACGGCGTTAGTTGTGTTCGATTTAGTGTCGCCCCGGCCGCGCAACGTGACGCATCGCGCAACCTAACCCGATCTACCCGCTCCCGCGCTCGCTTGCAGGTTTTTTTTTATTTTTTTTTTATTTTTCCCCCCTTCGCCTCTCTCTCACTCTCTCTCTCCTTCCGAGCCCGCGATCTTATAAACCGGCGACGGATAAAACGCCGGTGAATCATGGACCCCGGCCAAGAGCGACAGTAAAACCGCAGCCGCGAAAAGCTTTTCGCGCACGCGAGCCGATTTCTATCAGGAAGAGAGAGAGGGAGAATAAAAGAGCCGCATCTCTTTTTCCGTCACCGAGTCACCGCGCCGAACGCACGTGACACACGACGTTCCGCGTGGGCAAGGACGACCGTGTTCGAGAGAGACCACGGCGACCAAACGTTCCGCCACGCGCTTCCCACCTTCACGTTCCCGCGTGAGCCCGCCGCGATACTACACCAACATCACCATGTGGTCCACAGAACCGGGTAGCTTCACCTCCAACGGGAGCATGATCGTGGTGAGCAACAGGTTGCCGTTTGTGCTGAAGAGGAACGAGATAACCGGCCAGCTGGAGCGCAAAGCCAGGTGAGTGTGTCTCGCCTTCTACCTCTTCCCTCTTTCTAGCGAAAGGAAACAAAACAGGGGGACACCGTGCGCGAGACCACGTGTCAATCTGAATGACAGTGTCGCGAGAAGAGAGAGAAAGAGAGAACTTGGCTGTCACTTTGCATTCACGTTTGTCGCGAGTGCTCGCGCCTCGAACGGCGTGATTACATGCATTATGCAGCGATCGCATAGATTTTGTTGTTAAAAAAAAATCTCGTCTGACTTTTTTTGCATTTTGCTTAATACGTAAATGACTGAAACTTCAACCGTGTCGCGAATGCAAAGCGCTTGGTACTCGCCATTACATTTTACATCATCGTTCTGTTTTTATATATACGTCTAATTTTACGTCCAGAGAAAATATCCGAGGACGTGTCTCGCGCGTGTGTTGTATTTTCTTTTGTGATAATCAGACGGACGGACTTGTACTGTTGCAGCTATTATTCGAGCGATTCTTTCCCATCGTTTCTTTAGATCGTAGTGTCAGTTGCAGTATTTATTCAAAGCTTTTGACATTTACGTCACTTTGCATCTTGTTCTTTTTTTTTATATGTTTAACTGAAAAACTGCGGTTCAAGGTAACGAATGCGACAGTTACTTGCGATTATGTGTCGTCTTCGCAGTTACATCATTCGCCGCTGTCGTTATCTTTACATATAGGATACCGCCAGACTACAGGATGCTCTTCTGTAGCATAACAATGATTGCACGTATTTTGACTCGGTTTCTCTCGCCTCGATTATTTTTAAGCAGGCGTTATTAAAATAAAATTACGTAAAGTGATTACTAAGACGGAGTTTATTAAAAGAGTTTAAGCCATAACAAGCCATAGGAGTTTATTTGCTGTAATAATAAAAATTTGTAGAATATTTTAATTCAAGTTTGGTACTAAATTAAATTTTTTTTTCATTATAACGCACACAGAGCGAGTTATTTTGTGAAAATACCGCATTTATAATTATCTAAAATTGAATTATTTCCCGTTTTAGAATTATAGTAGCGTCAAAAAAGAAATCATAAGAAGCCGCGCACCACCAAGTGCATGTTCCACTTCGTGCGAGGTGGAAGGAGAGATATGTGGCGAACGTGCACATGTCACAAACAGAATGAGCGATTATTTCAATAAAAGACGCGTCGTATCAGAAAATAAATATGCGACGTATATACATAGATACAGTCAACAGACACAGCACAAGTTCGGTGATGTAATCGCGGTGACAAAAATGCGAATAACAAAGTTCAACTTAAAATTTTCATATTTGGAGAGTGATAGAGTCTCTTCCTACTTGACAAATATGTTGACAATACGATCTCGTGTACGCGACAGACGACACCGTTTACACGCTGCTGTAATGCTGTATCTGTGATCGGCGCGCGCACGCCAGCCGAGAGAGCCGATCGAGAAAATTCGATACACGCCGCAAAATCTCAGCCAAGAGCGATTGGTAATGCGTGGACAATTAATTGAATTGATAAAAGGAGTATCGATTAAGACGAGAACGAGCGTGCACACGAGGCGTTCCCCTTAATCGCATTCAAAATAACTTTTTTCGACGAGCGCCGTAATCTAATCGCGGGCAAGTGGGTAATGCTCTTACAAAATGTCACGCGGAATTTGTGTATCCCGGATCCCGAGGGGTAGATTATTAGCGTGAATAATTCTTACGTTCTCTCGGCGCGATCTAAAGACGGATGCGGACTTGTTGCGTACATCAATATATAATTATCAATGTATAATTCAACGATACGACACGCGATGCGCCTTTGCATATCATTATCGTGTCACAATTTTGATATGGTGCAACATTCCGTCCAACACCGATACGCAACGATGATACGACACGCGGATACAAGTCTATATCCGCCTTTAGTGCCTTTACACTCGGAACGTCTGTGTCCCGAAATTGTTACAGCGGATAAAAAGTCGGCGTGATAAGAAATGCAAACTGTCCACGCGTGCGAGGGAAGGTTCTTTCAAATCGATCTTTCAAAAGAAAATTACATTTACGACATTCCCAAAAAATTGTAAACTTTCCTGCACGATAAAAGAACGTAAGACTTGATTGGATACAAATTAGAATAAATAGAAATCGAGATTGATTGCAATCGTAAAATTAATGATATAATAAAAAATGTAAGACTTAATTGGATATACAAATGAGAAAAATAGAAATCGGAATTGATTACAAATTAATATTGTAATCAATCTCGATTTCTATTTTTCTCATTTGTATCCAATTAAGTCTTACATTTTTTTATTATATCAACGATTACGATTGCAATCAACCCCGATTTCTATTCTTCTCATTATTTGCATCCAATCAAGTCTCACGTTCTTTTATCGTTGCAGGAAAGTTTTCAATTTTTCGAAATGTCGTAAATGTTTGGAATAAATAAATTTTATTCCAGAGATAATTGTATCTCGAGTTAATTGGCGATCCGTCTCCGTTGCGCGTTTACAGCAATTTCTCACAATTCCATTTTTTTTTAATTAAAAAAAAACTGATATTATCTTGCATGTGCTCGACTGTGACACATCGGCGTTATTTTTGGCATATTCCTCATGGCGCGTAATTATGTTCGAACGATCGATTCTTACGAAAATGGCAATTTGGAAGTGTTCCTGGCACGTAAAGATAAATCGGGCTAATGAAGCGTGCATCACCTGTAGGTATACCACCATCGTATACGAGTGGACGCAATTACCGCGGATTTCCTGGGACGTCCGATAAACGTGCCACGTACGCCACCTGCGTCGTAATCGTCGCACGTGTCTACCGCGTGTCTGGCGCGGTCGCATCCGTGTATTTTGTACTCTTTAGACCGCCTACGCGCCGTAGATCCCGTAGATACGTAGCTCGCGATCGCGTATCCGTGACCGAGAGCAACTCGCGCGCGTCGGCTCGCGTGGAAAAATTCTACCGCGAATGCAGCAGCTCTCGGATTATCGTTTACGGGGGCCGATAACACGGAACGGTCAATTTTCAACACACGGGACAACGTATCAATGCATTCGATTACGCATATGGGTCCGTTTATCGCACACATATATGTATGCACGTCGTATCGTTCGACGTGCGACGGTTTATGCAAACCTTATCCTCTTCTTTCTCTCTCTCTCTCTCTCTCTCTCTTTCTTTCTCTTGCTATACATTATCCGATATTGTTGCACCGAATCGATACAATGTAGTCGCGAGATCAATGCGCAAGTCGTCGGGGAATAATCCGAGGCGAAAACGAAAGCGAGTCGCGATAACGGACTCACGACGTGTTGTTATCGTATACGTTTTACGCGCCCGACTTGATAATTCTCAAAATCCCCACTTCGAGCGGCCGTAAAAAAAAAGTGTCTTTAAAATAGCTCGCGCACACGCGCTGCACGCAGATCGGCGCTAATTCCAACGTCATAGGATTGCCATGTGAGAGGTCGTTGTAAACAGCAATTATAACGCGACCACTGCTAGATAAAAGATATTGATCGTGATAAGGAACAGGCGCGACTCGCGGATCCGTAAACATTCGCGACACTGGTTTGCATTTCTACCGAATTAATTAGGATTCCGCATCGCGCGGACTCGATGTCGAATATAATATACTAACGCGAGAACTAACGTTAGCTTGACTTTTTCTATTTACTTTACCGAATGCATAAATATTGACTAGCAGATCACAAGGCACGGTGGGCGTCATAGAACATAGTACACGTGATGTACTCCATATATCTACCTTACTTCCTTTCATCTCATCCGTATTCTTTCATCAATTCGACGTCGACCTTTGCAATCCAAGGAAGAAAAAATAAATAAATCGTACGCGGATGTTGGTAAACAAGGCTCGCCCGAGTGTATAGACGTGCGTTGACTAATTAGCGAATTGTATCGCGGCGCACAATCCAACGCACAATTACGGATCGGAGTGCATTTTCCGGAAGGTCGCGACATCGTCACGCGCGTTTACGCGCTTTCGACGCACGTCGCGGAAGTCTCTCGGTCGCTCACGGACAAGGCAAGCACAAGCGGCATGCTATGCATTACGTAAACAAGTTGGTCATTATACTCAATGTCGCGCTTGAACGTGTCCGCTAAATGTATAATTAATTAATTACAATCTCGCGTCCTGGCAAAAAAACCCGCGATCGTCGATTAGTTACGGTATTATCACAATCGCGTATATACGCGCTCTCTCTCTCTCTCTCTCTCTCTCTCTCTCTCTCTCTCTCTCTCTCTCTCTCTCTCTCTCTCTGAAATACTTTTGCACGCGAGACATGTTTTTTTTTAAATTTACGATTAGAATACAAGCTTAATTACGTTGTAAAAATGACGAGACTACGGCGTGTAATTCTTTTAATCATCGACTCTCGCAGGCAAGAGAGAGAGAGAGATTTTTTCCCGCTGCTCTCCGAAGTATTTGCGCTTGAAATAAAATTGTTTTTAGACTGGATGCTGGTCGTTAAATAACAACACTATGACTTCGTCATAGTGTAGAATCGAGGCGCCGATAGGTGACCTTATTTTTTATTACTATATAACACGTTTCTTACTTATGGGTCAGTTGTCTGTAAGCAGAATTGTAAGACATATAATTTCGTAACATTTGTAAGAACTTATATGACTGAATGCTTATAATTTTATGCAATATCTTTACAGACAGCTGCTTGCTAGCCGTAAGATTTATAAGAAATCATATAGATATCTACGAATGATCGTACGTCTTATGGTTACGTATAAAATTATAACTTCATGTCATAAGTCCTTATAAAAGTCTTACGAGAACGAGTTATGATTCAGCTTAGAATTGACTCAATTCAACTTAATTAGAGATGTTTTCATTCTTTTTTTTATTGCCCATTTTTCTCACTCTATCTTGATAACGAACAATGATATCGAATTATTTATATTTTTGTCTAGTCTTGCAGAAGTATATTCCTTCGAATCTGAGACTCTTGCTGATCTCAGCCGACTTGCGAACTGCCGACTTGCGAACCTATTTTCGCATACGTTTGTATCTTTTTCGTAAAACTTCTCTTTCTTTTTTACAGCGCCGGTGGTCTGGTTACCGCGGTAGCCCCCGTCGTTATAAGCGGAAATGGAGTTTGGGTCGGATGGCCGGGCATGCACATGGATAACCCGAACGAGCCGATTCCCGAATCGGATCCCAACGATCGCACGCCCACGGCTGGTCTGCTATCGCGGAAGGTGAGTCTCTCCGTTAATGACGACATGTAACAATCGCAACGCAACTGACATTTCGTCGCAATTCGCGGGGTCTTACGTAATTCATTGCTCTTGTATTCGCGGCGCGTTAACGACCATTCATTACGTGGAAAAGAAGGAAACACGGATATCGCTCAACCCGCGGATCGCGGAAATGAAAATTATTTTGATTCTTTTGTGTGCAAATTTTTTTTTTTTTTTTTTTTTTTCGAAACAACCGGTTAAATCGCTCGGAAAATTATAGGTATTCGTCACTGTCGCGCACTTAAGTATCTTATCAATGTGAGAACGCCGGCTTTCCGTTGTAAATATGCGATTGTTACATCACAATGAACAAACAATTGCGACTTACATATTTAAATCAAGCGAGTTTTCAAATTTTCTCACATTGCCTTGGAAGTTTTTGCCTTCTGAACTGACATTCTTCGAGATGGATATGCGTTTAAGGTGATTTTATCGAGCAAGTCCTAGTCAAAAATTAGTCCTTCCATATGACTAATAATTCAATAAAAACATTTTGCATAGACTGTACGTATGCGATTGTGTGACGTTTACGTGACAATGTCACACTATTGAGTTGGCGTTGAGTGATAAAACCACCTTAACAAAAATTTATTATTAATGTTCGACAACAATTCAAAGGAATGAAACTTGCTCTTGAGATCTTTGTTCTCGACCATCGTAGGTCGTGTATAGCAGTATCTTTTTATAAAGTGTTCAAATATTCCGTAATTGAGACATCCTCGCAAACATCCTCTGGATATTTTGGTTGAAACGAGTTCAAAGAAAGTCTTTCGCAAGCCTCAGGCGGGCCAAGCGGCGCCACGTTATCGTCGCCGTTTATCATTGACGCGAAATGTATTAACCTTGGCATTGACAACGTGTGTGTGTACCTCCGCATGGCGGAGAGAATAGTCATCATTCCCCACCTCAATCAACCTGTAATATTCCATGCCGTCGAATGGAAAACGAAATGGTCACCTTTCGCGGCAAGCGGCGTCGACAGTAACTCAACGCTCTTCTCTCCTTGTACCTTTCGTTTGTAAACAATTAGGAACCAATGCTGTTCGATCGATAACGCCACATGGAATCGTGTTTGCGAATTTACGAAGTAACTGAGTTCGTCCGAAGACTCGGCGAATAACATTGCAGCGATACGTCGATACGACGAAAATCGCTTTCCCCGCGGTGAAGGAAAATCGATTCGGAGATGCCCTTTGCCTTTGCATTTCCCCTCGACGTTAAGAAAGTTCGGCGACAGCTCAAAGCGGCTTTATTTATAGACTGTTTTCCCGGACGATATCGCGTATTTTCCGACAAGAACAACGCGACTATGCCTTCCGATAAGCGATCATTTTATTCTCTTTCAACACGTATAGAGCATAAAGCTTTTGTAATGATTAATGCGCGCATTTCATATTGCTAATCGTCATAAACCGTCTTGCCGTTAGTGGTATAGATTGAAGCAACACGATAAAAACGGCGCGTTTCAACAGCAGTAAACGTTTTTTACATTAACGGTTTTTATTGTAAAGCTCGCGATAGAGAAACGCTCGAGGGAGTCTTTTTTTTTCTTTGAACGTAGAAAACAAATGTTGAAATTGCGACGTTTGGACACGCCGACGCATCCGGGAAAAACGGTGCCGATAACATTAACAGTATATTATGCACGTACATTCCGCGGCCCGCGTGAACTGGGGCTAACTGATCTCCGACCTCCGATTTAATTCTTCATCCCCGAGACTGAACTTGGACAAGTGCGTGTTTTTATACGTGTTGCGTAACAATCAGGCGTGCAATGTCAAGCGCATTTAACATAGTCCGTTATTATTACTATTATTAGTACCGTCATTGTTGATCTAATTTTTCTTATTATTACTGTTACTTATTATTATTATTATTATTATTATCAGTCGCCTAACGTCATTTCGAGCGTGAATGAACCCGAAATGGCTGGCAGTGTCACGGATATTCGTGTCACGAGGTCGATCGGTGGGTTATCGGCTGCACGTCGACGGCGTTGCAAGCCTGTATCGTCTGTAAAGTGGCGACTTCTGGCTAGCTGTCGGCGATTAGCGGATTAACGGGCGCGTATGGTACACCCACACGCGGACGTCGGCGACGGATCACGTGAATCGCCGCAAGAGCCTTTTCAAGATCGTCGATAACGATGTCTAAGCGATAGCCTACGACACCGTTAAACAAAACGGCGGCGGCCGATTAAGCCCGACGCGGCCGGGCAGGCTGCGTGGCGACGGACGTAACGATTATCGTTACATGGAAATTTTCACGCAACGTGGCGCGGCTTACTCACAGCTTGCTTAGTCGGCGTGCGACGTGACGGGCAAACGGGGAAAAAAAGAGAAGGAAAAAAACCGATCCCGGAAAGTATTGATTTCTCGCAGATTAACCGCGAGCAAATCGTGCGATTTCGAAAAACTACGTAGAGAGACACTACTAAAAAAATTCCTAAAAAATGATGACGGCAAAGAAAAATATATAAATATACTTATATGTTTGGACGATTTAAAGTTTCGATCGTAAAAATACAAAGGAGGGGCCTAAAAAATTATAGCTTTCTTTAGAGAAATATTTTATTTAAAAAAAGACAACCCTGCAGATAGCACAGAGAATGAAAAAAGAACTCGGTTATATGTCGCTAATTCTGAGTTCATTTTCAGATGCAAAAAGAATTCTTTTTCTAAAAGGGATTCTCTTTGCACCTGAAAATGAACTCAGAATTGATGACATAAAGCTGAATATACTAATGAATTCTTCTGGGCTCTGTGTGCTATCTGGAAATCTTACTTACATCGGAATTAAATATACCGAGTATATGCGAGTATCTTCCTCGTTCTTTTTCTAAAAATGTGAAAGCAATAAAAATTTGCCAATTTTTACATCGACCGAGGATACCACCGGGTCTCTATCGACGCTAATCGTTACTTTATACTGTCGCACTATATACATAAAAAAAGTCCTTCCTCCTACTTCATTCTGAAACTTACTTTGCCGCCTCGCATCGATTTCATCATCGGTGGCTACACGTACATACATATAGAATACGACGCTCGTTCTTTGCTCAGCCGCCCTATTTTGACGTCTATCGCTGACCGGGACCGATTCAATATTGTTTGCGTAACACGATGAGCGTATAGGAAACAAAGAAGACAAGAAGGAAAAACAACGCTGCAAGAGGGGAAAACGGACTATCATGTCATGTCACGTGGAGTAACGCTTGCGAGACACGCGATAACGAGTTAGCAATTAAAGTGTTTTCATTATTTCCTAAATGAACCGTCGGGCGAAACGGGAGATGCAAGAAATGCGTTTTCATATAAAGTCCGCCTGCGCGATTCGCCTCCGTTACTTCGAAACAGAGAGATAACTTTATTGGTAATGAGGGAGATCCGAGATCATCGTGCCCCGAAAAAAATTCCGCCGCTGGACTGGTATGCGTCGGTATATCAGTCAGTATACCAGTCGAAACTGGTATACGAAATCTTTTATTTGCTCTGTTCGCGAGTTTTCAAAACTTTTCATGCAAGTAACATGATCCCACTATTTCTGAAATATTTCGCGCGATTATCGGACAATAATGGTCGATCGATTTGAGGGTCTCTTGCGTGTTTCTCAAATCGATTGACACGTGTGCACCAAGTTAGAGGGGCTTCTCGCGAAGGGCTGACCGCGCATGAAATGCTTAAACGGTCCCTTAATTACATTAGCGACGTATGTACCTAATTCGAAAGCGGCAGCGCTTTTTAACACAATTCTGACCCCGCGATCCCTCAAATTAAAATCGATCGAGGTCATCGCTTGTTTCCACCCGATCTCGCTCGACGATTAAAGAAACCGTCGGTGAATTGATACGCGTTTTATCGTGCGCCGCGGTTAAGCAACTCCCCACGACGGTACGGAGCACGAGAGGAGCGATTCTTCTCTCTTTCTCGAGCGATAAAACAATGCCCGACGCGAGTCTCCCAATCCGGACGCGTGTGTACGCGATGGGGGTAAGGAGCTGCCGCCCGTCGCGCTTTCCCTGACCTCTCTTAATTAATGTGCCCGTAAAGCGGCGATATCCGTCGGAGAAACAACAAACCGACAGCCGCGGTTGGTTGTGTCTATCGTAGAAGTATTAAACCGCGTTATCGCCCGTCAAGCGATTGCTCGCTTGCGTCAGGCGAGTGATCGCTCTTGGCGCGGCCTGTTTTCACCCTCGTGATCGGAAATAAAGGAGGCAGTGTCGCGAACAAAATAACAGAGTTTCGCGGGGTAATTGAGGGAGGGACCGATAAGGGAAACCGAATTTTACGCACTTCCGAGTCACTGGCAAGATCGGTACTTCCTACCTCCGTCCCATGTCTAATTATTATTAGGCCAATTTCTCGCGTCGCGATTCCATTCGAATTTCTGGTTCTTGAACTCCAACTGGCTCGTGATATATATTTTATTCATATTACATAGCTAGAATTAAGCTTTTAAGCTTTTTTCTGTAAATTTTTCTCTGTAGATATACAAAGCCTTTTACAAAATCTTTTGTCTAAATCTTTGTCAAGTCAATGTGACTAATCGTTCTGTCGTTCTTTATAGATGCCTATCCAAACAACGTGTATCAGTAGGGATTCAACTCGATATATAATTATAGAATAATTGTTAATTACATGTCAATATATACCTCGTTGAATAAATCCAGAGTTTAAAGAAGAAAATCTTATGTATAAAGTTAAGTCGTTTAGTCTTATTTATTTTCCGAATTATAAATGAAAGGAATCGCTCGAATTGCCTGTCGTCAATCATGATTTTATACATATTAAACATTATTGCTATAGACATTGTCATTTTAAATGAAATACATAATTATATATTTAACAATAATTATTATAATTAATAATTAATATATGTATAATAACATTAATAACAATTATTATTAATAACAACACGTATACACATATGCACATGTATATGCATACGTGGCTGTAGAAGATCACTCGCTTTATATGTGGAGCACCTAAAAATACAATTATCACTGGCAGGTTTGCCAAAATGCTCCGTCATATTCTGACGCTATCGGGCACGACGATTGCATTGTACCAGCGAGCTTGAATTAAATCCTCTTGCGAAATAGCGACAGGAGGGTGCCGCATCACGAGTATGTGAATGATCGCGGAGAATCGCGCGCGACGAGATAATTCCCCCGTCTCAATCTTAATCTCCCTCCCTCTACTTTCAGGTTGTCGCGGTACACGTCGACGCCGGCATCTTCGACTCGTACTACAACGGATGCTGCAATGGAACCTTCTGGCCCCTCTTCCATTCTATGCCGGATCGGGCGACCTTCATCGCGGAACACTGGCGCGCGTATTCCGCGGTCAACGAACAGTTCGCCGCGAAGACAGTACGATTCTGTGCTTTTTACAACGATTATCGATCGCGCCTTTGCAGTCTGAGAATATCCTTTCCATCGGACTTCATTAATTCGCGTCCCGCAATTTCCGGCTTTTATAATTTAATATTTCTACTTCAGTAAGATGCAAACGTAGTAAAAACATTTTAATTATCTTTACCGTTCTCACACTGGAAAAAGAAATTACAATATAAATTGCGAGATAAATGTATGATAATTATAAAAAAATACTATGTTCAATATCCTCGTTAGGATCGTAATAAATTAAACGATTTCTCAGCTCTCCTGAATATCGGATGATTCTGTCTGACGCAGGTCGGCGCCTTGGAACAAATTCACAAGGAACAAGAGAACCAGCAGAACGGTACGCCGTTGGTGTGGGTTCACGATTATCATCTGATGTTGGCCGCCAATTGGATCAGACAGGCGGCCGAAGAGAAGAATCTCAGGCTTAAATTAGGTTTCTTCCTTCACATACCCTTCCCGCCGTGGGACATCTTCAGGCTGTTCCCGTGGGCCGACGAGATCCTGCAGGGTATGCTGGGTGAGTGATCTGATATCGCGTATATAGATTATCTCGGACAGCTTCAATCGCATATAATTTCTAACATTGCTTCTCTTTGTGGCAACGATTTAGGATGCGACATGGTGGGTTTCCACATTCAGGATTATTGCCTGAACTTCGTCGATTGCTGCCAGAGGTGTCTCGGCTGCAGAGTGGACCGTAAGAACCTGCTGGTCGAACACGGCGGTAGAACGGTGCGGGTAAGACCGCTGCCGATCGGTATACCGTTCGACAGGTTCGTCTCGTTGGCGGAGACCGCGACGAAGGTCATGCAGTCGAATCAGAAGATCGTCCTCGGCGTCGACCGGCTCGATTACACGAAGGGCCTCGTTCACAGACTGAAGGCCTTCGAGATGCTGCTGGAGAAACATCCCGAGCATCGCGAACAGGTGATTATCTAATGTCGCTTGCGCGCGAGTTCTCGCTTCGCAAAGTAATTGCCGACCTTGGTAACAGAGCCTGTAAACCGATCATATTCACGTTACTTGGCTTATGTTAGGTGACGATGCTTCAAATCGCAGTACCCTCACGCACGGACGTCCGTGAGTATCAGGATCTGAAGCTCGAGATGGATCAGCTGATCGGCTGCATAAACGGTCGCTTCACGACGCCCAACTGGTCGCCCATACGCTACATCTACGGCTGCGTGAGCCAGGACGAGCTGGCGGCGTTCTACCGGGACGCCGCCGTCGCCCTCGTCACGCCGCTCCGGGACGGCATGAATTTAGTCGCCAAGGAATTCGTCGCATGTCAAATCAACACGCCGCCGGGCGTGCTGATAGTGTCGCCGTTCGCCGGGGCCGGCGAAATGATGCACGAAGCCTTGATTTGCAATCCTTATGAGATCGACGAGGCCGCGGAGGTGATTCACAGGTACATGACTGCCCGTTTCAATCGTAACGGAATTGAATAGAGTATAAATTATATGCATTATTCGAATCGAAGTTTCACTTTTCCGTACTTTGTAATCTAGTTTTAATTAAGATACACTTTGATCCATGAAGTGAAAACTGATTTAAACGCTGGGACTTTAAATAGGGCGCTAACCATGCCCGAGGACGAACGCACGTTGAGGATGAACCATCTACGCCGACGTGAGAGGATATACGACGTCAACTACTGGATGAAGTCCTTCCTCCAGGTGATGGGATCCCTCGAGGAGCACGATTCCGTGGGCGCTACCACGATGCAGCCCGTGACCATGGATGATTTCGATGATTATTTGAGCAAGTAGGTATCAGGTCTGTTAAGAGATGTGCATGACTGGGCCCGACCAGCGCATGCGCATGAAACGGGAGATATCCGGTAAGGTGTATGCAAATGTATACATAAGTAACGAGTGTTGCGCGAGATTATTATTATCTTGAGCTGATTAGCGGTTCTGCGAAAGAAGCATTTTCAAGGAAAAAAAAAGTCTCATTGCATTCGATCGACCTTAGATCGAATTCGTTAAGATATAGTATTAAGTAAATCAGCTACGCTTCTACGTATGTAAGTGATTATATTTTTAAACTGAGCATGAGTTTGGGTACGTCGCAGAGCGTGATGATATGATGCGGCTATGCTTATGACGTCGTCGCCGATGGCGGTGACGATGAATTACAATGCACTCTCTTGCTATGTGAGATGTATTGATCCTAAATACCCTGATCCAAGCATCCCCACGATCTGTAAAATGGGGTGATACGAGAGATCGAGGAAATGCTTTTACAAAAGAGGGCGGGCCCGCGCGAGCGAGTGTTACCTGACTCATGACGAAAGCCGGATAACGATCCAGTGACAACCACATGTCCCCTAGGTACATCGGTGATAATCATAAATTGGCGCTTCTGTTGGATTACGACGGCACGTTGGCGCCGATCGCCACGCATCCCGACCTGGCGATCCTGCCGCTCGAGACGAAGAACGTCCTGCAGAGGCTGTCGAACATGTCCGACGTTTATATCGCGATCATATCGGGTAGAAACGTGAACAATGTGAAATCGATGGTCGGGATAGAGGGTATCACGTACGCCGGGAACCACGGGTTGGAGATCCTGCACCCGGACGGCAGCAAGTTCGTCCATCCGATGCCCGCCGAATTGGAGGACAAGGTGGCCAGTTTGATGCAAACGCTTCAGGATCAGGTACACTAAATCACTATTCTTGTAATATAAATGTGGATATGAATGTGATAATGATGAATTGTGTCGCTTAGAACGTTTTTCATTGATAGAAGATGATGGATAGTCCGTAATGACTATCATTAGCGGTGCTATCTGTTTAATAAATATTAAATATTTAACAAATATCACGCGAAATCATAAACATACATTCTTTACACTTATCCCGATAAAATCAACATATTTACGTGTCTTGTCTATTGATAGCTCTGCAGGGACGGCGCTTGGGTCGAGAATAAAGGTGCGCTTCTCACGTTCCACTATCGCGAAACTCCGATGCAGGGTCGCCCGAAGATGGTCGATCAGGCTAAAAGACTTATCGAGGGTGCGGGGTTCAAGGCGTGCACCGCGCATTGCGCCATCGAGGCGAAGCCGCCGGTCGAATGGAATAAGGGTCGTGCTTCCATCTACATCCTGCGCACGGCGTTCGGTCTAGATTGGAGCGAGCGTATCAGGATTATATACGCTGGCGACGACGTCACGGACGAGGACGCGATGAAGGTACGAAACCGATCGATTCTGTCGCTCTCGTTTCAACGAAGATATCTTTTAGTCCATCAAAAAAAAAAAAAAAAAAAAGACATTCGCATTAACGTGTGTTTATCATCACGGGAATCTTTTCGTTTCTATCTAGGCACTGAAAGGTATGGCCGCTACTTTCCGCGTCGCGTCGTCGCATATCATCCGCACGTCCGCGGAGAGACGTTTGCCCAGCACGGATTCGGTTCTGACGATGTTGAAGTGGGTCGAGAGGCATCTCAGCAGACGCAAGCCGCGCAACAGCATCGACATCCCGGGCATCCCGTCGCGATTCCGGCGCGGCAGCGGCGGCATCACGATGGAGATGTCCTACACCCCGCCAAAAACGCCCCTCGAATCATAAGGCGATGCTCAAAATGTGTCCCGCACCCCCGTTAGCATATCAGGTATATACCCGGCGAGATATATATCTATCGTAGGATTATAATGTACTACTCGTAGCGTAAAGTCAGCCTACATATAGACGGAGGAGCAAGAGGTAATCGAAGGGATCGCCGCGAGCAATTCGAGAGCAAGTAAGAGCTAAAAAGAAGTTAACGAGGCCCCACGCCTAAACTCTTACGTCGAGTATAACGCCGTTCAAGAGACTGTCGTGATCGGAAAGTCTAAAGAAACGAGATGATTCTTTCTAATTGAGAAGTGTAATAACGATATTGCATTACCATAATAATGCAATGGAGTCGCCGAGTCGAGAAATAAAATAACGAAGAATCAAATCGTTACGTTGACTCTCTAGCATTTAACTATCGATGTATTTCTTCCGATACCGGTTAGACCTTAGCCCGAGAAAAATATCGAGCTCATGCACGAGGCGATATCGCGATAAACAGTTTTTCCGTGCGACTTAAAAGTTTTCCTTTGGCTCTGCACAACAGAAAGATGTATATATATTATATATATATATCTATATTTTCGATGTACGTATTTCTTGCCAAATTTATAATTGTATCATGTGGAACACGATACGTATGTTTCTCCGCGGAGATGTAGCATTTAAACACACACAAAAAATGAAGACAGACATTCGGCAGACAACAGCGAAACCTCGCATATTACATTTTATTACTTGCGTTTTACCTCGTTAACGATTTCGGTAGCATAGATATGACAAGATATGAAAGGACACTTTTCTTAGGATACGAAACGTGTTTCTACGAAAGCATTTTTTCTCTTTGAAAATATTCTAATTAATTTATTTGTTTTTTCTTCCTCTTTCTCCTCCTTAATGTTTTCAATGACGGCCAGCTGCACCACGAATATTAGAAATAGTGACCGTTAGCCTTCGGACAAGCGTGACACTATATACAAAAGATCTTTTATTAGATTCTGTCGTTTTTCCAAGAAAAAAAAAACGCGAGATAGATACGAGTTCATCTCTGATATTAAAACTACTAGTCTTCCTAACGCAGCAATCGGAATTCTTCGTGTCTAAGAATAGAAATTTAGTTTACAATATTAGATTGCCTACTTATCGTACAGTGCCGCAATCGAGTCCAGAAATGGAGTGCCAATGCAATTTGTATTTTTGTGTCGCGCAATTTACGGCAGAAATGATATCGACATAAATAGTAATGAAAGAACTCTATAACTTTCAGGAATAAGAACTTTGCGATCTGTGAATCTACAGCGGACGCATAAAACTTGCGATAAACGAATGATTTCGTGCGAGAGAGAAGCGAGAAAAAAAAAGCAAAATCTAAGTGAAGTAGGTTAAAGAAATACTAGATTTTACACTTTTTCTAAGTATAGAATAAGATATGCGATGTGTGTAAAGGAAAAAAGAGGTGAAAGAAGGTTACTGGTATTTATATATACTGGTACATAGTTGCTTCGGTTGTGCGTCGATTAATGATAGTGAGTAAGAAACGCGCGCGCGGCTTACATTAGGATCTATGCCTTCTACGTATATCTACGTAAAAGATATGTGTCGTTGCGCATCTCTCTCCGTGCCGCTGGATAATACCGACTACAAACTGGTACAAACTGGTATCCGTCTCTTGTCACATGAGCTTGTTTTGAAGACTGCGAAACTTTCTGAAAGTGACTCGGTCACTATATAGCTGTACAAAACGCAATTTGATAAGTCACGATGGCAGGCGTCTTCGAAAACGTGGCGAAATTTAGCGATTTTAACAGATTAAGCAAAGATAGAGGTAGATTCGTTCTCGAGACGAAATTGTACACACGAAAAATATATTATTTATTAAAAATTACGAACACCTTATATAAAAGATTACTTCGGATTAATGGCCATTTTATTCTTAGCTTTGTTTTGAAAAACGGGCTCTTAAATTCGTCTCCTTAAAGTGGTAAACGTCGCGTTTTGTTCTGCAATTCTTTTCCCTTACGTAGCTTCTCCCCTATTTACCTCTTTAATCCGCTTAGCGCGTTTTTTCTTTTCATCTGCCACCCGCAACACGAGTCGGAAACGAACCCACAGAGAATAAATTAAAGTTCATTTGTTTATCGATAAGTCGAGACGTAATTATTTTGTCGCTAGTTGCGCACGAAGCAAAAGGAGTTTAGCGGTCGAAGGGTTGCGTAACGCCTAATGGAGTGCGATTAGCAATTAAGCATGTATATCAACTGTATCGGTATCTCGGAGGCTTCGGCGCGTTGCACGAGCGCAGGTCAGATTCTATAATCTCGTACTTTCGCCACTGTATTTATTAGTCAATTATAATAATCGCCGGTCAATAGATAAGCGGGCGAGACGGCTGACGATTAGACGGACGAGGGAGAAGAGGAAACGAAATGGAAAAAAAAAACGGCAATCAATAAGGAAAGTGTATAGGCACAAAGCGAGATATAAAATTACTGTTACATCGAGTTTACGCCTATCGGAAATACATAAACGTTCCCCCTGTTGAAAGTATAATATAGAAAGAAAAAAAAATGTGTATGTATATAACGAGATCTATATATGTTTAAACGTATACGCGTTTCGCGCGCGTACAAAGTCCTACCACGTGCCCTTAAAAAGCCTCAACCCTACAAAAATCTCAACTCCCCCCCCTCCCTCCTACCCCGACCCCTTTGAAAAAAAAAGAAAGACCAAAAAAACAGATAGAAATATTCTACGTTTTGTATGAGTACTTAGTTTTTACCTCGTTATACGTTACCACTGTAGGTGTGTATAAAACAAAACAAAAAAAGAACGAATCGCGCGAGATAGTGCACGGGGTAAACGATTAAAACTGTTTTGCTCCCGTCATTGTCGAGCCGACTGCAAAATACACAGCGCAGAAATAAACAATGTTTATAAATCATTCCCGCGCGTTCTTCCCTTTTTTTTTTCCACGCTACGCGCTACCTAGATCCGCTTTGGACGATCTGCGATTGGCGTTCAGAATACAATTTTGTTTGTAATTTTGTATGTCGCGTAACACGAGAGAGATATACTTGAAGAATTAAAATACACGTATACATAAAATATATACGCACGTATAAATACTATAAAATTACAAAGTGGTATTCTATTTTCAAATCTGATGCGAATTATATAGACTGTTTAAAACGGACTCTTGCAAACATGCAATTCCGAGAGCGCACAGATACTAAGTTTCATTTTTTAAAAATGTAAATAAATCAAATCATTTTAATTCCGAGTAAAGCAAGCTTGAAATTATCGTGTTGAATTTGGTCCACTTGTATTTTCAGCGATTTAATCCATGATGAGATCTGATGAATAATCAAACATTCTCGAGTCTGCAAATTAGATAAACATGAATAAATATTACCTCATATAGAGATTAAACTTCTCTCGAGAATTGACTATTTCTCGGAAGCTTGCGAACTTGTCGATTCTCACGCAACAGTTGTAACGAGGCACGAATTTTACAATTTTTCTTTTCCCCTCGCAGGTGCTCCGCTCCGATTGCCGCGGTACAGCCGTGGTATTATTCGCGACGGCGGCGCGGCGCGCGACCGTGGGTGTTTGCGTGCGATTTGATCGAGAGAAAAAACTGCCCGCGTTCCTCCCGCCTTCCAGGAATTTCATATTTCTGCTCCGGCAATAAATAACGATAGAACCGCCGGGCCGCGATATCGCCGTTTGTGTATCGCCGTTATTTTTCACGGCGTAACCTCTGATGTTGAGACATATCTCAAGCCGGCGATTAAAAGTGTTTTTTTTATAAACCGATGTCACCGATGCGTGCCCGAGAGCGCGGAGCCGAGCAAGGCGGGACGGAGCGGAGCGGAGCGGTGACGCAACGAACCGTTACGAGCGACGGCGGATAATAATAATCGACGCGGTAGGAGAAACGAGATCGCGGGAAAACACACGCGGATTTTTACTATATTTTTTTTGTTTATTGTTTCCTAATCGATTCAAGCGAACGAAGTGTTAATATCCATTTATACTTTCGATTCTCTATCGAATAATATCGGGATACGTATTTTTTTTAGTAAAATGTTACGAATGAAGTGTAACGTGAAGCCGTTGTCTTTTTAATAAAAGCAAATAATCGTTTTAAAGTGATTAAAAGTCCGTTTTACATAATCTATACGTAATTAAGATTTCAGATTCTAAGATAGAATTTTATTTATTTATATATACCGCATTTTGATATTTGATATTTATATATCATATTGTATTTTGGTATTTTACGCAAATATTTTAATATGTATTTCATATATACATATATATTCCGTTTCTCTTTAAATATTTTTCATATTACACGATAATAAAAGCAATAAAATTTTGTTCTGAACTGTCTGACGAATTATAGATTATGTAGAATGAGCATTATAATTCTATGTGCATTACACAATAATTCTATTTTTACATACGTGCGTATTTTATATGTTTTACACAGTTATGTATTCTGATACTCTTTTTTTTTCTTCTTATACGCTACACAAAGCTAGAATTTTATTCCAAATTTTGATACGAATCATAAATTTAAAGCGGGCTTTATAATTTCATGTATCGTATATTTTGATATATATTTTACGCATATAGTTGCGTATTCTGAGTCGCTCGCTTTAAATATTTTTCGTATTATACGACACAAAGGTAAATAGAATTCTATTTTGTATTATGGATTTTAAAGTGGCCTCGGGACGAACCGTGATCCTCTTTCTCGCGTGTCACGTGGCTATATGCGAATTAAGACGTGCGTGGAAGGAACAACTTCGGCGAAGGGGTTCCCTTGTGTGCGCGCGCGCGCGCGCGCAATCAAAGAAGAAGGGTCCTCGATTTCCAGCCCTTTGAAACCGAAACGGGCCCTCCCTTTCGACGACCGTGTCGATCTCGAGTTGGAAACATCCAAATATTTTCATTAGACGGACCCGTTTTGCGAAGGGTGGACCGCGCTATTTTCGCGGAGGTTTCTTTTCACGAGAAATCGATCTCGGGGGGAGGCCAATCGGGGGGCTGTACCTTTCACGCCGAGGATCCTCCGCTACGCGAGATCCTTGGCTGAAGAAGGATCCCGGAACGATCCTCGCGCAGTCGCTGCATAAAGAGGCGGATTACACGGTGTCCATTTCAAGACGTACAAGGAACTGGTGTTTGCGGTAAGTCTTCCTCTCTGTCTCTCTCTCTCTCTCTCTCTCTCTCTCTCACTCTCTTTCTGTCTCGCTTGCTCTCACTCGTTCTCCTTCCCTCCTTCGTTGCAGCCTCCGCGCATCCTGCGGGCGTATACCGAGCCGGTAGGGGCATTATCTTCGCTGTTTTGCCGATTCAATTGTGTGTGCGGTGAAAGGCGGCGTTTAACAAGAGTTTAATAAAAGGCAAACAGCGCGGGATCGTCGGTCGTCCTCTCTCGCGAGCCATCCTCGTTTCTTCCGCTCCCGCGCGCGCGAAATCGTTCCCTTTCTCCGTTTCTCTCTCTCTTTCTCTCATTCCTCTTTCTCACTCTGTTTTCTCCCTCTCCCTCCCCCGCCCCCGCCCGTCGTACGTTCTTCCTCGAAGGGATTACCCGGGAAAACCCGGGGCCTGTCGGTCTGAAGAAAAGAGGGAACACACACGCGAAAGGAAAGAGATTCGAGAAAGAGATCGCAGCTGCCACGCACCGATTGGCCCGACCCAAAAAAAGTAGCGATTTCTCACTGATGGCTCTTCCCCATCGTATTTCTGTTTTCGCTGATCCGCGCGGGCGGACGGACGGGGAATATAGAGCGGTGTGTATTCCCGTGGATATACAGAGAGGAAGCCACACGGGGCGAGCGGATGGACAAGCGTGTTCCGTCGATCGCGACGGAGAGCCGCGCTTTGGAGAACTCGTCGGTCGGACAGCTTACTTCCAAAGCGTCTTAGGTTTCCCCGTAGAAATATGAATAAATTCCCGAATAGAGCGACTCCGTACGAGCGTATTAATCCTGCAGCCGCGTAGTTTCGTTAAAAGGTATAAGAAGCGTCCAGGACATTTTTATATACATAAATGCAGATTTGTAAAGGGTATTAGCTCGGGAAGTCAATCGCAAGATTTTTCATTCTTCAATTCTTCTACCGTCGGCGACTCAGTATCAAGTATCTTTATTTCCTTTATAACGTTTCCTTATTACAAGTAAAGTAACACTTCGCACCGCGTATCTTTAAAGCAGACTCGATATATCCTTGGAAGAAGAATATCTTCTTCTCTTATTTCTAAAAAGGTCGACTCGTGTTTCTCTCTTCCCTCTTGCCCGATAAAACGTCTGCGAAACTCAGCTGTTCAATTATCGCTCGAAGACGTTCGAGGCACCTCCACCCCTTGCCTCTTCCCCCTCCCCCCTCACTAAAAAAAAACCGATCTCGATCGATCGTTAAACCGCAAAATCCGCCCCTTCTTTTCTTCTATTTTTTTTTCTCTCTCTCTTTGCGCCGCGCTCAGCAGAAACGGGCGCGGACTAAGTAAGTCAGTAACCCAGTGGAAACTCGCCCGGGGCGACCACCTCCATCACCCCCACCTGTCCCCCGTCCCCTCCTCTGTCGATCGATCAGTTCTGATGTAATTATCCAAACGTTGAATTTTTTATCGCGGTGAAACAATAACGCATTTTCAGAGCAAACAGCATCGCTCACCGGAGGCTGCGGAGGCAGCTCGCGCCGCTCTGGGGGTACCCGCGTCGTCCGCTTGTGCCCTCGGTGTTTACGCAACGTGTAATAGAATAATCTGCGCGTTACACGGGGTCGGGGGGGGGGTTAAAGGGGTGGAAGAGGGAGGGAGCTGGGCGAGGGAGTGGGCGATGCACCGCGGGGCAGAAGTACCGCGGCACATCTTTGTTTACCGCGCGCCATCGGTTCCCGGAAACATCTCTCGTCACGCGAATTTGCGGAAGAATGGTAATCGCGCGATAAAACGTGCTTTTTTTATCTTCTCTCCTCGTCCAGTCCCGCCGCTAGTTTCCGTACCCCGCCATCGCAATCGCCGACCCTTCGACTGCGAATGTTGTCGACCGAAAAGAGATTTCTGCAAGTAGTAAAAGTAATAAGAAATGCTTCAGGTTAAAAATCTCGTAAGACAATAATCCTTTTTTGTTGTTATAATTTATAATCTCTAAATTTATTTAAATTATTTTTAAGTAAAAAATCGGCTGAGACTTGCTGATTGACAATTTTCAGATTTTTTTAAATAATAGTGGACAACTTTAAAGAGCATTTTCATTTTTAAAATAAAAATCGGTTAAAATTTCCCGGTTATTAATTGATTCCAAATAAATTTTATAAATTGTTTGAATTTGTAAGGCAATTTCCTAGAAGAATATTTTTATTTCGAAAGAACAAAGTTTATCGAAATGACATTTTATCAACTTGCACCATAATTATAATCAACAAGTAAAGTATCAACATCATCTTTGTACGGTTACGAAACACGAAATTTCCAACGTGAATATAACGTATAATGATATTTTGAATAATCATGTTAATTTCGTGCCTAGGTATATTTTTCTCTAATTTTAACAGAAAAACATGCATCTTGTTGAGAATGATTTTCCGAACGAAATATTAAAGGCTGTCCTTTATCAGCCGTTTAATACCGCTATCACCTCCAATTATAAGCCATTCCGGCTATTAACTCGCACCTCCGGATTTAATCATTATGCCTCTGTACAATCGCGTTGTATTGTGCGCCTGTATAATGTGCCATACAATATTATGCTATTATACGGTTTACGTTGATAAGTTAATGCGCGCGTCGATAGAAAATCTTACGCTCTTACGTTAGCTTCACGCGGGTTGTTGTTCAGCGACGAATGGGGAAAAACGATTCCCGGCGAAACGCGTCGGTGTTTCCTCTAACGCGGCGAACGGCGCGTCATTCGAGAGATGGCAAGGCGGCCTGCAGGAAGGAGGGAGGTGAGTTTAGGTCGCGGAAAATAGGGGTAATCCCGTGCTACACGAAAACCTCATCGGGCTTTGCCGGGCGCAAGACGCAGAATCAACAAATCCAGCGGGATTAGATAACATCCCACGGGATTGCCGCGGTCCTCCTGTCTATATCCTTCCCGTCGAATCCCGCGGAGAAGTGCGCCCTGTTGTTAGCTCACCGAGTTATTGGTATCACTTAGCGAAATCCGTATATAGCGTCGCGGAAACGGCTTTAAAGGAACCCAGCCATCCTCGCCGGCTGACGAGTGGCAGCCACACGTACGCGTTTGAGCTACTCTTATTTATTTATTTGTTTACTCGCTGATTTATTTAGCCCGATAGCCCGGTGCGACCATTAACGGGGCCGAACTGGGTTCCCGCGTACCCTCCCCGTTCCCGATAACACGCGCGGCGTTTAACATCGATGTAATATCGCACGGTTGGACGATCACGAACGGCAGCGACGTTCTTTCCGCGAGTTGATTCTTCCGCGAGGAACGAGGCTCTCTCGTAACTTTGTAGAAAAAAAAAAACAAGCCCGCGATCGCGTCAAATCAGAGGGCCGTTAACGAGAGAGGAAAAAAAATATTGGAAGGTAAGATTTTTCGTTACGCGATCTGTACCCGCTGTTATCTAGCGTTTATTTTCCAACGAGTCGCCAAACAAAATTGGCGGTGCTTTACACGAATGCGTTTTTTATTTTTCTCTCTTTTTTTTTCCGAATTCAACCTGTATATATATACCTTATACGGCGACGACTAATTACGCCCGCCGCTTGTCAGAAAACGCACTATTTGTCAGTGTCGTGTATCGAGTTCAATTTTAATGGCGTCGACATCGAAAAATGTTCACTCCGGCAAGAACCGGAGTTGATTTTTCCAGCGAGGCCACCCACCCGCGCGCGCTATTTTTTTCGCTCCCTCCCTACTCTTCCCTGGGCTCCCACCCTCCCACACGCCGCCACCACCCCCTACGCCTCGTCCCGGCGTTTATTTCGATTTTTTGTTGGGTACGCTCGGTCACCTGAAAAGGAATAGGTGAAAACTGTTAATTGGTTCCCTGCTGAAAATACGGCGGTGTGGCCGGCGGCTGGTTGCGACGCGTTTTAAGCAGAGTCGTGTGCGTGGGACGCCAGGTACCACCGTGTGTGTATGTACGCACATACACGCGTGTATACATACATATATATATGTATATATACATATCATGTATATACATATATATATATATATAAATACATATACATATACATATAATATATATATATGTATAATATATATACATGCGCGTTGCACGCGTGCAACGAGCGTCAAGGAGTGTAGAGCGTGTTCCGGCAGCGTGTCCGTCCAATTATGGAAAATTAATTGGCGATTGGTGACTCGGGGCGATGCGAACATAGTTCAGCGTCGAATAAACTTCCTTTGTATTCCGATCAGCCTTTGACAGCGGTGTAATAATTAAAGTAATTAACGTGCATGCCAATAAATTTGAGATCGTTGCGCATCGTCGCGCGGTACCGGGCGCGGACAATTATTCGTCGCTGGCGTATCTACATGTATACCGCGCGCATGTATAAATGTATACATAAAAGCGCGTATATAAGATACGCATATGTGTATCCGCGCATACATGCATGTATGTGTTATATACATACATCGCGCAGCGATCTCGAGTCCGCGTTCTCGATAATAGCCCGGTAGAATCCCACGTAATTAGGCACGTTGTTTCGCGTGCACGCTCGCGCGAACGAGTTTGCATAATATTTCTACGCTCGGCGGAAATCTTCTTTTCGGAAAGCCGCGCGTCGAGTAAAATCCTCTGTGAGTCAATTTCAATCGTGTTATACTGAAGCTATATACTCTCTCAATTTTTTGGAGTAAATCTCACTCCAAAAGATTGAAAATACTGCCACTCGGCCACTTGAGTGGCAGTATTTTTACTCTTTTCGAGTGAGATTCACTCCAAAAGATTGAAAATTCATTCCAGAAAATTTAGAGAGTATAAAAATCCTGCCACGTTCCGAAGATTACGAATTAACATAGACACATTGCCTAATCTCGGTGATTTGTTCAGCCATTAAATTGTAATTATTATACAAGTTACACTATTCTGTTCCTTGAACGCTCGAGTCGCAGTTGTAGAAGTTGATTCTCGAGATCCGCTGCGCGTCCGCGCGAGTCTCTTCTCGGATGCAGTGGCACCGGTTCTTACGAATGGTCGAGGGCTTTCTTTTACAAAGGGAGACAGAAAGAGAGAGAGAGAGAGAGAACGTAAAAAAATCGTCGACCCACCCGAATCCGAATGGAACGGGCAAATATTTAACGGGGAACCGTAATCGACTATACGCTAATCCTTTGTGGAACTCATGTGAACAACGCGCCGGACTCGGTCGGTTGGATTAAGACACGGCCGTACCCGCGCGCGGTTCCCTCCGTCGATCTTTCCCTCCCGTCCTTTCGAAATTCGGCATCCTTTGAGGATGCGCGCGCGCGAGGGTGCGCGGGAATATCCCGTGCGCGCGCGCGCGCGGCATGTAGGAACAATATTTGCACACTGCATTATATGAGCCGCGCGAACGTGCAAATGGAGCGTGAAAATATTAATTTTGCGAGACACATCCGCGCGACACGTACGCGCGAACCGGCGATTTCCGCGCGGCACGGAGGTACGCGATAACAGCGGCAGAATCATCTCTCTCTCTCTCTCTCTCTCTCTCTCTCTCTCTCTCTCTCGCGTAATCTCTCGCTCGCAATCTTTTTCCACGCCGCGCCGATGCGTGCCCTGCTGTTTTTACAACTACTCGCGCTAATTCGCGGACTGTCGAGGGATTAACGGATAAAAGACCGCGGGCAAGAGTGCACTCTAAGTCGTACTCATCTTGCATACACCGGCTGTGGTTTTAAAACTACCGACTGCCCGCCTCGCCTCCCCACCCCCGCGAGAAAGTTCTCCGGGATTACATTATGTAATTGTTTAAGTTACGTTTATCGCGCAAAAGTCCCCTTCCACCATTTGTTTATAAAAGCAAAGTTTTCGCTGTACCGAGTTATACCGCGTATAAAGGTGATTAATTTTAAGTGACACGATGATTTTTCTCTCTCGACCTAAATATTTTCTGAAAAAAAAAAACTGTTTCACGTTAGTTTTACAGTTTTTTTTAGGAGGATAATATGATGAATACGTACAATGATAAATTTTTATGTTATGCGTTATTCTGGGAGATTTAACGTTATTGTGAGAGATGTAAAACGTTCCTTTACTTATTGAGAGACGAGGATCGAATCGGATGCTTCACGGCCTGTAATTGCCTTCCAATTCAATGCTTGTCGATCTCTTGAGAGCATAAGAAGTAAACGAGCGTGAAATTCCGGAAGAATCGGGCCAGCAGGGGTATAATCATTCAGAATGCGAGCCAAACAATGTCTTAGGCCGGCGACGTCAACAACGTCACGCTGTCCGTCTTAGCGAAACGATACCTATCAATGAGGGATCACGTGTCTCACCGGGGGACCGAAGTCTCCCTCCCGCTTCTCGGCGGCATGAAAATGGCGCGTCTGAACGTTTCATGGCGAACGGTCGCGCGGCGGCCGCGTCCTATCTACTCCAATTATTCCAGCCGGCACGCGGGAAGGCAGGAAGGCACGCAGTCAAATGTAACCGAGACCGATCGAGTCCGAGCGAGATGCTGCAGGGAAGAAACTTCGGAAGCTGGAGGAGATCAGGTATCGGCCCGCCTGACACCCCGCGGCTACGCCTTTAAGAATATCGACGCGGGCGCTTTTTCCAGCGCATTCGCCCTCACGAGGAACGAAAGGGCGAGAGCGAGAGAATGAGAGAGTGAGAGAGAGAGAGTGAGAGAGAGGGAGGGGGGTAAGGGGAGAGCGGGTGAGATCCACTTAGCACGCCGCTTAGACGCGAAAACATCTGTATTGTCGCTGCATTAGCGCCGAGGATTCATCCCCCCGTGATTGCCGGGGAAAATTGTAATCTTTTTCGTGGAAGCCGCCCCGTCGGGAACGCTAGCTCCTTAAGTAAGAGAGGTTCCGCCGGGAGAAAGAAAGAGTGAGAGAGAGAGAGAGAAAGGAAGAAAGAGAAAGAGAGGGGAAAAGTGAGAGAGCGAGAGAGGGAGACGACCTCGACGCTGCTGACGGAGGACTCGTGTGAATTGCTAAACGAACGACACATGCGAGGAGGATGCGATATTCTTATTTTACATCTCTCTTACGGTTTACATCTCTTTTTCGTCGCGCGCGCTCGATTGAGATTCATTGCGTATTCAAGACGCCGCACGCGCCCTCCTCCCTCCCTCCCTCCCCCTCCCCGGTCCCTCCCTCCCGCCGGTCCGGCGGTCAAAGTAAACTTATTTAACTTCGTTATACCTCTCCTTCTCTCTGTGAGGAAAGAGTAAGCGGCGTCTCTCATTTATAATTCATGACACTTCAAGGCCGGACTCGTGTATATTTCGAAATCGTAAACTCGTCCAGCCTCCATTCCGTTCGCCATTTCTCGCTTTCGGGGGAACGGTCCATTCGGAGGCTGAACCGCCGGGCGACTTGCGGAGATCGAGCAATCCGCCAAAAAGACCATCGACAGATCAAGAGATATATTATAGGCGATGGCCGGTTCCCAGTTCGTCCGTAATAAAATTCACGATGTACCGGCCGAACAATGGCCGTCCGCTGCAAGAAGGGAGAGGCCCTTCTTCTTGCTCCTCGCGGATCCTCGCGCGCGCGCGCGCGCGCGCGCGTCCGCGTCCAACAAGCTGCCGTCTCCTGGTTCCGACAGCGGCCTAAACCGGCCGGGTATATAAGGTAATAATAAGTATAGGTAGACATCAGAGGCAAGATAGGTGGGCATACAGTATAATACGCGTACACGAATCGCGCAGAATGTGGGATCCGGTTCGTTGGATCGGGCGTACGATTAACGTATACGGATTAGGATTAAGCTCCGGATCCCGTGGATCTCGCTGCGCCCGAGCGGACCGCAGCATCGAGGAAGGCCGATACTCCTCCGGCCGGGAGAGAGGGGTTCGTCGAAAGGAGGGGCACGTCGCGAGGGGTAGACACGGGTGGACGCGCGCGCGGGGTACGTACAATGTCGAGGGGGGTACGTACGCGCCCCGATGAGAAAAAGAAAGAGGATCGGAGAAGGGGATCAGAGAAAGAGAGAAGAGCGCTTTTCACGCTCGACTCTCCGTGTGTATCACGATGCCCTCACGGACCCCTCGTGCCCTCGTTCATCGCGCCACGAAGACCAGGGGCTGGGGAGAGGAGAAGGGGGGACGACAGTCAATGCACATTACAACGGTTTTATGTTATTAATACGGATGCATTGGCCGGGATTTGAATAATTGAACAGATCCGCGCGGATTCGCTAGATAGGTAGGTATGGCTCTCTCTTCTTCTCCCTCTTCCCTCTCTCTCTCTCTCTCTCTCTCTCTCTTTCTCTCTTTCTCTCCTTCTCCCTCTCTCGTCGCGCGCAACCGCCATAATCCAGATCTACCGACGCCTGAGTTTCCGCGTGGGGTTCATCGCGTTCGGATTGGCGTTTGCGCTCGCTATTTGATCCCATAACGTCGACAAATCGATTCGATTATTTAAGATTACTGGTCGCAAATTTCTAATCTTAGCCCCATAGGTACCTAAGATTATAGCAGTTATATTGTTGTTCTAACACAAACAGGCGCGTAAGGAAGAGTGCCACGTAACGAGAGGGGACGATAATAATCGAATGCACTGACAGAGGAATATACTATAATTATACGATCAACGAGATTACGACAAAATTAATAACGTCCATAAGCGCGTATAATTCCGACACCTGCGATCTTAGCAATTTGATAATAGGTTTCCCTACTGAATTTGCAAAAGATCTGGCAAGAAGGTCGAAACGTTATTTTTGAAAGTTATGAAAAAGTAGAGGGCTCTTTGCGAATTAAATATAAGCGAAGCAAAAATGGATAAAAGAGTATTAGGTTGATGCAAAAGATCAAGCTTTTAAACCAAATAAAATTTTTAAAAAATCTCTCAAAATGAAAAAACAGATTACATTAAAGCCCCGTGGTGGTAAACTTGCTTCGATTTTGCGAAATTCTGCTTTGAATTTTGTTTCGCAAAAAAAAAAAGACAAATCTTTTAAATGAATTTGAAACAGGCTTCCGATTCTTTTCCATGCAGGGCTTTAATAAAATTTTGATTCGATATCTCGGAGTTATAAAAAATGTGAAAGGTTTGAAGTTTGCAACCAGTCATCTGCAATGATCTTTCTCAATGATTTTACTAAATGAGAATGCCTTATAGAATGTCTCATAAAATTATAAATATAGTGAAACACTTTGCTATCATTAGAATTAAAAGTAGGAGCTTCAAGCACATTATTTTCAGATTAAGACAGATTTAGATGATCTCCTTTCTAATTTCGTACAATATTGCATCGCGATGCTATTTCATAAATGAGCGATATATATAATCAATGATTAATAAAACATGTTACCAAATGTATAAGAATCACAGTTGTGCGAAGAGTATCTTTCCAAGTATCGTTCTAAATACTCTTTTCATATAAATGGAGATTACGTGCTGAAGCCATTGGAACACTTTCCAACACGTCACCATTTTCGAAAAGTATATGAATTTAAGACGGTTTGCAAAAATAAGCTCTTCGATTCGATCGCTCGAGCGGCGAGGAGCGAGGGGTTCGGTAACCTTCGTAATATGCATCGACAAATATGTCGTTCGCTTCCGCGAACGCTTTCCCTCTCTTCTCGCTCCTTCTCTCTCCGTCAGAGGGTTATTTCGCGACCACCCTCTCCCGACACAGGCGCGCGTTGCTTCGCGTGTGCTGTTGCCGCGGCGCGGCATCCAGAAAGGGGTGCGATGCCCCCCCCTCCCCACCCCTGAGCGTCGCGACGCGACGTGATCGCACCCTCCGCGCGACGAGAGAACCTCATCGTCGTTGTCGTCGTCGTCGGCCCTCCGCTTCGCCCTCTCTCTCTCTCTCTCTCTCTCTCTCGTCCTCTCGTGCGCCCTCCGTTTCGTAACGCGAGGAGAAGGGGATGCGAGGGAGCTATCGCGGTGAGAGAGCGTGCGACCGGGTGGTGGAAAAGTGGATGGAGCCAGATAGAGCCACGCCCCGATCGCGGACAACGCACGCCAACCCGACGCGGCACCCGAGGGTGTCCCTTCTGTCCGCCACCGACGCGGCTGGCGCGGCTCACGGGGACCCACGGGGGTGGCTTTGTCGGTTTGTGCGCGAGGAACGGTACGGCACGGGTAGGGTAGGAAGGTAGCGCGCACCGCGTCCACGCGGCATCGCGGCGGCCACCGTTATGGCTAGTCCACGTATATCCTTTATCGGGGAGATGTCACTTCGTGTCCGCGACGCGCGACGGTAGGCGCCCTGCGACGCGGCGGCCCCCAGTCCGGAGTGGATAAAGTGCGGTCGCCGACGGCGAGCGGGGGGGTTGGCTCGGGCACACGGATCTCCCGCGCGTGGAGATCGGATTCCTCCGCGCCTTTCCCGTCTCGCGACACGACACACTCGTCTCGTCACTTCCGTCTCGATGTTGAGCGCCGATGACACGACGTCGTCGGTGAGCGGTCGTCTGCGAGGAGGCGGGAGCCTCGTACCCGCGCGGGACAGGATCGCGCGGACTCATCCGGTCTGGCTGTAAAGAAAAGAAAGAAAGAAAAGAACCGTACCGTAGACAGCGGTTTCCCCGTCGACTGCAAAGTTGGGCGCGCGCGGTGCTTAAAAAATTCGCGACAATAAGTCGGGAGTCGCGATACCATCTCCGATGCGAGCGAGAACGTAACCGTCGCCGGAGGACGAGGGTAGAACGAGGCGCCAAGCATCCTTCGTCTTCGCATCCCCGGGGGGGTCCCGAGGACTATACGCTCGATGCGCATCTCGCTTCCGAGTAACGCCGACATCATCTACACACCCGCGAGCTCGTACCCCGCGTTACGTAACATGGTAGAGAGCACTTATGCGAGCGACTCGCCGAGATCACGCTCGCCCATGACGGAGCCGTCGAGTCCTCTGCACTCGGATGGTCCCGGTATATCCGGCTACGGGCACAGCTATCTGTACAGCTACTCGCCGGACGCGCAGAATCACGTATCGGTGCAGGCGGCGACCAGGCGCAACAACCAGAACGAGACGGGCGCCGATGCCGCGCACGAGCGCGCGTTCGCCAGGAGTCCGATCGGCGCGGAGGAGACGATGCCGCGGCACCACCGCCACGGCGGCGGCGTCCGCGAACCGGTCGTCCCCTCGCGAGCCGCGACCGGCACCTCCGCCGCCACCATGTCGTCCCCCACCTCGCTCTTCACCATCGACAGCATCCTGGCGCCGAGGCCGATCGGCAACATCATCGCTCCCACGAGCACCACCACCGTCGCCGCGTCCGTGATCCAGACGCCGGAGACGATCGAGTCGGCCGCCGGGCGCACCGCCACCGCGGCGATGCATCCGTTGCAGCAGCAGCTGCACCACTTGGCGTTCACCTCGGCGGATTTTCTCGGTGGGTACCAACGGCCGCCCTCCCCCGCCGGAGGATCGGCGAATGACTCCTCTCTCTCTCTCTCTCTCTCTCTCTCTCTCTCTCTCTCTCTCTCTCTCTCTCCAGGCCGAAAGTCTCTCAAAGGGGCCGCGGCGTTTAAAAGACGTCCTTAATCCTTTAGACTTCTCCTGCGGACGCGCCTCTAACACTTTGTAGGCTGAATTCCTTGTCATTCGGGTTCTCGTGTGCATGAAATTATAATTAATGTTACTCCATTGAAGAAAAACATCCGGAATCTCACAAACGCGTCTTTTACCGTTTCACAATCGTATCTCAAACGAAACTCGCGATCGCCATTCGCATAATCGTCACCGTTCATCGAATTGAGTTGTATTGTTGGGATTATATTAAACTCCTATACTACGTGTGACAAGTCGGCGATATAAACGGAGTTTCCGAATCGCATCGAGAAACCGATATAGAAATAATAACGCGCTCGGGCAAATGAGGCGTTCGGGATAGCTCGTATTGAACAATTACGCGAGATCGAACGATTAATTTATATTAGCGTGCCGCTGGAAATGTTAATTGCATTTATTCGATTACATTACAGTTTTATCGAGCGACATCGAGGCAATATATGTCATTCTTCGCAATCTTTTTCGCAATACGGATGAGAATGTCGATAATGTTCAGAATGCCGGCTATCAATTTCGCAGCAATTTTATGAAACGTCGAAAATTCGGCGTGAAAGAGAGCCCAATCTCCACATACTTTTACATTCCGTAAATAAATTGGTAAATTATTTTCCCTGTAGCGATACATAAAAACTGAAAAAAAATTATTTATTAACTTTGAAACGAGAGAACAAAATTTGGCGAGTTGTAAAGTGTTAAAGCGCATATCCGAATGAAATCGGAGCGATTATTCCGACTACATATTTCGCATCTATCACGCGTGAAATTTCGCTCGTTTCGTCCGATTCGTGTTGATTATATTTTTTTCGACTATATTTTTTTTTATCTCGCAATAGGATTCTTACGCGCGCGACGGTGGGATAGTCGTTTTACGAATATTTTGAACGCCGGCGGTAAGTTTTACTTGTCATTATTGGATCTTACACGATCGCGTATCTAATTTTAAATTATTTAGTATCTTCAGTTTGGGACTTATTGTCACAACGAATAAATAATTATAAAAGTCATGGAACTTCAATCCGCGTTTTTTTCCCCCCTCGTCAACGCTATATGTCTCTTAATTCCCGCGAGCTATACGCTTTTCATTTCATGTAACTCGCTTGTACAACGCAAAGAATCTAATTCGTCCGCATCTCGTCAATTTTCTGCAGATCGGTAAACGTATTTCCATCCAACGTAGAGACGTTTAACACTTTACAATGCAAAAATGTAAGACCTCGCGCGAAATCCTAAGAGAGCCGGCGCGAAACGCGCCAAAATTTCTTTCATACCCGCAGGGGGGCTTTAGGTATTTTTCCCTCAAGATAACTTGCGCTCTCTCTTTCCCCCTCTCTCTCTCTCTCTCTCTCTCTCGCATTGGGGATACGCGAGATGAAATCCGCAATCCGTTTCGATCATGCATGAACGATCTAGCTCCTTCTGCAATCCCCCGCTAGAAGACGGAGAACGTGAAAAGGAAGCATGCGAAAAACGCGAGAGAATGGGCGAGAGAGAGAGAGAGAGAGAGAGAGAGAGAGAGAGAGAGAGAGAATTGGAGAGAAGCCGCCCCGGCACTGCCCGGGTAAAAGCAAGAAATTTTTACCGTCCCCGCATTTTCATACGCAACGTCGCGTTTAAGCAGCTTTCTTCGAGATTTTAAAGTAAAACGTCCCCCGGGACGGGGGCGTCGCGCCGGGCCGGGCGACCTCTTTATCCCGAACAGCGTGAATGCAGGGGTTCTGCGAATTCGTGGCGTATCGCGTTTCCTCTCGACAGCGGCAACGGCGTTCCTCGATTCCTCTCTTCACCGCGATTTTAATTCTCAGGAGAGAGAAACGCGCCGATTCGCCGATCACCGATATTTGGGAACGGCCTCGCGCACACCGCAAAGGATGTAATCCTTTTGTCAATCGCGTCGATTTAGTGGCCGAATTACCGCGATTGTTACAATTATCGCTTCGTCGCACAATCGATCCCAGGGCACCCCTAAATGTTATAATCGCGGGCGCGAGAATGGACGTGTGAATCTTTAATGCGGCGCAAAGTTCATACACGGGCATTGCGGCCAGCGCGGATAATCTTTATTGTCATTCCGAGGCGTGCGACGACGCTATAGAGCAGTATACCCGAGATAGAGAGTGATTTCAATATAATGTGACGCGAGTTTTACCGTCCCCCTATGTCACTTTCGGATTTCAGCCGCGGCATATCCGGGACTGTATCCCGGAGGATACGTGGCGGCGATGGCCGCCGCCGGCGTTTCCCTTCACGGACAGCCGGCTTTCTACCACGCCGGCCATCCTTATCAAATAAATCCGAACAATCCGGGAATGGGCCCGATGGCGAAGAGGAAACGTCGCCACCGAACGATCTTCACGGAGGAGCAACTGGAACAGTTGGAAGCCACCTTCGACAAGACGCACTATCCCGACGTGCTCCTGCGGGAACAGTTGGCTCTCCAGGTCGACCTCAAGGAAGAAAGAATCGAGGTGAGTCGAATTTTAAAATTCCATTATATCGGGTGTCTCCCGTTTGAATTCTCTGTTTTGATGATGAATTTTCTTCGGCGAGTCTTATAGAATCGATTACGCGACATTAACAACAGTCGTCGCAATTTATTAGTATTCACCGCTCTAATCATTTTAATAATTAAATTTTGAGTTGGAAAAATTAAAATTACTTACATTTAAGCGAGAATCAGGTGTGAAATCGTTAAAATCATAATTGAGGATGCTCCTTTCCTTTCGTTACGTCGATCACAAAACGAAATTAACCGTCGGTGCGGAGTGGCGATTGTAACGGAGTAGAGCGATACGAAGAAAATGCCGTGGAAAAGAGCATGTGTTGACAATTATGGGCTCCCGTTTCGTCCGCGCGATCGCTTTCTAAAAACGAGGGACCGGCTACCGTTTTACCGAGGAACGGCGGTGAGTGGTTACACCGCGCAGCGGCGGGCTTGAGCCGACTGCCGATGACAAATTACTTTCTCGAGCCGTGAACGGAATATTGGATTTCGGATCGGCAAACATTGACCGTCCGGATGGCCCGGGTCCGGTACGCACAATTTGTAATGTAATGTCGGCAAACTACGCGCTCGCGCCGCCGCGGCCGCCGCCGCCGCCGCCGTTCCTGAGTGGGATGAAACGGCCTGTGTTTGTCGTCCTAATGCATAAAAGCCCATAATATTTTAACGCGGTCATTAAAATTTACCGCGGTGGGTATTTATCGGGGCCTCGGTCGACTTGAGCTAACAAGTTGCATGCTAGATTAAAAGCTTTAGCGATAATGTGTTTACTTCAATTATACATACGCTCGCGCGCGCTCTCTCGTTCGCACACGCGTGTGCACGCAATCCACACGCGCGTTGGATAGCTCGCGTATATCGCGCAATTTATAATCTCTAAAGTGGTGTACTCACTGCAGACAAGAGAGAGGGGAGCGAGGGAAAAAAAAAGAGAGCGCGCGTTTTTCCGCGTCACGTTAATTTCGTATAAATTTACCTTTCAATAAGTTCATTGTGTCGTTGATCGAGTGTTATTTTTCCAGTAATTAACGATCTAGCTTCTCAATCTGATGGCGACATATTGTGATTTCTGTGATTTTTACACCGTGCCTGAAAGTAGAATCCTTTTACGCAAATCATTTTGTATGTACATACATTTTCCACGTATATTTGTTCGTTTGCGATGATTCCACAAAAAAAAAACCCTCTTTTTACATCGATTTATCAACATTAGCGCTGACACTAGCGATTTCGCGTGTTAAAGTCAATTTTTTAGCGTCCGATTGAATTGTTTCTAAATTTGTCTTATATAGATGATTAGTTTAAATGTAAAGCCATAATGGAAGTCGATTGAAACTTTAATTTGAATTACCGATTGAATTGTTATCGCGACGATCTCGAAACACGAGGGACCCCGCGGACGGGTTGCGTAAAATTGTTCGACGGGCCGACCACCGATTCCGTCGAGCACAATCACGGACTCCGGGAGAATCATTGACACTCGCGTGGGACCACCCGCGTCGCCGTCGGCTTTGCCAAAGAAAGGTCCCCCGAGTCTCGAGAGTTGTTTAAAGACGGGAACAACATATACCTGCGTGTCTGGTAACCGGGGCCGCCTCTCGGAGCGAGAGTCCACGGTGTTTGCACAGAATTAGTAGAATAGCGACTCTTGGTGCGCACGATGGGAGGAGAGGACAAAGAAAGAGCTAGGGACGGGTCGGCCCGGGGAGAAAGGAGGGAGGGAGGGTTGGGGGGAGGGGGAAGGGAGGGCGGAGGATGGGGTGAGAAACCTAAGGCATACTGTTTTGTGTGCCTCCAAGATCGCGTCGACTCGACGTCGGATCCGTGGATCGACACGGGGAGAAACAACAGCTCGGGGAAACAGCTATGATCGCGGTGCTTCCACACTTTATTCAGGGATACAAACTGTCGTATACACAACACTGACTGATCAATTAATGCGCATGGCGCTGTTGTCATTAAAATTCCCGTTGACAGGGCACGAGGCGCACCTTGGCCCGCGTGTAGCACTGCAGATCGTGACAGATTTAATTTCGCATCTCGCGAGGAGTATGTATAAACCGGGCGTCCTCGACCTGGCAGAACTCTTCAAAGTGAACGAGGGTTAAGCTATTACACAATAGCTAATGCAGCAAAACGAACGAGCGAGTAGGGGTTGAATATTGATTGTCGGTTTTCATTCGGATTGATTCAGACAGGCGTGACGGACAAATGCGTGCCCCGCGAGCGCGGCGGGAATTCGTTTGATGTCTCTCACGCGTCTTTTCTTACTTCGTTAAGTAATATATAACACGTTGATATGTCTTGTATATATAATTACGATTTCAAATGCATTATATTACTCAGATATGGCTTAATTTCAATGGCTCCGGAAAACGGTTGCTTTATTTAATTTTATGATAACTAAAAACTGGTAGCATCACGTTTTCATTTTTTGAAAAGAATTATATTACTTTAAAAACACATCTCTCTCTCTCTCTCTCTCTCTCTCTGTTTCTTAAAGAATTCTAGTTTTTAACTTTATTTAATGCAAAGCTTGATGGAAAAAAGGCAAATCTTTTACACCAATCTAACGCTTTTATCCGTGGGCAAGATAAATCCTATTTAATCCTTTATTTGATAATGTTACTTTCATGCAACTTGATCTTCTTATCCATTCCCCAGAATGCCCTCGCTGTTACGATCGAATTCTAAATAATATATATCTATAACGAGCTCTCTCAACATTCAATTTATCCTGTATCTAATTTAATGAGAAATAGTCTGTATAGAGATTATCTGTGTCCATAAAAAAAAGTGAAAATTAATGCATTTTTAATCGTTCGAGGGAGAATCGCTCGCGAATTCGGCTCTGCCGAATGAACGATCAATTTACCCGAGTATCCTTCTGAATTGAGATTTGAATCACACACATTTTAGGTGTGGTTCAAGAATCGTCGCGCCAAGTGGCGGAAGCAGAAGCGGGAGGAGCAGGACCGCATCCGGAAGCTGCAGCTGGAGCAGCGTCAGCGCACCGACGACGGCGGCGCCGCGACGACGGTGATGGTGGGCGACCGTCTGGGCCTGAGCAGGCAGCAGCAGCAGCAACAGCAGCAGCAGCAGCATCAGCAGAAGCTCGAGCAGGACACGGACAGCTCCGACCTCGAGGTAGCGTAGTGATGCGGCCGTGATGACGACGAGACGCGACGGTTGTCTCGCCCCCATCGGTAAATCGAGGTGGTCGAGGACGACGGAAGACGGGCCCGGTGCTTTCTCGCGCTCTTATCGACAATGTGTATGGGCATGTACATACGTGACTGCGCTGTAAATATCATTGTAAATATGACTAACGATGAATGTGTACAATACCGAAATAAATTATTGCATCGAAGCACGAGGTGCGGTGTGTCTGTCGTCTGATCCCCTTGGCGCGTTTCGCGAGAGATACGCCTTACTTCTTAATGCATTAAAGAAACGAGGAAATCTCTTATTGCCTAGTTTCACGATGATATCTATCTACGCGAGTTGCGCATATAGCGTTACATGTGTCGTATCTCAGCCGAATATACCGAAATCGCGATGTTAACCGTCGAGTCGCCGTGAATAATCATTCGCTTCGACTCTGATTACCTCAATGACATTACATCAAGAGTAAAATTACACAACATTAATTTATAAAATTAATTTCTTCCAATCTACGTAGCTACCTTACAGTTATTGCGACTTAAATACACGTTTATTTCTCGATTCGAATTTCATTATGTAGATCAAATTAAATCGCACGTTGAATTTATTTCATTTCATCGATTTCGAATTTTTCGCAATTGGTTGATCATCAGTCTGATCCGAAGAGAGCAGTATTTGCGATATCTTTATTAAGGATTCTCCCATTTACATACAAATGCGCGGCGAGGTGTCCATTTAGATCGCGAGAACTTTAAATCTCACGACACTCTTTCTCTACTATCGCTTATTGTTATTGCTGGAGCGCAACCCCGGTTTTACAACAATATTTTCTTATTGAAATCGTTGCGCTGTTGTGGAAAATACATTCCCGTTTATATAAACGTTTATACGAAGCTTCGATATTCCACCACGCATAAATATTAAAGCTCGTCGTTTAGGAATTTTGAAACGCGTCGCATTTAGAACTTTAGGTGGTTTTCCCGGATATACAGGATGGAAGAGCTTGGAGGTGAGTCAATTGTATCAGACTAATTGCACCGACATGAATTAAGCTCAATTATAAATTTTATTTGGAATAGCATCTGGAAAATTTGTTTTTAATTTTTTCACACTTACAGCTTCTTTTAACCGATCTTTCAATTATTGTTTTTTTTTTATTGTTACGTGATTATATTATATATTCGAATTTTCTACTTTTTCATTCTTCTTTCTTCTTGCCCGTCGGACGTAAATTTCGACAACTTCCCCGGCTTTTTTACCTTCACGGATCTCCCGAAGCGATGCCTTCCCTCGCGCGTCTTCGCACGTGATTCGGGCGCGGCGTTCACTTCGACAATCCTGAGAATCTCGATGGGATTCAGGCTGAATCGACTGCGTTCGGGCGAGCCGATGAGCAACACGAGTACCGTCACGAATTTGCGGTAGGACGTGGCTCTCATGAGATACGCGGCGCCGTGGCCATAGTGGAAGAACGGCGGGCCGAACGAGTTCACGTCGCACACGTAGTACGCGCCGCAGAACTTGAAGAGGCCAAGGCAGACGCTCTCGCACGTCAGCACGGCGAAGTGATAGCTCGAGAACACCCGCTCCAGTGTACTCCACAGGCACTTGCTCGTCTTGGCGTACAGTCTGCCGTGAACGGCCGGCAGCATCCGGACTTCGAACAGGATCTTGCCGATGTCGAAGCGATCGGCGAGACACTTGGACGAGTGACTCGCGCCCGCAGCGTCCCCGCCGCTGACAGACTCGGCCTCGTGCGTGCTGCACGTGTAATAACGATCCCCGCACACGACGATCGCGTCGAGGGTCTTCGAGCTCCAGTATTCCGGCGCCGTAATCCTGGTCATGCCGGCGCACACCACGTAACAGGCGTACGTCTGCATGCCGCGATTCGCCTCGTCGAACATGTCGTCGGTTATGTGTAACTCGCCCCACAGGGAGAACAGTCGGTTGGGTTCTTCCACGTAGTAGTGATGCCATCTCGCTTTACCGGCGCCGGTGACCTCGGCCAGGCCCGGTCGCTTCCGGCCCGCGGGCGCGCATCTGCCCCAGGTCGTCGCCCGGTGACGCCTCAACCACGTAGCTCTCTCCCTCAGCTCTCCTGGATGGCCGTCTTCCTCGTCCTGCTCTCCATCGATCTCATCGTCCTCTCGATCCTGGATGTCGAGCGATTCCGACGGATCCTCGTCGACCGCGCGACGCGGCCGCTTATTGAGCGTGCGGCGTTGCAATAACTTCAGATTGTCCAGCTGACAGCATTGAAAGGTCACGTGGAAGAGCTCAACGACGAAGGAAATCTGACCCCCGGTATCAGATTCATAGTCGTGTCGCGATTTCAACTCCTCGCCGGCGTGGCATCTCAACATGAGAATCATCAGGTGTCTCCGCAACGAGTCCGCGGAGCAGAACTTCACGATGCAGGCGCGGCCTTTGTCGTGCCAGAAGCCGTACTCGTCGCACCGGTAGGGATTGTAGAGATACCAGAACAGACCGTCCTGCCAGAACGCCAACGAGAACCTGAACGTGCGCAATATGCAGTTGCGATACCGCCCGATCAGTTTGCCGAGGGTCTCCTCGAGCTCTACCGCGAGCTTGTGCGCGGGCACATGTTTGGAATCCGCCACCTTCTGGCGGAATTTCTCAATTTCCATCCTGACCTGCAGAGGATCCTTCCTGCTTAACGTAAGTTGCTTCATCTCCGGACCCTCCTTATGCATGATGTCGATGAACTGCGCCCTGCCTTGCATTCTCCGGATAAATTCTATCTCGACGCTGTATTTGTAATTGTACACGACTACGTCGTCCAGACGTTGCCTCTTCTTCACGTTGATCGTGCCGATGTGGGTGAAAAGCATCCAGGCTTGGTCGTAGATGTAATCGATATTAACGCTCCACGCGTATTTGTATCTTCCATGCGAAGATATCGTAAAGATAACGTCGTTTTTAAAAGAGACGACAGCTTCGACTATATTCTAACTCTCGTGAAAGTGCAAGAAGCGGTCGAATTTTCACTTCTCCAGCGCGAGATGTTAAAATTACGTCACGCGCGCGGGATGACTCAAATTCCACGCGCATATCCTTTCACGAGAGTTTTCTTTCCAAACAAATTTCAAGTGGAAGAAGCGAATCTCCAATTGATCGGAGAGAGAGAGAGAGAGAATTTAAATAATTTAATTCGCTTTGAAATAAATTAAGCGAAAGGATAAGGATAAAAATTATCAAAACGAGATTAGAATGCTCCACGTATACTGCCCTCGATTATCCCGCTTCGACACATATCGATACCTGAGCTGCGTTTTCACCAGCAGTGCCACGACCGCTTGGTAGAAGCAGAACTTCCAAGTGTTCTTGCGCTCTCGCAGCGAGCTCATCTCCAATAAATGCATACCCTTCGTCCCACGAAGTACCACGTTAGCGTAGACACGTTTGGACGGCAGCATCACGGTAACATAGTCGCCGTTCACCAAACCGTGACGTTCGCCAGTCGCGCGATCCACCAACAGCTTCAACTTCGCGCCCGGACGCGGCACCAACACGCGTGCGTGGCCCAGCTCCTTGCGATTAGCGAAGTCGCTCTTCCGCTCGTCCTTGTCGTCGTCCGGCGCTTCGTAGGGAAGAACGTCCCTCCTCCGTCCGTCCTTCTCCTGCCGTGTCTCCAGCGCGATCACCGCATCACGCGTGAGCGGCCACGTACACGGCCGCAATCTTCCGTTTCTCGGCAATCTCCGAAATGTTGTCGTCTATCGAAAATATCGCAAATTCAAGGAGTATCATGCGTCCGCGCGTGCAGAGGATATCCTCGGAAGTAAATAAATGAAATAAATCTTCGCAGTCGTTGCAAACAATCTATGAGTCTCCCCAGGGATGTATGACGAAAGAAAACGTCGTAAAAAAAAACGTGAATTAAATTAAATATAGAGAATAATTAGATCGCGATCGTAACTGGCACCGCTCCGTTCTCTAATCGACTGTCTCACGTACCCTCAAGCTTCTCCAGATTGGCGTCCTCACGCGTCGACCCCATCCGACGGTCGTCCTAGCCCGAGGCTCAACTGGCTCAAGCTGAAAGCGTTCACCGAGCGGAAAGTACCTGACGAGCGAAACTGTCTCCTCGATAGGCTCGCTCACCTCCGCGCCAGGTAGTCTCGCGACAGCGGATTCGGGCGTTGCTATCTCCACTCTAAATTCGTTGCAGTGAAAATTGTCACTTTATTACACAGTGAAAGGTCGATTTTAGGGTTTTCACTTTGCTATGCAGCGATTTTCACTGTATGTAAAAGTGAGTTTTAACTTTTGTTAAAGTGAAACTTTCACTTTATTAGAAACAGTGAAAAATGTCACTGTTATGGTAACAGTGATATGGTTGCAGTGGCATGATCCACTGCAAGAAAAGTGATTAATTAATTGTAGAAGAAGTGAAAAATCACTTTCTTAACAGTGGTCATTTTTTGACGGTAGAAAATAATTAATGATATAAGATATTAACAGAAAAGTAATTTTACTAGAGTAAAAAATATAGTGAAGTAATTGCCTATAAGAGCTGACACGGGTGTGGTGTGTAAAATTCTTATCATTACAATATTCACACACGACCTGCGCGCCGCACGGTTTGTCGGTCTTAAAATATAGTTCTTTGCATGAAGTCGGAAACTTGTAACAAATTAAATTGACGAACAATTTAATATCTTTCGATATGCATCTATAAGATTTCCCTCTTTATAGGCAATTACTTCACTATATTTGATTATTTCTCGGAGCCTATTCTATATAAAATTCATTAGAGTAAAAAAG
>NW_012026867.1:1586228-1682922 GCF_000956235.1 Wasmannia auropunctata
AAAGTCACTTTACTAGCAGTTAAAATGTCACTGTTAACTGCAGTGACTCAAGTTCACTTTAAGTTAAAGCAAAATCTCACTGCAAAGAGGGTGGTCGCATTTTGACTATTTGCTACAGCGAAATTTCATTGCTTTGCAGTGAGATCTCACTGCAACGAATTTAGAGTGTTCCGTTCTTCTTTCCATCCCGGATTCGAGTGCGGCTCGGCGTATCTGCGCGACGCCTCGTGAAAATTCATCAGTCTATCTATCTAGGTGCGAGATAACAATATTCGCGAGATTGCGGAAAAGGAGCCTCGTGTGTCCCTTACGTTTCCGTTTCGCGTGCCTGCTCCTCGTCCGTCCAGGGTAGCTCCTCCTTAGCCTCGCTCTCATAATCGGTACTGTACTTGAGTGTCTGATCCTCGCTCGTCGCGTCTTCCGTTACATCGATCTCGACCGTGTCCGTCTTAACCTCCCCCAAAACATCGCTGGCCACCGTCTCGTCTTCCGTTACATCGATCGTGTCCGTCTCGTCTTCCGTTTGAGTCTCCGGCTCCGTCATGTTTCAGCGAGATTGGATTAGAACGACTTACGATCTTACGAGATACGTAATTTTTCAATTACAATATTACGCGATTATAAAAGTTTCGCTACGCGTTCGCAGAGCGGGGGACTCATATCTCTCTGCGCGCGTCCATGTGTGTCTCGGCTAATCCAACTGTGTATCAAACTTGTGAGATTTAAAGTGTGCTTTCCGCCAGCGTGACGAACGCGGGGGATATTAATGCCGATGTGAAATATCACGCCGTTGCAATTTTGACATAACCGTGCGAGTACGTGAACTTTGCATTCCTGGTACACGCGCGGCAATCCAATTGAGCATCTAGATACATTTACGCAGAGATATAAGCAAACATATATATATATATATATATATATATATATTCATATAGCAGAGGATAGATTCACACAATACGTATAATGTACAGTATACATTTGGCTCGCAGACATAAAGAGATGTCTACGATTCATTTTCTTTGTGCCGACGATTTAGATCCGCTTGACACCCTTAACACACAAAAAGAAGAAACGTATATATATGCACGTAACATATGTACATAACTATGAATTTACGATAATATTATTACGAGCGATAATTGCCCTAAACACGTATAGTTATTGTATACCTTCTAATGGCCTTCTTTTGAAACAAATCCGCTCGGATCTGTGATCCGGATTCGAAGTGAGAGAAAGGGGCGAGGAAGGGTGGCGGGGAGGGGGGGAGGCAAACACTCGAAAATGGCCGGTTCGAATTTGTATAGGCCCACGGAAGACCGCAGAGGGACAGGAGGGTTCCTCGAGAGAACGCGGACGGCTTCCTGAAGCTGAAAAAATACCCGGGTACCCGATTGTGGGGGGCGAGGGGAGGGGGAGGAGGAGTAAAGAAGGGGAGGGAGGGGGGAAACGCAGCCTCGATTTATCCCGTTTCGTTCGCGTACGATTTTGTAATTATTTTGCTGCCGGCGCAGACGAAGCCCTAGGAACGGCAGGCAGGCAATCTCGAACGCGCGCGGCGAAGCCCCGCCGGTGACGCAAGATTTTCAAAGTGTTTATAAAATTACGGGGGGCGCGATACCGCCGCGCGCGCGACCGAAATAACGCGAAACCGTACGATCGTACCGGCCCGCCCGGTATTCAAATCATTATTGGATTTGGGAGCCCCGCTCGTGCGCGGATGACGAACAAATAAATCGTATTTCGAATGCGGCAAAGTCGGCGCCGCGCCGCGCCGCGCCGCGCCGAGCCGCGCCGCACGTCGGTGATTCCGCGATCGGCGCGGAAGTGCCGAGATCGTTTCTTGAAGCCGCGAAACAAGAAGCTCTCAGACTCTCCCGTCTCTCCGCGTTTACGCCGTCAGATCCGAAAGATCCGAGCAGCTCAAGATTAAGGTTCAAAACATCCGAATCGTTCAGCTATATACGTCGGAAAAATTCCGAGCGCCGGTCGAAAACTCGAAAATTACACGAATTTAAATATCCACTTCAAATATTATACTGCATTCCTAAGAGATACATTTTGGGCGCAAGTCGTAGAATGTTATTAATATTATTTTTAGATTGTACAGCTTAAGGCTTTATTTCACTTTTTATTTTGCACACGACTGATGTTCTCATGGCGAATGGGAAATTCAACGCATGACGGGCGAGTCACACGAGGTCCGAGCATCGAATGGATATTCGTCAAAAATCGCTTATCCAGCTGGGCCGGATATGCGTTAGCCGAAAAAAACGGGTAACAACTTGTAAAAACCGAAGGAAAATACGTATGTGCGCTGTTGCGCCGGCCGAAATTAATATCCGCGGCTTTTGTACGCGTTTGTTTGCAGGTTTGCGTTTCGCCGACGGTCAAAGCGAGGCGCGGTTTTGCGCGGGAGCGCGTCGTAAAGTTTTTAACGCCGAATGAATCGGCAACGTGTGCGCAAAAAAAAAGCGAGGGCGGGGGTAGAGGGGGGCCCGGTTACCGAAAGGTCTACGTAATATTTCTCGTTTCTCGCGGCTGAGAAACGGACATCTGCCGCCGTCAACACCGCGGGTATTATACCGGCATTTCCCGGGTATTTCCGTAACGCGCGCTAGTCTCTCGAAACGGACGACCGACGGCGGCTCTCGCCGATTTTTCTCGTGATTTCGAGGCCGGGAGCTTTCTCGCGGGTGGCCGGAGTATATCCCGTGGAAATCCCGGCGTTGTACAAAGTCGAAGTGGAACTTGAGAATCAGTCTGATCCTCGCCGTCGGACTTCGGGGCAGCATCACATCCCGTAGAGAAGTTCCCCGAGATGGGTCGAAGGGGAGCTCGCCGTAGGAGCGAGAAGGAGGAAAGGTGAGGGGCGGGAAGGGGAGGGGCAGCGGGGAAAGGACGAGGATCGAAGATCAGGACAATTCCCGGTGAAAATTTAATGGAAGGTTCACGGAGACACTAGAAGACGTAAACTTCTCGGGGGAGGGGGAGGGTCGAGGAGATTGATTGCCTGCTAAACCACGCCGGGAGCGCGCACATCAATGAGTAATCGCGATCGATTATTGCGCACCGGGGGTCCCCTCGCCGAGGACTTCGGCAACCGATTCGTATAGGAATCGTCAAGTCTCTCGACTATTTAAAGCGGAAGTAACCACGATCGCGATCGCGAGAGACAAAATTGTTGGTCCACCGTTACGGAAGCTTCGCGCGAGAAAATTACCGTCAGGAAATTCGCAGGCAACAATGTATCATTTGGCGTTGAAGAGAAACGACATCTCGATAATTACGAGGCATTCAACGCTCTCTCTTTTGTCCTTTTGACACTACAAACTGGACAGATATGTTTTCTCGTAAACTGATCGCAATTATTATAAGAATCGAGAGTGTACACATCAATGATTTTGGGAGACTCGCGGTGCGAGAATCGTCCCGAAGGGTGAAGAGAGGAGAAGCGGATTGCAGGGTACGCATAACATGTACATATATATATGCTTATACGTGTTTCGCGTATAATACATACTCGCCCCGAAAGGAGGATCGGCGGAAAGAGGGCAAGGGGGGGAATGAGCGGCGTGGGAGAGGGAGAGGTAGAGAGAGAGAGAAAGAGAGAAAGAGAGAGAGAGAGAGAGTGCAAAATAAACAGTGCATTATATGCAATAACGCACAAAACACCCCTACGGCTGTGCAGTCATCTCCTTCGAAAGATTCGGCCGCGAGTGCGCGCGCGGGCAATCCAATTAATTTTATTTTAATTACCGCATCGTCGGGCATACGCCGATTGTTATTGTTTCGACGTCGATGAATCGACCGTCGCCCGTAATTTTGCCGCTGACAATTTCCGCCACTCGACCGTCCCGCGACGCGACACCTGTGCAAATGGACACTGGCGCTCCTTCTCGAAATGGTCGAAATTTTCCGAGTTATTTCTTAGAGCGGACGCCGCGACTAAATAACGAAGAGGGGCGGAGGAAAAAAATCGACGAATCAATCAAATGTACCAATTATTCCGTATTTGAATTGAGACGCCAAGTAAAAAAATCGCGTTACATACCCGAAAAAAGTATTTTCTCAATCATTTCTCGATTAAAGAGATCACATTGGACGTGAACGAGAATCTTTCGAAACTCACTATATGTATAAAAATTCTACTTGAAAATTAATTTTACTCCGAAACACTATTTAGAGTACAGGAAAAGAGATATTGATAAGATAGATTGATCAATATTCAGCCGAGAAAAATGAGTTCGTCGGTTCGGCATTATCTTCGTACCAGTTAGATCTTTCTTATAAAGAAATCGAGTAGACTCGTATACTCGCGTTGCCAAGTTTCAAGATGACACTCCGTTAAGTCCAGCGTAAAAAGGAGCGCTTTAAGCGACGTCAGATTTTCCTCGCGCGACATCGCGCAGAGTAGATCTCTTTGGAATTACGCCATCGGGTAAAGGTGTAAGTTACGGGGGCGCAGGTCGAGCGGGGAGGCGGACGGAGGAGGGACCGCGGTACCCATGCGGATGGTCGGCCATAACGGCGATGATTGTTACGCCGGGGAAAGCAGCGATCGATGGCACACACTCGACACACAGTGTCGGCGAGGAGTTAAAAAGTCGACGTATTGAATTTACAAACGAGCCGTAATATTATTCGAGGAAATAACAAAAGGCCGCACCGGTGCGGACGAATTAAGCTATTTTGCCCTACACACCGCGCATATTGTACGGTCTCGGTGGTGGCGGAATTATTTGTACGTCATTACTAATGCGCAGTCGCGATAGAGTTCGATAATATTACAATAATTAAATTATCGTAATATCGCCGGCGGAAAAGGGAGGCGAGTATGAATTTGTTGCGGTTAAATATATAATAAAGCGTTGCTTAAACAAGGGCGAATGCCGGTTACACAAAACGCACACTAAACTAGTCAATAATTCAGCGATTCATTTTCGATATAGAATTTAATCATCCGCGTGAAAGCGAGACGCAACGGCTCCGGCGACGGTATTAATCCGATGGCCGCCTTCTTATCTTGCCGCGGGATCCCGCCGTAATCCGGCGGGGAACCGCGTTACGACCGCGTCTCAATTGTGATAAGAAACGGGGATGCATAATTCTACATTTAATCTTAATAAAATCGAGGAGAGCTACAAAATGCCCAGCTATTTTCTCCATGGAGAATAATAAAAATATATTTTTAAAATTTTCAATATATTTTTATCGTACACAATTTATAACTTTCATATAAATTTATTTATATACATTTTCTTCGTTAGAAAAATGAAAAACTTATTTTTCTCGGATGGGCAATAATCGATCCGTGTAAAAGATTAAAATTGGTCCTTTCTGTCAATCAGATTTTCGGCGAAACGAAAATTCAAGCGTGCGAATGGAGGACGAAGGGCGAACTTCGCGAGGCGAACATCCGCGTAATGCATAGCTAGGCGAAGTGCTCCAAGTTCGTGCCGCGAAGTGGCTCGCGAAACGTTCCCAGGAGGGATTTGCGCGCGACAAACCACCGGAGACGAGTCGGAGGGAAATTAAAGACGCGAGTCACCCGCGGTGTCTTCCGACTTCGCCGTTCCGCACCGTATCGCGGCGCGTTTCCGCGGCCGGGGAAGGGGGGGGGAGGCGGGAGGTGGAGAAGGAGGAGGAAGAGGACGAGGGGGTGGAGGAGATGAAGGAGGAGCAGGCGGAGGAGAAGAAGGAGATGGAGGAGGACGACGAGAAGGAGGTGGGGGGAAGGAGGGAAGTCCTTTTAATTACCCGACGTTAAATTCTTTATCTGGGTGAAACAATGTGGCGGGCCCGTGTTTTCAGATCAAACAAACCCCATGTTGATACGCGGTAATAGAATAATCTGGCAGCTGATTCCGGGGATATAGCCCGCGGGGATAGAAACCCACACGATTTCTGCACCCGGTCTGTACGTTACCACATCCCCGAACGAAAATCAACCCCCCGGTCTCCGCCGCCGCCACCGCCACCGCCGCCGCCGTCGCCGCCGTCGCCGCCGCCGCCGCCGCCGCCGCCAATGCCGCCACCCTTCCGTCCTCCGTGCACCCTCGTAACCTCGTACCGAGAGGGAGAGAGAGAGAAAGAGAAAGAGAGAGAGAGAGAGAGAGAGAGAGGGACTGGGCTCCGGGTCCGCGGGTGTTTACACACTCCGTGGCACTGCTAGGACGAATGGTTTCCGGTAGTGCGTATGTACGCGATACGTGTACGTGTGACAATAAACTGGTGCCCGTTAACTCATCGAATCTAACCCGGGTATCGCTCGCCGCCTCTCATCGTGCCTCGACATCGCTCGGCAATTTCGGGCGATCGGTTTTACAAATCGACGTTTTTTGTATCTCGCCTGAAATAGAATAATCTTTTGAAGTAGGGTAAAGCTTATAGCTTTTAATCGAGGGTATAAAAAAAAACCGCAGTCTATCATCTTCCTTCTTCTTCCAGTACATGTTATATACTTCATATCTCTTCATCTGATCTCGCGTTTTGGCGACCGTATATCGATACCATTAACTTCGTTACGCCGACGACAAAAAAAAGGGCAATACCGATATCGCGAGCTGTCGCTCACGCCGCGGAAATGCCACACGCGGGAATCCCCTCCCTCTCCGATGGAATTCAATAAAATTGCAAATTACTATCCGGCGAGGAGTGTATTCCGAGCTTGTTATTTTCGCGTCGCACGGAAGGGGAGGAGGTAGGAAGACGAAGGAAGGGTGAAAGGACGGAGGAGGCGCGCATCCGGCAAAGGGAAGCTGCTCCTCCGGCAGGGCACACACGAGAGAGAGTGAGAGAAAGAAAGAGAGAGAGATCCGTACACGATTGTACATATATATATATATATATATATATATATGCACGTACGTACAGACGCGAAGGCACTTTTGGCGTGCGTCGCGTCGCATCGCCTCGAACCTCCGGCCTCACAATGCGAGACGATTGAAACGCGGCATTCCGACTGTGTTTTATTGCTCCCCCCGGGAAAACTGATTCAATACGACGAAACGAACACGGACGAGCGATTCCGATTCCGCGAGTTTCTCCACGGCGGTGCTTCCGCCGCCGATGTCAACGACGATGCTCTTATCGATACCATCGACTTCCCTCGCAACATATTTCGCGTACCGCTCTCTCGTTTTTTTTTCCCCCTCTAATCTTTGGTCTCTCCATTTTTTTCCACGCCGTTTTCCGAGGGAATTAATTTGAGAATAGTGACGGAAATTAGCGAGTCGCCGCGTCTTGATGTGACTTACAATTTATTACTTACAACAGTCCATATTTAAAAATATATAATATATTTTATATTGTTGTTTGCATTTTTTTTAACATTATTGTTACTAATATTATATTAATTTAAATAAATAAGTATAAATAATATTAATCTAAAGCGATAAAAACCTCAATGGTTAACTATGATTCTATTCTTTTCTCAAGAATGGTCGTTGAGTTAATAAAATTTCTAGAATTTTATTAATACGAGACACTATAACTGCACGATTAGTAGTATTAGTACAAATAGATTTAATTTACGAAACTGTTCATATCAAGTAAATTTTGTGAAACAAATGGATGCTATTTGGAGAATCAACTTGAAAAAATTTTATACTTCTCATCGAAAAACTTTATCTTTGTTTACGAGACGTTATCATTATTATTATTTAGTATCGCGAACAAGATCTACGATTCAACGTAGCCACGACTCTCGTTCCTCAGATGAAGCAGTTTCACAATAGTTTCCCGCGAATAAGATAGTTCCTTGTGACAATACACTTCCCCGGTACCCACTTTACTCTTTCTTAGCTTCAAAAAATCGGTTTTTGTCAAAGAAAGCATCGGCACAGTGCCTTGCGCTGCGCGTAACTTTACGCTCATTCGTGCATAACGAGACGGCGCGTAACAAGGGAGCCGTGGAGGCAACCTTCTCGCCCGAGACGCATCTGCAACGGCAAAGCCAGGCAGCCGGCAAGCGGAAAGCGACTTCCTCCTTTTTGCTCGCGCCTCCTTCGCTCAGCCTCCTTCGCTCAGCCGTTGTTTATAGGCTAACGAGCGCGATTCCTTTCGCGCAGATTGTTTTTTCCCGGCGAACAGCAAAATGGCAAAGAAACGCAAAAGAGTGCAGGAAATAACCGCGAAAGGGACGGTCGCGCGACCCTCGTAAATCGAAACTGCGAAAATGTATATACGTCTTGAAAAAAAATGGCGATGCGATTTTAGGATTCGCGCCTTTAATAGTCGTTGGCTGAAAATTAACATCGTTAACAATCGCACAAAATCGCACTGAAACTAACGTAAGAGACCGTGTTTCTTACGTAACTAGCTGATAATCACATTTCTGTATTTATTATTCATGGAAATTGAATAGTATATCTACAAACTCCGAATAGATTTGTTAAAAATTACACTCTTTTTCTCCGAGACATCTTTGGCCGATGCCACTTCGACGACGGCAGTAATATCTCGTTCAAAATCGACTCGTCTCAGCCGAGACAGCTGCACGGATAATGTTAATCGATAAGTTGATTAAGTCGCGATAACGAGCAGTCCGGCGGGAGGTCCGAAAGGGCTCATTATGTTCTCGCAGTTTTCATATAATCAAATGACGCGACGAAGCAAGGGCGTGGGCAGGTAACGCCGGGGGTGAGATTCGCCCTTAGGGTTGGTTGAACCCGCCTTTGTCGGGATCCGTAGTCTTCATCCTAAGGGATTTCATTTCCATTAGCGCATTGAAGAAACTCAAACGAAGAAAACATTCCGGTCGGAGGAAGGCCGAGGAATCCTTTCTCGAAGCGACGACGAAGCACGCGTATAGCCGTGAAAGTATCTCTCTCTCTCCTTTCGGCTGAATTCCACTTAATTTATGGTATATACACTCGTATTTGACAGCTCCATGGAATTTAGAAACGCGGACGCATATGGGAAGGATTCCGCGTGCACCCGCGCACGTAGGGGTTTTGCTCTTTGCTCAAGGAGGATATTTTTAGAAATTGCTTTTACGTTAAAAATCTTTGTCTTTCGCAGGATAAGGAGCGTCGCGGTTAATGGTGACATTACCGGTGCGTCATAAGGAGAAGCGAATGCTAAGTTTCCCGCGTTCAATTAACTTAATGGTTCACTGAGCACACACCGACTTGAATTTAAGACACCGCGGTAGCTAATAGAAGATACCTTCCCGCCGAGTCAACAACATGGATGGAACCGCGATTTTTCGCGACAACGACCTACGCGACGTGTGAGCAACAGACGTCGCAATAAGCGATTCAACGCGCACCTTATACACACAACGCGCGTACACGATATTTATATATATCTGTTTGAATTTAATTAATATAAAACAAATATTTGCGGAGATACTTTTAGAAATGTATTTTTCACGATTTCGAAAACATGATGTGTGCAGTATTTATTGGTGCAATTATAGAACCATCGCGCGAGAATAATCGTCGCGCCAGAGACTTTTACTCAAATTGCTCCGCGGTTGCGAGATATAGACATAATTTTTATTAAATATCAATCTCTCGATAAATTTCCGTCTCGCCGATTTACCGCCTTAACCCCTTCGCTATGCGCAGCCCGCGAGCCTCGTAGTGTCGCGAGAACAAACTTGAAAGGAGATTAGCCGGCAATAAGGCGGACGCAACGGAGCAGTCACTAGCACCGATCGCCTGACAGGAGTCAAAGCATTCGAAGGCAATGAGTCCTTCATTCGGTTACGAAGGAGGCGGGCGGTTAATAGCTGGAGGACAATGGGCTTGGGGTTGCGAGAGCGACTGCTCTCTCTCGCGCGCGCTTTTCTCTCTTTCTCTCCCGTATAGGTTCCCGGGACCGGCGAGAGCCGAGCGGCTATCCGAGGGGATAGGCACGTAGATCGCAGGCGTGACTGTGTGAGACCCTCGCTGAGATAATTGAGCCGTCAGCTGCACGAACCTCGGGAGAGCCGCGCCATGATAGCGCCGCGCCGCAAGTCACCCTCGCCTCGGACGGAAGTACACTTGGGTCACGTGACGGCGCGTGGATCGAATTACCGCGAAACGACACCGTCGGTTCCCTCCTCTGCACCCTCCGCCCTATCTCGGGGAGGGAATCTTCGCCGCTCCGATATACGCGCCCGATTACTTTCCCGCCTGGTTTTCTTCCCGCGGGTGATGAGGAGAGTTCCGGCCCTCGACGATCTCTTTACGAGTAATATTTTCCCGCGAATCGACGCGAATGTCGAACGACGTCGTACAGCCGCCCGAAGAAGACGTAAAAATTTTAATTTAAGGTATTTCCGTCGCCATTTCGACCTTAGATAACATCAGAGTACAGCGGGATAATTTGAATAGTGGGATAATTTGGATAACAGTAAGCATTTGCAAGAATTTCGGAAAAATGAGAGATTTTAAGATACATTTCATTAGATCAATGTCTGATCTAATGAAATGTATCTTAAAAACTCTTATTTTTCTGAAATTCTTGCAAATGCTTACTGTTATTCAAATTACCCCGCTGTACCCTATACGGAATTACGCGCGGAACGCGATACTTTGTCGATACGAGAGAGAAACGGGGTGCTTCATCGGGTACCGCGTTCGCCGTATACGGTGAATGGAAACAAGAAGGATAAAGGGTACCTCCGAGCGGGACGCGTCCGGCGGATAAGGCGGTACCTACTTCGGCGCGTTCTAATCCGTTCTAAACTCGACACAGGATTCGGTAATGCGACGCGACGCGTGAAATCCCGACGGATTTTGCCCGCAACGGGAGGATCGGGTCCAGACACCAGATCGCGCGGGAAACGCGGTTCTTTTACTCGGGCGGGAAGGAGATCGGCTCGCTTTCCGAGACCGCGACTTTTCGCGACCCTTGGCGCGGGCACGTACCGTTACGGAGAGGCGCATTATCGGGATCGAGGGCGCGGTATCATTTCCAAATCTATTAATCATCCTCAGGTATCGCTGAGAGAACTATATGACTTCGGGAATGACTTCGCGATTCTAAGCGGGCAGCGAAACGTGTATTGACAGTACTGAAAATCTCGTAGTTCGCTTTACGTATATAGACTCTTCATTCTGTCAGCACATTTCGCATCCTAAGAGAAGCGAATGGCTCGAATCTCGACGAATCTGACGTTGTCGCTCTATTCTTATCTTCGGTTCCCTTCGGCTCGCGGGAAAAGCGTATATATAAGGAAATCTCTTAACCACACACGTCTTTTGGATTATTTGGATTAAGCAGCGATACGCTAATCTAAATGCAAACGTCGAGATAAACGTTCTCAGTGCCAAGGCTTATTGTTTTCTCAGGTGGCGCCGGAAACAAGACTCTTTTCATTTTGAATGCAGCAGAAAAATGTAAAATCTTCAGGAATTTACCAGAAGTTTTGTTACAATTCAAATCGCTGTGGCATGAAAGAAAGATTTATCTGATCATCTATAGGTATTAAATCTATACAATATTCCTAAGAGACCGTATATTTTTGGAACTCGCTGCATGTTTACGCTTTTAAAATAGTTTGCTTTTAACAGAAATAAGCAATATCTTATTCTCCCTCGCAACTTCAAACCGCGATGCTTCGCATAAAGACATTCGAGGAGCCCGAGGATAGCTGCGACTTTCTTCCGCTATCAAGAAAAACAATTCTATCTAGAATCTAAATAAAAAACTTGTCTGGTAAGAGGAATATAGTTTGCTCCTTATAAAAGTTTACCGTTTCGCGAATTCGAAGCCTTTTCCTTTTTTTGTCAATTACGGTGCTTGAGCTACTTACGAATCGTCGTCCGGTTTCTCAGTTTTACTCCTATCGTCCGCGACTCTCGTCTTATCTTCCGTCCCTCCCTCCCCCCTCCCCTCCCCTGTTACGCTTTTTTCTCATAAAATCGGGGAAAAATTTCGTTTGCGACGACGGTCCTTACCTTTCGCACTCGGATGTATATACGTCGTTTATACGAGCAGGACAGTAACATCGACCGATTATCCGTGTCCCTCGACAAGGATACCCTTCCTCTCGTCGCCTTACCCCTGCTACCCCAGGGGGATGGGGGAGAGAGGAGGGGAGGAGGATGCACATCCGTGTCCTCCGTCCGTCCGTCTTCGCCTACCCCTCCAAGGACGTCTTCGGAGTCTTCCCCCTCCGTGCCGTGCGCACGGGGGTCGGGAGAGGATTCGTTTAGCGGGTAAGCCGTACGTTTCGCCCGGGTGAGATGGGGAAAGTAGAGGGGACTCACTCCGCGAAGTGTCGGCGACAAGAGGGATGATGGTTACCGGTCTGGCTGTGGGGGCCACACCCACCATCTCCGGAGACGGCCAATCGCATCCGCGACGACGCCGGGGGGGTTGCCGGCTATCCCGGAAGTTGTCACTGTGTATCAGGCTGGCTTTCGCCAGCCGTCGCGAAGATACGAATCGAGAATTTAAGGTTTTAAAACGCCGTCCGTATATACGCCGTGCACACGTTATAGGTACGCACAACCCCTCCGATGCGCCTCGCGTCGCCCACCTCTCCCCTCGCCCCTCGCCGTCGCCCTCGACGCCCCGGAAGCGCGGCCGGGCCGCCTCTCGATTTTATTACGCCCGTCACACTGCGAGAATCCGCCGATATATTTTCAAGCGAAAAGCAGCTTGCCCCTCGGTCGCGCCGACCATTTTACATGTTACATAATTAAAATCATATAAAGCCCACTTTGGACAATCTATAATTCACGTCAGATTTCAGGATTCTGTTTGTAATTTCACAAGTCGCCTATATATACACATATATATATAATAAATGCATTTGAATCAAGAAACGACACACATACATACATACATATATGAAATAAAGTATATATATAGGTATATATATATAAATATATATATACTTCGACGTGCGTATTTTAATATATATTTCATATATGTATGTATGTATGTGTGTCGATTCTGATTCAAATGCATTTACACGGCATATAAAATTACAAATAGAATTCTATTCTGGACGCGAATTATGGATTATCTGAAATGAGCTTTATAATGAGTAAAATTGTGAATTTTTATCTTCGTGATGCAACACCGAAAGAAGGGTATTATTATTAATTATATTATTTTATACATCGTATAACGTATACATCGCCAAGAGATTCAATTTGACCTGTAAAGATTGAAACTGACGGTAAGAATTTATATGTGGATTTTTACATCATAACAGAATATTTCTTCAATATTTTCTTGAGACTTGAGTAAAAAGAAAACTTGAAATAAATATATAAATTTAAATTTTTTTTCGTTGACTTCCAAATAAACAAGCTTCTTATTTTCTCTTTTTTACGACAACACGTTCTTATTTTCTCTTTTATTTTGCGTTATATAGAAATTCGCAGATGCTCGGTGTTGTCCCTCGCTCTTGAAGCCCCGCTCCGCGTCGCGGTAAAGTCAAGCGGTAAAACGTTAAAGAACAATCCGAGAGTTAGTCAAACAATCCTGTTTAAACAGTTTAAGAATATTTTAAAATGTCGAGTCAAACGCGGGAGACAGTAGAAGGAGGAGCGTAGATGGGACGGAAATTACGGCGCTCTCGGCTGCGGCAGGGCATCACATCCGGTGTATACACATACGATACGGTATGCACGCATTATCCGGACCACTATTAATCGATTATCCGACGCGAGAGCTGATTCCTATTTGATACTCCAACAAGGATTCCCGTTTATTATTCCCGCCGACAAAGCGCAAGAACGTACACACTCTCCGGTGGTTCATTAATCAAAAGCACCGATCCCCAAAATGGCTTCCTGCCTAGTAACGCCCTCAAAATCTCTCTCCCTCCCTCTCTTTGTTTCTCTCTCCCTCTCTCTCTCTCTCTCTCTCTCTCTCTCTCTTTCTCGCTTGTCACTCGCTGCAAATATATACATATGTATCCGGGCCGTCTCTCCGCGCCGTTGGCCACGGTTTCTTTGATTTTCCCGATTACACTCTGATCTCTGACAGGTGCGCGCCCGTGTAAGCGTGAGCGCGTAACACGCGCGCTTCTCACCCGCCGTGTTTTTTGCCGTTTGATCTCTCCCGCTCTCGTGTAGCTCTCGGCCCCCCTCCCCCTCCGGCCAACCTCGGATCCCACCCTCCTGCCATTTAATTAGGACGATTAACTTAATACGCGCGTCGGGAGAAAAAGGTACCCGACGATCGCGGCCGTCGGCGAAATTCATCGAGCGCGAAACGATGTTCCATTATCTTTCACCCGGCGCAAGGATCCGAGGGAGAAAAAACAACTCAAAGATTTAAAACGTGCTTCAGACATTTGCGCGGGTTCAGGATTTCTTTCTCTCTCTCTCTCTTTCTCTCGACAGTGGTTTTCGCTATCGCGGTACGCACGGTATATATTCGCGTGATAATTGAAGGTTTAACGATGGTGGATGAAGGTTGGATCGCTGGATGATCTCGTAACCGTCGTCGCCTGATGCGGCGCGTCGCTTCCGCCGACATCGAGAACGCCGTTATGGAAAGAGGAGAGGAATGTGCGACCGCAGGCGCGAGATACGACGCGATAATTGCGCTGTCAGCGACAGCGTCCCGACCGCGGTGTATATACGATATGCATAATATAGCGCGCGGCCCGGAACGACTTCTCGCCAGATTACCATCTGCGCTCGCAGGCTCATCGCCACGCTGCACGCCGGATCGATGCGCCAGAGATCGGCGCGATAATCAAATCACGGGCCGTACATCAGATCCATCTGAGATTTATCAACGAGAAAAGTCAAAGAGATAAAAGAGGTAGAAAAAAAAAGTTGATACGTGTCTAGCCCGGAAAAAAATCAGAGGGAATTTGTCGTGTGAATAAACGTCTCGGTGAATAAATGAAGGAAGGATAATTACATTATTTCCTCAATTTCTCCCCTCAAACCGCGATTCTAGATTCTACACGGAAAGCACGATTTTGTTGAAAGGTCTAAACATTTTGCTAAATATGCAGATCTGAAAAGAATTTTTTATTGAATCATCAAAATAATTTGTTGGAATATTAAAACTGATAAGCATTGCTATAAAACGTTTTGATATTCTAGCACTTCATTTTGATTTTCGCACAAAATTATTTGGATTATTGAACAAAAATTATTTTCAGATCTGGATTCAGCAAAATTGTTCTTTAAGAAATTCGTTCATCGTTGCTCCATTTCCTACACTTTATCCGTATCTCTCTATCTCTACTTATTTCCTGCATAAATTACTGCAATCGCCGGCAACGAGCGATAAAAGGCGATAGAAGATCTAATCACCGTAGCATTTTATATATCCGCGCGGCCCCCGCACGAATGTATCCCCCGAATTAATTTCCGCGCGAGCTCGTACCTCGGGAAAGATCAACTGGAAGTTCCAGGGTGAAATTCAGCTCCGGCTGAAGCCGGCATAAAGGAGAGAGCCGGATGCGCGAAATGAAATTTAAGCGTAGCTCCCGGACATCATTAAGCAAAGCTCCGTCCGCGGCGGCGGACCGGGATCTCCTCTCGCTTCGCCGCACGCCGCGCCGCCAGGACACTCCCGGGGGGGCTGGAAGTTATACGGGGGACGATAGTGCTCTCGATAGATACTCGCGTCACTAGAGCACCATTAACTCTAGATTACAGCGCTGCGGTATTTACACAGGCCAGAGGCGTAACGTAATACGCGACGGAGCCCCGTCTTACCGCCCCTCGCGCTCCCCCCGTGTTCGCCCCGCGTTCCCGTTCTAGTTTCCGCGCGCGCGGAGCGCAGGCCACCCTCTCCCTCTCTCGGTCTCTCGGTGCCTCGAGAGAACACCCCGGGTTTTCTCTACCCTCGGCCCACCCCCGCGTCGCAACACCCTGTGCCCCCTCTCCCCCCCCGCGACGCCGTCCCTATTTGCCCGCTTCCCCATCCCCCCGACGAAATGTATCACTTCGCTTCATTTAATATCGTGGGACGTCGGCCGTGCCGGCGCCATTGTTCCGCGTTAACAGTGGATCACGGCTAAAATAATACCTGCTAATGGCTCCCGGTTTTAAGCTGACAAACAGCAGCACGAGTGTAATAATATAATGCGAGCGCCGCTCGCGCGGTGCGACACGCGTGTCCGTGTATGTGGGTGAGTACGATGGGTACGTGTGTTATACGTATGTGCGCGCGCGCGTGTCACGCGCGAGCATTATGTGTGCGTTGAACCAACGGTGGCGATCAAATCTTGGGACGAATTGTGCCCTTATCAATCGTAATTCTCCGCGCACTCGTCGTCGAACATAATTAAACGGTATCTCGCGCGGTTTGATCGCGGCTATACTGCCCCGTCTCATCGCGTGCGCGCGCGCGCGAGCGGACATACGCGTACGCGCGGGGGAGTGGAGTCGCGATTGTGTCGGGCCAGCACGTACGGACCACTTCCTTTTCAATTAACGAGTTCTCCGTCGAAACGCACCTCTCTTTTTTTTTTTTTTGCGCTCCGATGTAGCGCTCCGTTCCCTCTATTTTTCGGACGAATTTTTTTTCACCCGCCCGTATTATCCGCCGCGAAACTCAGCCTTTCGGGAAATCGCGGCGGCGGCGACGGCGCGGGCGGCGGCACAATCTTCAAAGTGCGCGCGGCGGCGGCGATTTTATTATTCCCTATTCTCACCGTATTATACCCGCGTTGTATAATTTTCGCGGAAGCGAAAAAAAGCGGAACGCTACGCCGCGCCGCGGCCGTCGCTCGCGCTGTGAGCAACCCGCGGTAGCAGTAATTTGTAGTTTTTATGAGAAATTCTATATTTGCCCGAGCTGTTCATTAACCCGCTCGCGTTAACCGAGCTGCGACACGGTAATAAGGGTCGCGCCGGGCAAAGGGGTACACGGCGGTGCAGCGCGAGAGGCGAGCGCAGTTATGAGTTAGCGGGGCGGAGAAGCGTGCGGAAAGCGCGAGCGTGAGAGAGGGAAAACGGACGGAAGGGCACGGAGAAGAGAGAAGGAGAGGCGAAGAAGGCGAGAGAGGGGAGGGGAGGGGGTGAGCTTTCTACTCTTAATTAATTATTTCCGCGACAAACGCTGGCCAGCGGTGGAAAAAAGACAGAGAGAGAGAGAGAGAGAACGAGAAAACGTATTGAAGCGCGGGTATTTTCCCTGGCATTGACATTATCACGCGCTACGCCCCCGCGAGATGTCACGGACTCTAATGTCTGATTAGATTGAAGTGGCGCATAGACGCGCGTTCGCGAGCGTGTGAAAAAGCGCGCGCGATATTTCGCTGAACTTCAAAAAGGACGTACGTTGCGCGCTGCACGCAAAGGACCGTTTTTTCGCCCGAGAGAAGGTATATTTTCCGACGAGCGGACGGCATTACGCGTATTACGTCCGCGTGATTTTTTCTTTGAAAAAGCACTTTTCCGCAAACAAAGTGGCACTTTCCGCGGCAAATGGGCGGCTACGGAAGTAGCAGCTGCGAGCTACGAGAGGCGAAAAGAGGTTGAGCGTGTGATGAAAACGGAGCAGAACGTACGATTATACATATATATGTATATATATATACAGGATACATATCTCGGGTTCTCCGTACTTTTATTTACAAATCTCTTGACCATTCCCGAGGAAATTTTCCTTGAAGTTTAATCTCTCGGCCGGCCAATAATTTTTTAACATTCCGCTTCGGACATCTATATATATGCAGCACGATCGATCTTTGCTGTAAGGATAACCAGGTAATAAGAACTTATTCTCGCGAATTATATGTATATAATATTGTGCTTTAAGAAACCTATATTTTAGCAGCAAGTGAAATATAAATGTCATTGATCGCAAATGTATTGAAGGCTGAATATTAAACAAATAAATAAATAAATATGTGTGTGTGTGTGTGTGTGTGTGTGTGTATTATAATATTATATATATTACAAAATTATTATATACATCAATATTATTGGAATAATTACAGGAGAAAATACCGTTTGTCCTATGTATTATCTTTGAAGCTTATTTCGTGAAATGCAGACGATTACCACCCTCCAGCCTATTAGTGCCCCCAATATATTTTTCTTTCGGGAGAGAATTTACATATATACTCTAAATCTCTCGGGGAAAGCGCCTGGTACTGGCCGTGCGGTAGCAGTATCCGCGAGCTTAAGTACTTGACGAGATCTTCGAACACCTAGCTATTATGCCGTCTTCTCGCCGCTTCTGCACGCGAGTCGCGCTCGTTTCTCAAGTTACAAAACTCGGCTTGCCGTGCCTCCTCGCCGTGCCTAAAACAATATTGGCGGGGACCGACCGGCGACGCGAGAGGGAGGGAGAGAGAGGGGGGGGAGTTCAGCCGGGGGTTGGGCACATTAGATATTTATTTAAGGCCGCCCGACACGGCCGCCTCGCTACTCGTTGCTCGCCGTTGGTACTCGACGATGAGTGCGCGCGCGACTGTATGCGTGCAGCGTCGAGTACACGCGCGTGTGTGCGTGCGCGCGCGTCATTGACATAGGTACCGCGAAGTCTTTGGCACTAAGTACCCCCAAACTCGAAATGTTGACCCGGTTAATAGCTCTGTGTTTGATTAGACTACTGTAGTTCGTATAAGCCGGCACCGGTAATGCGAGTTTCATCGCCAGGCGGGCGCGCGCGCGGCGCGGCGGGGCGGGCTACGTTCCGCGGCGCATTTATGCAGAAATGGATCGGTAATTAAAGACGCGCCCCCTGGTTCCCCCCCCCTTCCCCCACGTCGCTCTTTTGTATCGCGCACGCGGAAAATTAGGTAAGGCTATAATTAGCCGACGGTGATGTGACACTCGAATCGATGCGTCGTTTAACGCACGAATAAGCGAGTTACAGCGTGAATCAGCCTCCGGCAATTTTATAGCCATACATTTATCCTCGAAAAAAGTGCGGTTCAGGAATTTTTCAATGAAGAAAAGGATAATGTAAATCCATACAAAAAGTGAAATATGTAGATAATGGAAAACAGTAATTAGAAAGAAAATTATAGTAATGTAATTACAGTTATGATTACATGTTAATATGTATGTTTAAAGTTGAATGTCGAATCATTACTATTTGTAGCTTAAACGGAGGGATTAATTTTTACTGCAATATATTATTATATCATATTTTTCAAATTACCGTTATCTATTTTTCATATTTTCTCTTTTTAATAACCTATTGTAGATTTATATTACTCTTTGAAATGAAAAATTTCATTAGGTTGTTTTTGACGATTTCTGCTTTGTCTGCTGATTTAAGGGGGCTCTAATAATTTCGCCGTTTTATCAATTATGATTTATGGTCTCGGATCTTGTTACGCGTACAACACGATCGTCGTGAAGTCCGTCAGAAAAGAAGCGTTTCCACTCCGTTATTTTCCAATTCACTAATTTACAGTAAATTCGCATTTTCCGCGTTGCCGGTCTCGAAGTGGAAGTCGTAAAGAAGGAGAGAAAGAGAGAGGAGAAGACGCGAGTCGGCCAAAGGAAAATCAGAGGATACGCTTCGCTTCGCGCCGGGTTACACCGAAAGAGGGAACGGCTAATTATCGAATAACAAGGGATGCCGTTTGAAGGCAGATCACCGGGAAGCTCGAGATTGTGAATTTCTTAGTTTTTAATGCGCCCGACGTACCCTCTCGTGATTTTCGATCTTAAAAGAACGAGATCGGGAGATCTCGTTCTATCAAGTGCAGCTGCGCCGTTATCGCGATAACGAGGCAGAAATCGCCAAATCGTTTTAACATTTGCATAATATTACTATTATTCTACAATATTATAATTAGATGATATTATTATTATGTAATAACCGATAGATTGACATTTGAGCGATGAAACGTATATATCGCGGCTGATTAACGGCAAGTAGAAAGTAAAACATTGCAGTTGTAAAACTGAACAAAACGCTCATTTCTTTCAAAATCAAAGCATCCATGGTATAAGTATATACTTGTACAGCAAACTTGTATGTATTTAATATATGTAAATCTTTTTTCTAGGAGACCCGGCGATCTCTTTTCAAGATAGATCGATCCCTTTTGTAATTCTCCCTGCGATATAAGTGCAACTTGGCATAAGTATCTGCCGTGGAACTCCCGGATAGAGCGAGAAAGGGGAGGAGGGAGGGGGAGTGGAGGGACGAAAGTAAAGCCTGGATCTACGGCTAGAAAGGCAACGAAAGCCATTGATCCTCGCCAACAAGGAGGCGATCGTTCGCTCGAACGATCAATAAACACAGAATAAAGGGGCCCGTCCGCAAGCCGACTCTTACACGTTTCAGCAGCGATGTAACGAAGATCAATGGACGCTCAATCGAGCGATCGATCGAGGATCGAATGATCCGCCAAAATCCTCGTACAATAAGCATTCGCTTCGTCCGCGTTGTGCCTCCCTGTCGAGGAAAATACAACTGAGTTACACGTAGATCGCAAACTGCATCGAATCGAATCGCTATGTAAGTACTTATATCAATGAAATATCGATTCGCAAAAATCCGGAAAGAAATTGAAGAGACGTGCTATTGTATAAACTCGAGAAAGATATCTATTCTTCTCGAATATTTTTCGAACGATTAATGCGCGCAATTTTATAAGACAAACAGTTTTAATCGCGAAGTGCAAATGCTTTCGAAAATTAGAATTTTCGCAATCCCGCTGTCGTCCCGCAAATCCTCTCTATCCCCGCGTTTGTTCCATTCGATTTCGAATTCCTCTCCGCGCGCATTCATTTTCGCCCATTTTCCGCGGGCGGATCGCAAAAAATGCAAATCTTGCGGAATAAGCCCCGATCTCCTCGGCTTTGTCCGCGCCGAGAAAACGCCCCGCAACTATATATATATATACGCTAACGAATAATCTCAAAGACGATCTTCGCGCACGCGGCCGATAGATTCGTCCTAATGCCATCTGTGCAAACGATTAAACGGGCCCACGGGCCCGTGGCCGGCTACCGCCGTAGTCTACAAACATTTTGACGTTCATTCACGTTACGTGAAAGAGCGTCTCTCACGCTCCTTGACACCGAAAGGGGCGAATCCAGGACGCTTTGTGCGCCGCCCGGCACACTCGCACCAGCCTCGTTGCACTTTGAAGAATATTTCGTGCATGCGCCGGCATCTAGCCATTCCTCGGTCGCGTGTGCACCGAGAGATACACCGTTCGACTTCTTCTCGTATTCAACATGCATTATAGTATATAATGAGAAATAACATATAGAAATAAATATAATTATAAGTTGAATAATTTATAGTATAATGAAAATAGAAATAAAAGAATTGACGCGCTCACGTTCAATTCCCCATACGTATTCATTTCCCATATTCATCTGCTTAAATATAACAATCACGCACATTGTATTCGCTATTATTTCTCCACGTTTCACCTGTGCTGCGCGCGAATCGAAATGGCTTATATCGCTTACACGTGAAATAATAGCGCGAGCAAGCTAAAGTACCTATATCGAGTAGCGAGGATCGTTGTTTCTCGCGCGCATCGCTGCAAATCCTCCGGAGGAACCAGAAACGTTTTAGCAATATAAATATGTACACGTCCGATATAGCCTCGCGAGACGTTCTGTCTTCGGCGCTCGGCTTTTTTCCACCACCTTCTTCTCCCCTCCTCCCCCGCGCCGCCGCCCCGTGCCCCCCTTTTTCCACCGCGAATATCGCCATTGCTATTCAGATATTCGAGACTCTCTCCGCGGGGCTTTAATAAAAATATTTGCTTAGAAAACAGTTCCGTCGCGGGGGGTGCTGCGCCCCTCCCGCCCGAGCGCAAGGCGAGTTATTCTTATATCCAGATTCGCGGCGTATTCTCCGACGGCGATTTCCATAAATGCAATAATTCGAAATAAGACAACTTTCGGCGCTCATATACTTCCGATCTAGAACGGACGGTATATGTAGGATGATTCTTAATTATATATCAATACCTCAGGGGGTGAATTTGGAGCCGAAAACAAGCATTGAAAAAGTCGCGTGAATATTGGTCGCTTAGGCTGTATTTTTCGAGTGATAATAAATTAAATATACATAATGTATATAATGCTATATAATATGCTATATGTATATTTATAATTATACATATATACATATGCAATTACACATGTACATATATATTCCATTAATATTATTTTATATCGAGTGGTACTTTAAAATATTTATCTTTTTTTTCCAAAATAAGCTAACTAAGAGCTTAAACGAGAGTTAAAATACAAAAAATCATCATAGTTGTAATTTCGAGTTTTGAAAACTAACTTCATGACACTAAAACAAAACGTAAATATACAAGAGAAAACAATTTAGTTGAAAACGGAAATAAATTCATATATAAATATATATCTTAAAGCATAATTTTTTTAATGGGATATACATGATTTAAGGTATACATATATTTTATTACACTTTATAACACACATGACAATACCTATGTATAAAAAAGTAATAAAAGACAGGGATTAATAAATGTATTCAGATTTACTTCCCAAGCTTGCGAGAATGCATTCTGCGCCCTGACACACCGCCATTCTCTTCAGACGCTTCCTGAATCTGTGTCTCAATCCCTTCTCCATGGTATACCCGATATTTGCCATTTGGTACTCATCGATATTCATATCGTAAGCCTCGATAAATCTCTGAAGAAGATAACAAAAATGCGTAATGCGCGAAACGCATTATCTCCTTTCGAGTGTTAAAGGAACGACGGGCGGATCCTACCTGATCGTCTTCGAAGATGCAGAAGATGTTGTTGAAGTTCGGCGAAACGCGGCGAATGCAACTGAACGTGTTGTTCGCGGCGTCTTGGCATTTACACGCCATCTCTTTCGCGCACAACTAAAAAGGCGTACGACGGGCCTAATTAATGTGGTAATTCAAAGAAAAACAATAGTTCGAAAACAATTCAGTTTGAAAAATTGAGTCTGAGTCTATGAAACTTGCCGTGACGTTCAAATCGTTGTCGCTTGGACAACCGGATGACGGCGGCTTGTTGGATCTCTCCCCTCTGTATTCTATCAGAACGGTACGATCTCGCGGCACGGAACGATATGTACTAAATAATGTCGTGCCGTCCGACGGATACACCACGCCGGCTATGTTTAAAAGCGTGGCAAAGATATCTACGCTACTGACCGGCGCGGAAATCGTAGACGGCTCGATTCTCGGCCCGGATATCAGTAATGGGACACGTATATCTGTTTCATACGGTTGACGCTTATCCATTGGCATGCTGAACTGTCCTATCGAAATAATGCACGCCTCGTATACACACCCCCATATAAGGTGTAGAAAACTCATATAAATATATTATATAATTTTAGTGCTATTTTCGTTAATACGATAAAAGTGTAATTAAAAAAAAAAATGTATTATATGTCGGGCTCTCAAAATCAGCGGTGAAAATTTAAAATGGCACCACGATAAAAGCTCAATATAGCGTGTCAGATATGTCATTGAGTCACCTACCAATGTGATATCCGTTGTCGGACGTGTAAATAAAGTAAGTGTCGTCCAAGAAATTCCGCGCTTTCAGTAAATCGTGTACGTCCTTAACAAGTTCGTCTACCGCTAGTAAAGCTTCCCATCTCCTCCTGTATATCTCGTCTAATTTTGGTAATATATTGTCAGGTAAGGGAGTTGGACCTTCTCTAACTAACCAATGTTTATCCTATTTTTCAAGAATAAAGCTCACTTAAGACGATCTACATTTGCGTCAGATTTCAGGATAGAATTCTATTTACAGTTTTATATATCGTGTATATTATAGTACGTGAGTATTTTTTGTATGTGTGTGTGTGTTCTTTGATTTTTCAATTGCTTTCCATACACAGTACATAAGATTATAAATAGTATTCCATTCTGATTTTTAACATGAATTACATAGACCATCTAAAATGGTCTTTAAATCTTTATCCGGATAATTTCGGAAAAGATTCATAATCGTTATGCTGGATAAATATGCTATAACCTGATGCACGGGCACATTAAAATTCGGCGTTCTCTTTGCTTTCGTGCCGTTGTATTTGCCGTTGTGTCTGTCGGCGGGTGTAAATGGCGCGTGAGGGGCTGGAGGTGCCAACACCATGAGAAAAGGTTGATCACCGGAGTATTCTTTGATAAAATCTATAGCCAGATTACTCTGGAATATGTACACGGCTTTTTTGTTATTTTTTTTCTTTCATTAACGAGCTTAATCCTGCGCATCGTGACACGAGCTCAAATGACTGCGACAAAAATATTTTAAATTCTCGTGTACGATGAAGAGCAAAAACGTTGTTCGATTCCAGTGCCAAAAGTTTTCTTTTTTTCAATAGAGAAAAAAATCTTTGCGTAGAAATGAGTCTTTTAATAGTCTGTTCAAAGAGATGATAAAAAAACCGCGGTGCAAATGCAATTTTATTCGCTACCCTTGAACCAGACAAGATTTTTACTCTCGCGGTTGTATGTCGAGCAGTTTCAGTTTTCAGTGTACTCACGATAACGTCGGTAAGGTAATCGCTCGGGCTGTTACCGTAATTTCTCTCGGTACCGTTTATGGATAACGAATAATCGTAATACCTCGAGTTTCCTACAAGACCGGCCCACCAGTCCCAGCCCACTGGTACATGAGCCGCTCCGCCGACCTTCTTGTTTCCATACTGCAACGTATACGCGTTTATTTCACTTTAATCAATTATAAATAATAATTATGGAAGAAAAGTGAAAAAAATTTTTAAATCCAATTTTTACTTCGAATATGTTAGACTCCAAATTTTGAAATAAAAGAACTCTTGTACAAAATTCAAATAAATCATAAAAGTAGATAAAATTATGCTTATAACCATATTCGTGAGCATCGCAAAAAGAAATTTTCCTCAGTCGAATAAGCATCCGGATATATTTTTTTTACCTGGTTTAGATATTTCCCCGCATAAAAGGTCTTGTATCCGACGCTATGCAAAACGGCGGCGAACGTTTTCGGCTCTCGTAATTGTTGCCATTGCGCGCTACTGCAACCACCGGCGATAGAGTTGTTCACCGTTAGATGATTATGTTGATATCGTCCGGTCAGAATGGACGCTCGATTGGGGCAACAAACCGGCGAGGCTACAAACTGAACGGCGAGCCGCTCCTTAAGCGTCGAACCAAAGAAATGAAATAATTTCCGTGTATATATATTTACGACTTACGCAATTTGTATATGTGGCGCCCTGACGTCCTATGAGATTCAGAGTATTTGTCATTGGCGTCTAAAAATTACATTTAAATTAAAATCAAAATGAGTATGCAAGGCCGCAATATATTTGACTTTATTTGTTTAATCAAAATATAATTGTAATCTTATTTCATGATTTCTTACGTTATAATTTTTTCGTTACAATAAATTTATATAATCGATATATGTTACAAGTCTTTATATTTTTATTTTTTAATGAGTTTGAAAAAAAAAGAAAGTTAACAAAAGACGCTATATATACCATGCCGTCTAGAACGGAGTCTTGATCGTCGGTAACAATCAGCACGATATTCTTGGGGAGTTCAGAGGCAGTCGAGAACGACAAACAAATCAGTAATAAGAAGACAGTTGCTAGATGCATCTTGACGTCTGCCAGATCTCCCAGTGAAATACGGAAAGTAGCGAGTGGAAAAATTGGTATTGTATAATTCTAATTCCCAGCCGGTCGCGCGACGGTATTAGACGCCGCCGCGTCTAATTGGCGTTCTGCCAATGGTGTATATTCGCGAAGTATATAAGCGACAGTCGACTTTCATTAATCTCGCCGCGCAGCACGCGGACGAACAAACAACGTACGTGATCGCGAAGCTGCGCGCTATTACTGATTACTGACCGCCTTACTGATCGTCAAGTGGACCGCGCCCTACGTCCTACGATTAGATTTCGTTCTCAACGTGCGCGTGTCGTGTAGTAAAATGTTTCACGAGTATAAAAACCGCCGACGCGATACTCCTTGAAACGCGGCGACGGGTTGCCGGCGGACGTTGCCAGATAGCGCCAGGCTGCAGCACCCGGCCACACCGGCACCGACGGTAAAACTCGCGGCGGACGGCCAGAAGGCGCAACGGGCGAAGTCGGAGGGTCGGAGCTGGTCGGAGCTCGGAGCTGCTCGACCGGAGCCACACAACACCTCGGCGCGTCGGCGGCGCTGGCTGGCTTTGCGCCTTCGGGCACGCAGTCACGCACACGGGGCACGGCGGCGAGGCCGACGAACAAACGAGCGCGGCCGTTGCGCGTGTATCTCGTATATTGTACGCACGCACGCACGTTTTTTGACAGCGTCCCACGACAGCGACACGAGAGACTCGAGCCCTTCCCCGCGCGCACGCCGCCGTACGTATATATATATGTTCGATGCGCCGCGTCGCGCGGCGACGCGAGTCACACGGCCCAGAGAAAATTATTGTCGAGGCGAGCTTCTCTCTCTTCCGCGCTCCACTGCTACCCCCGGCGTACCCGGAGAATAGCCGAGAGACACGCAGTAAGTTTTCTGAGGCTCGATCAAGACCGCATATAAAGACACGGCCCCGGTTGTTTCTCCCCGCGCGCGCTGTCGCTCCCTCTTTCTTTCTCTCTCTCACGTACTCATCTTCCGTACATATCCATCTCGTGCGCGAGACCCACGTAGTTATAGATATAGCTCGCTCCGGCGACAGGCGGCCTCGTCCGCACGGCGACCTTACATATATATTCTGTGCCGGCGGCACACCGCACCAGGTGTGCGGAGTGCGCGGGCGCGTCGTACGTTCGCGGCTGGTCGCGCGGAAGTGCGGCAGTCGCGCCGCCGGGCCGGCTCTCTCTCTCTCTCTCGCGCGCGCGCGCGGAAACGGCCACCGAGGGCGCGCCGTTCGCGGCCGTGCCGGCCAATCGGCGCGCGCGGCAGCGCCGCCGCCGTTCTATCGAAGTACGCTCGTGGCGGCACACGCCCTACGACTTCCTCCATTGTCCTTCTTTCCGAGATTCTCTCCGCGAGGAAGGATGGCTCAGAACAATTATTTCGGCTTCACCCACGGCGGGACGCAATATGGGTACGAAAACGTCTGCATTATCATTGTCATTAAGTAGCTAGCGTTAAGCCGGGGGCGAGGATCCCGTGGCCGCGAGCGCGCGCGTCCGCGGTGCCGATGGAAAGCCGTTCGTGCGCCCGACGTTCGCACGCCGCCCGAGGGCGGCCAGCCGGCTCGGCGGCCATTACTCTCTCTCGCCGCCGAGCGATTGGCGTCCGGAGTCGAGAGCGTCTGTCCCCCTCGTCCTCCGAGATAGATTTTCCTATTCGTCGGCGCCCGTCACCGATGTCCGTGGCGCCGCGTCTCGCCTCCTCGCGCGGACCCACGACGGGCCGCCGCACGTGATAATTCACGGCTCTAACGCTTTGGCTTTTCACCAACAGGGCGACCAGCGCCGCCGCATATCAGACCGGCCAGGCGGGATACGCGGTAACCCCGGCGGCTACCGCTGCTACGTACACTCAACGACCCGCTGCCGCAGCCGCGACCGGCTACGAAACCTATCAGGCGGCTGCCGCCGCGGCCGCGACCGGGACGACTTACGCAGGTAGGTTTCTTACGTGAGACCCTCCGCAGCACGAATCTCACGTTGCGCGATCGATCTTGTGAGAGATATTTAAGATTTCCGAGTGTATGCCAATCAATGGACATATCTCGCGCGAATGTTCCATCTTTTTCGGAGCATAAACTTTTTTCTTTTTTTTTTTCGAAGACTCGAATAAGCATCTGAATATTATGGGGAAACATGCTCCACTGGATTCAGGTGTAGCGAGTGGAGCTGCACCTGCACCAAACGATTCTTTATACAAGTTTCTATATGTTTCTTCCAACAGTCAGTTGATTGATTGATTGATTATTGAAAATGGAGAAATAAATAAAATATTAATTATATAGTAAGAAGTAAAATAAGAATATTTCTACTCGTATCGGAATTAAACATTTCCTTTGTTTTTCTCTGTACATCATCAATTATTATTTCCAAATTATTTCAAATGTGACAAAAATAGCTGCACCATTGCAATAGACGTTTCTTCTTGCAGCTGCGAATCCTGGTACTGTAGCTCAAACTTACGACTACGGCTACGGACGAGCTGCTCCGGCGGCTACGTACGACGCTACCAAAACATATTACCAGCAACCAGCAGCTGCTGCAGCAACATACACCACAACTGAAACACACTATCAGGCTGCAAAACCTGCTTACAGTACGACCAGTGCCTACACTGGCACTGCCAGACAAGCCACTACGACTGGTCAAGCTAAGACCTATCAAGCATCTAGTACAGCTTATCAGCAATCGAATCCTACGCAGAGCGCTACTTATTCGTCGGGATACACTGCTCCAGCTACGCCCGCCGCGACCCCATCAACCGCGACAAATAGTAAGTATGCTAACCTTAATACATTTATCTCTGAATACTTTCGGTCCTCTCTTGACCACTAACTGTGACGTAGAAACTAATAACATGAAATTGATCCTCTCACGATACGTACGAACGAAAAATGCGAAAAGAAAAAATTTTGCAAAGCTCTGCTAGCATTCTCGATCGTGATTAACAGTTCGAGGATTTAGCAGAAGTCGGAAATCTCTTTTATTTTTCCGCTCCCAAGTATGGAGCGCACTTTCGAGTACATCAGTTACATCAGTTTTCCCCGTCGGTGTTCCGTCGTGGAGTTCTTCGTAGCTCATCTTTTCGAATGCATCTTGAAAATGAGTAATAGTGTAAAGTTTTTTGCCGCGCGAAAATACGAATGATTTGGGACCCCTCCAAAGTTTGAGGTTTCAATTTCATTTCCCTTAGAAACGGCGAGTACAACGTATTCCGGCTACGACGCAGCGCTATATAGCGCTGCGACTATGTATGTAGCCCAACAGAGTGCAAACAGCAATTCCACTAACCAGAAGACTGGAGGTTGGCAGGGCTACGGACGGAAGGGATTCGGAGCTGGTGGGGGAGGGATGAAGGCAATGCGGCCCAAGCAGCCACCTAAACCTCAGCAACTACACTATTGCGATGTCTGTAAGATCAGCTGCGCCGGGCCACAGACCTATCGCGAGCATCTGGAGGGACAGAAGCACAAGAAGAAGGAGGCTTCCTTGAAGGTGCCGCAGCAGCCACCGGCGCGCGGTGCAGGCAACAGTCTTCGCTGTGAACTTTGTGATGTGACTTGCACTGGAAACGATGCCTACGCCGCTCACATTAGGGGTGCCAAGCATCAGAAGGTCGTCAAATTGCACACTAAACTTGGGAAACCGATACCAAGTGCGGATCCCACCGTTCTAAACCCGAAACCAGCTGCAGCCGCGAAAGCTGCGACTACCAAGAAGCCGACAGTGACAGCAACGCCTAAAATCAATTTCGTCGCCTGTAAGTATATTTTTGCATTTTTTTTTTACAAGAGGTTATTGGAATCTAGTGATCTTTTTTTAATGAGAGTTTATATGACTTACAGACAATTCGTATGCTCAGTTGCATTTGTTTGAAATGTTTCAGCTGGAAACTTGGGTACGGTGAATCAAAATCAAACTGCTGAGGTTAAGCAGGAGGAACCGGCTGCCGAAGAAACTGTGGAAGAGTCGACGGTCGATGAGAAGGATATTCAACCGGTTGGCCAGGAGTACATCGAGGAGAATAAATCCGAGGACGGAAAGATCATAAGCTTCAATTGTAAGCTATGCGAGTGCCGATTCAACGATCCCAATGCCAAAGACATGCATATGAAGGGCCGCCGTCACAGATTCGCCTACAAGAAGAAAGTCAATCCTGATTTGATCGTCGACATGAAACCGAGCCTTAAGCAGCGCAAGATGCTGGAGGAGAAACTACGTAGGCAACAAATGCGCGACGAGTATTTACGGCGCAGAGAAGAGATCAATCAGTTGGGACCTATGGGGCCCATGATGGACGAGGAGATGATGTATTGGGAGGAGAGACGCCGCTACGAGGAGGAATGCGAGTATTACGAGTGGTACCGACGGTACGGCCGTGGACCGGGTGCCCCGCCGATGCCACGTCCGTTCCAAGGACCACCGCCTATGATGATGTTCCCAGGCCCCCAGAGGCGACCGGATTCGTCGGACGACAAACATGTATTGGCGCATCATACAACTATTTATCCCAAGGAACAAGAACTGTTAGCAGTCCAGAAAATAGTTTCTAACACCGAGAAAGCATTGAAGTTTGTGTCGGATGCTTTGGCTGAGGCTGGTGAGTATCTTTAAGCATCCTTCTTTTTCCCACAAATTTCAATTTCGTGGATTTACATGGACGCACATCTTGTGTTTGTGTTACAGGTAAAAAGAATACTCCTGCCAATGCCAATGCTACCGCGGCAGCAACGGTACCAGCAGCCGGTACTCCGCAGGCAAATGCCGATGCATTGAAGAAAGAAGAGGCTGACAAGAAGAAGGCAATCACGCCACAAAAGGAAGATGGAAGCGATGGGAATCTATTTTCGTTTCAAAAGGAAAAAGAAGATTCCAGGATACTTCGTGGCGTTATGCGTGTCGGAAACTTGGCTAAGGGGCTGTTGCTGTCCGGTGATAATCACGTTTGTCTTGTTGTTTTGTGCGCAGAGAAACCTACTAGGTACGTCAGATTTCCTGGTGTAGTATACATTGTAATCGCATGCATATTATAATTGTAGCTTACAAGATTATTCGATTTCATAGGACATTGCTCAATAAGGTCGCCGAGATTTTGCCAGGTGAATTGAAGAATGTATCTCCTGAAGAAACTTACAACGTCGGAAAGCATCCGGAATCCGCGGCTTTAACTGTCTCGGGGGGCACGGTCACCGTCAGCGTGACGCTCACCAGTCCCCTGATGCGTGAGTCACCAAAGTCGACTGCAGCAGCAGGTGATTTCATTGTTTCGCATTTTTATAGTGGCCAAGAAAAGGATAACTATAAAGGCGAAGCGGGGTTTTTTACGGAATTATGCACCTCCTTTTTATTTTCATGCCGTTTTCTCGATCTACTCTGCGATTTGTACGATTTAGTTTGTTCTTTTCATGGCCCGGAAGATTTTCTGTAAGTTTTTTTAAGCACCAGGACGATGCGGGGGCAGCCAAGGACGATTCGACGGTTGCCAGTGTACATACGCTCTAACATGAAAGTTTAATTTTCCTTTCTCGATATAGCTGCGTGTCTTAGTGTGTCCACGACAGAGCCCTCTTTGTAGCATTCATTTACATATTCGATTGCAAGAGTATATCACAAAACAATACTCGGACGATATTAAGATAAATTTCGCAGAACAAAAGAGAGCGTAAAATGAAATTACAGTTAGACGCCGGGGTCTCCATTGTCGCGCGTTATTTCGTTTATAGCGGCCGATTTGTATATACTTTTTTAACGAGAACAATTAATATTCGAGCTAAGGAATCTCCACCCACGAACGATACTAACGAGAGATTTCATTGAACGTGGACACGCTTGCGATAGGAGGAAACAACGCTGAGGCAATCTTAAAACTATGGACTTTTTGATCATGCATAAAAAAAGACAGAAAATCCCTCTGACTGTTATCGAATGCTGTACGCGCATTCTGCGATGCGCATTACGTACCTCGTGAATCTCAACCGACCCGTTCTATTGGCATCGGTGCTACCTACCTTTTGAGCGGATAGAGGTGACACTACTGATGCTGATAGGAATCGTCGGGCGTTCTTGAGCGGCAGAGAAAAAAAAACCAGATCCGAGAAAGAACGTTTTAACGGGGGTGAACTCGGTGCATTGCAAACGTACTACATTCGATCAGGCTCTTTATATTTCTTTTTTCACGTTGGCATTATTACGGTTATTATACAGCCCACAATTTAAAGGTGCTTAAGTTTTTGAAACTGAATATTAATAGAGAGAGGGAATACCGAAAATCTCTGGGCATGATCAAACACTCTAAGTGTTGTCTAAGCGTGTTGTGCTTTCTTTGTTGAAATCTCAGATAATGGTGGACAGCAGCAGCAGGAAGCTGCTCAACTGCAAACAACGCCCGCGGCCCCCACCGTGACGAAACCAGACCCACCAGATGTACTTCCCAAGGCTAAGTGTTTGGAGGCTTTAGCTGCACTCAGGCATGCGAAGTGGTTTCAGGTTTGAATCCATTAACACTCAGTTCAAGAAACTCGGTGCCACATCTTGTTTGGCGCTATTTGTAACGAAGCCATTTTCTTTTATTTTCTCCTGACAAAACAACGCGAGACGCGTGCAAGTTGTACTTTCTTTCTTTCTCTCTCTCTCTCTCTGTCTCTCTTAAAACAAAAACTCAATCAAAAACGAAAAGAAGAAAAGAAAGAAAAAGAGAAAAAGCAGTCTTAGAAACTTCCAGCCTTGTGACGGTTTTATTTTTTATCATTAACCGACCCGTCGTTGACACAATTCTGTCTGAATTGCTTATTTGATCACGTTCGATGTTCGCCGTTTCCATATCCGCTGAATTTTTTGAAACACGCCAGTCGGCCTTGCCCACTGTACTCCTTCGGAGATTTTAGATTTTACGTTTACGTTTCGGGGACCACGTTTATTATTATATTGATTTGGAATGATCCGAAATAGTTCCGAAATAACCACACACAGGGTAACAGTGGCATCGTCCGTACGTGGGAGAGAAAGCTAAATCGCACATCGAACATGCGATCAGATATATTATCAGGCAAGAAATCCTCCGCAAGTAAGCAACATGTAAATGTTTATCTCGACAGTCACGCGCAAAAACGCTGCTAGATGCATTTACATCTGCTTCGCTTTGAAATCTTCAATAATCCAGAATAATAGGAACTGTACTGCAAGACGTCGCAATTCGAGTACAATTCATTTGTCTCCTTAGAATGAATGTGATTTTCTTTATTTTCTTTACTAACGCAGAGACCGCTCGGTTGCTTTACGATCAAGCATAATTCATTATTCTGGATCGTCCTTAATGCGTTGTAGCCTAGGCTGCGTCTGTTCTAGGTCTGTCTTGAAAAACTTGAAAGCAAATCGATACGTATAAATAGCGTCAGTACTGCTTTTTGTGAGATTATGTATTTCGTTCCATTTTTGTATTGTGTAACAATTTTCATGTGCATTTGTCAATTGCACAGCTTTGGAGATTAAAAGAGACAGACAAGCACAAACACACAGTAGCGCGTCATAAGTGTACCGGGTGTTTTTTTTTTTGTAGATTGTAGAGTCGAGTCCTAGAGATTTGCTCTCTGAAAAATACATGCACAGTTTACTTGATATACATGAGCTCTGGCTTTTTTTTTAATTATTGCGACAGGGTACTAACGTCTTAGGAAAGATTTGATCGATAAACACCCGGTAATATTGATATGGGCTAATACTATTAGGGGCATTAGGCACGAGGCTGGGAGGATAGCTAAAGCCCACACAAAGCAAATCGAAGGATAGTTTAGGCCGTCTTATCTCCAGGAGAGCCAAGTGCGCGTCTATCGCGTCTTATATTAAATCGTAGTTTTTTTGAAATGTCAATCCTGTTCAACAGGCTAGAGCTACCTCGCTGCAGAGCTGTGTTATGGTTATCCGTATAATGCGCGACCTGTGCAATCGTGTGCCAACATGGGGTCCGCTAAATCCTTGGGTTAGTATACGTATTTTATCTCCCGTATTAATTATCCCCGTGCGACTTCCCCCACGACTTCTCGATTCTCAATAACTCGCTGCTCGACATCTGTACAGGCATTGGAATTGCTGACTGAGAAAGTGATCAGTACCGCGGGAGGTCCTCTTAGTCCCGGTGAAGCCTTAAGAAGACTTCTGGAATGCGTAGCTGGAGGAATATTGCTACCGGGTAGTCCAGGTAAATTTCCTATAATTCACTTTTATCACGCTATGTTTTCTAATCGATTTCCTATTTTTAAAATGATGAAAAAGATGACGAGACTGAGCGTATTGTGGAGAGTGATTGTTGATCTTGAGCACAAGTCTTTTGTTCTCCTGCATCGCAATCATACATTCCGCGATACGCGCAGATGATATGGCAATCTGATCAAAATTGCAGACGTTCTATTATTGATCCAAAGATAACGTGCGGAACGCAATGTTGATTCATAAATGTGTCTCGCTTCAGGATTATCCGATCCGTGCGAGAAGGAGCCGGTCGACGCGATAGGAAATATGACGTCCCAACAGCGGGAAGACATAACCGCGTCCGCGCAGCACGCACTGCGACTAGTGGCGTTCCGCCAGATTCACAAAGTCCTGGGTATGGAGCAACTGCCGCCGCCGAAGTTCAAGGGACGATTTGCCCGGAAGCGAAGACGCGACAACAGCAACGGGGAGGGCACGGACAGCGAGGCTTCGAAGAAGGACAAAAAGGCGGAGGAGATCAAAATGGAGACAGACTCCAAATAGAAGATCTACCAAAACATTCGTACGGCGATGCGAATTACCTATTGTCTAATGTAAGGAAGCAGTTTTTTTCCCCCCGCCGTGTCAGTTGCTTGTTTAGGAGGAGGAGGAGGTGGTGTCTTCGGTTGAGGACAATTCGAGACAATTCTAGGCCGATGCTTGTCATGATTTTTAGAACGTAATCTGAGTAACGGATAAGATTATAGACGAAGGGAGAGATACGAGAGAGACGCGTTTGTCGCGCTACAAATAGAGCGCTTTGTCTCGAACGTCTTTGCGGATTTGTTTACTTCATGACAATGATAATCGGTTCTTTCGTACGATGTATTCAACATCATGTTATAAGCGTGTCACACAAAAGTGAAGGTAGCGCTGCATTAGGCAAAGCTTAAGTTGACTTGGCTAATTTTCTCGGACGTATGTGATGACTATATTAGTTCTGATATTAGATTTGTACCGACGAAACTGACGGACACGTTCATTGAATCTGGGAGGCGGTTAGGTTTATCTCGGTTAACGGCGAATCGAATACGAGCAGGAAGAATCTAACGAACGAGTGTGGTATAGGTAAACAAGAGGAAGTACGACGACGAACATTAATAATAAACTTTTAATAAGTTTGAAGTTAAGAGTAGGCAATAGGACTGTACTGAAATTTTGTGTGTATGTCGTGTGCGTAGTCTGTACGTGTAGGAAAATATTATATCCTTTCTCTCTCTCTCTCTCTCACTTCTGCACAAAGTGACAACCCTTTACGATGTATGCTATTGTCACAATACGTGACTCACGCAGAAAATAGGAACAAGATATTTATAACTCGATGATTTGGATGCTTGGTGATCCCGACGTGGAGTAAGTGCACGTGTTAACGTTTTGTTTTTCTAACACATTATAAATCGGTTAGTTTCATTTGCAGAATTTCGTGCGACCCAAGTTAAAAAAAAAACTTTTCAACTTTCAGATGTTGTCCCCTCATTCAAGTGAATTTCTTCTGACTTGTGTAGATTTTCTGTTCTATATTTTTGAATGATCATTGAATAAAGCGAACATGTGTACGACAACTGACGAGTCTACTGGTATGTTCTCGATCGAAAGAATTTATTAAGCTAGTTTCCTTTGGTGCCACTCCTTTCCTCTTTAACTTCGATGCTTCGTTTGCGAAAGATAATGCGTACCTGAGTTTGAAGACGAAGATCACTGGAATACACGCGATTTATTTGTTAGTCATTGTTTTTCGAATCTGAAGTATCTTTAAGCATACATATATGTTTTTATATTCTACGATTTAAGCACATCAGTTTTATTGGATTTTTGTGTTAAATCTTAGTTTATTTTTATATAAGAAGCAAATTATTGTTTGAAAAACATTTTCTTACTTCAAAAGCAAAAAGACAGGAATGTTCTCCAAGGACAATGTTGTTATATATAGTTGCTGATTATTAACGCGTTATCTACAGCATATTTTCGTGCACCATTGTAACGCATCAGTTTGCAAGTCATTTTCTGCGACGTTGCTTACTCGGCAGTTTTGCAAATTCTATTTTATTACATTGCAGTTTTGTTTTTGCATGTCGACACATTCGATTTGTACAATGAAAATTGAAAATAATTTCTTTTATTAATGCTCTTGATTCTTAATACGGAATTTGATACAGCCAGTGAAATCAATCAGATAACATATGTAAGTCGAATATAAACGTTTTAAATAAGTACAAATATTTTTTGAAGTGATCACAAAAGATGATTAATTTTGTCAGAAACTTCCAAGAAATCTTGTTCGCATTCGGCGACTCTTGATGCAACTAATTATAAGTAATTCGACTAAATAATTCTACAGCCGTTTATTTAGCGAAAACAGTTTCTGCGCGATAAATTAAAGAAAAGCAGCCGAACAGCACGAACGTTCGGTGAACATTCCATCTATCGAAATTATTCCCAAGTATTTATTATTCAAAGAAGCAATTTATTGCGTTTAGTCACAAATATCTTCTGACGTAAGAGAGAATACTTTTTTTTTATATTAATCATTATATAATATTAAGAAAGAATTGCATCATCTCGCATCATTAATGTTTCATTTACAGTATTAATAAAAGGAGTGTCATATACGTGGGGATAAGCGTGAGAATTATTTTCGAAAGTTGAGCTCAAGCAGGAAATTATAACGGTTTCGGTCTCTGATAAATGGGGACAGATGTACGTACAGAGTATCGCAAAATTAATCGTCTCACTTCCTTAGCGTATCAAATGTTGAAAATTGATTGGAATAAAAACGCAAATTGTAAATGGCAATTAAAATTCGATTTTTCAAATTATCAGAAAAATTATCGTTTTAAATTCGTTCCTAAAAAAATATTTACTCTTAATCTTCTCTTCGCAGTTTAATTTTCTCACGTTCGATATTCGATAAAATTTGCTCGCGCTCTTGCGAATTGATTTTCGGAATTATTTACGCCGTTCATGAAACCCTGGATTCCCAGGAATCGTCGATGAAATTTACACGTCAATAATCGAATTATTATTTATTACAATTGAATTATTTCCGGCGTATCAGGTGGAATACACTCGGAGTATATATCTTTAAATATACTTTATATTATTCTTTCACAGCCCGTAAAAGATATATGGCTGTTTAAAATGAGGCGATTAATTTTTGCGACGGTCTGTATGTATACATGTAGCGCTAGAATAGAATTACGCAGAACGTTCTGGAGTGCTCTTTGTTGCCAAGTCGATACCCGGAGATCCGCAGACGTCATGCCGATCGATGACACACACCACACACACGACCGACGAGCAAATCGGCGTCGTCGTCGACGTACCTCGGCCAATCGGACGCGAGCGTTGAGTCATATGTGACTCGGGGTATAAAAGCGAGGTACGCGTCGCCCGGGGTTTCAATAATCATTGTGAGCTCGTGTTGAGAGGAGTGTCGTACGATTCAAGTTCTAGTATTGCGTGAACTATAGTCAGCGAGAAGCTTTCAAACAAAAGGTACGTTCGTTATTCTTGCCGATAGAAATTCTTGGTTCTTGAATCTTTTCTTTTGGCCGAAAATTCAGTTTATTCGCACAAACTTGGCGTAGATGGTAATATTAATAATAATAATAATAATCGTGGAATTTGTTCGGTGAATCACCGATAAAAGCTACGTTTAATAAGGCGCACGTTTTCCTCGCGAATTCGCACGTCATTTCCAAAATCTGTAAATGCGCACAATATCGATCGTTGTTTCGAGGCTGTTGCTAGGCGGAGTAGATTGCGGGATTATCTCGATTGGCAAATTTTTTTTGGATTAGTATATCTCGATGTCCAATCGATTCCGTTTCCGCATCAACGTAGAAACATGCAGGAAACGAGCAAAAAATCGTCGAATTAATCCATCCAATATCCATCTATTCAGTTACGTGTCTTCCTCTGACCGTAACATGGCGTCGAACGCTTGATAACCATAGCATTACAAAGCCAACTAAAATGGCGACCGTCCATTTTACTGCGTCATGTAAGCAGCTATGATCCGCTGACAGTCAATTTTCTTGGTTTAGCGATTATTATTGTGACTCAATTCGTAAACTCGATTTAGAAATTTTTTTTTAGATCTGCCTGTAAATATCCGTGTCAATAATTGGAATCGATTTAGACATTATATATAGTTTCTCGTATGCATACATATGAAGAATAATCTTTCTATATAATGTGAAATTTTATTACAGAGCACCATGCAGATATTCGTGAAGACGTTAACTGGGAAGACCATAACTCTTGAAGTTGAGGCTTCCGACACCATCGAGAACGTGAAGGCAAAGATTCAGGACAAGGAAGGAATCCCGCCTGATCAGCAGCGTTTGATCTTCGCTGGAAAGCAGCTCGAGGACGGCCGCACCCTGTCCGACTACAATATCCAGAAGGAATCCACTCTCCATTTGGTTCTCCGCCTGCGCGGTGGAATGCAGATCTTCGTTAAAACTTTGACAGGAAAGACTATCACTTTGGAGGTCGAAGCTTCGGACACGATTGAGAATGTCAAAGCGAAGATTCAGGATAAAGAAGGCATCCCGCCTGATCAGCAGCGTTTGATCTTCGCTGGAAAGCAGCTCGAGGACGGGCGCACCTTGTCAGACTACAATATCCAGAAGGAATCCACTCTCCATTTGGTTCTCCGACTGCGTGGTGGAATGCAGATCTTCGTTAAAACCCTGACAGGAAAGACCATCACTTTGGAGGTTGAAGCTTCGGACACAATCGAGAATGTCAAAGCAAAAATTCAGGACAAAGAAGGCATTCCACCGGACCAACAGAGATTGATCTTTGCCGGAAAACAGCTCGAGGATGGTCGCACACTTTCTGACTACAATATTCAGAAGGAATCTACTTTGCATTTGGTGCTCCGTTTACGTGGTGGTATGCAAATTTTCGTCAAGACTTTGACAGGAAAGACCATCACGTTGGAAGTTGAGGCGTCAGACACGATCGAGAATGTCAAAGCCAAAATTCAAGACAAGGAAGGAATCCCCCCAGATCAGCAAAGGTTGATCTTTGCCGGAAAACAACTCGAGGATGGTCGCACGCTCTCTGATTATAACATTCAGAAAGAATCCACATTGCATTTAGTTTTGAGACTTCGCGGTGGTATGCAAATTTTCGTTAAAACCTTAACAGGAAAAACCATCACACTGGAGGTTGAGGCATCTGACACGATCGAGAACGTCAAAGCCAAAATTCAGGATAAGGAAGGAATCCCCCCAGATCAGCAGAGATTGATCTTCGCCGGTAAACAGCTCGAGGACGGCCGCACGCTTTCTGATTACAACATTCAAAAAGAATCCACGTTGCATTTGGTTTTGAGACTTCGTGGTGGTATGCAGATTTTCGTCAAGACGCTCACGGGTAAAACCATCACACTGGAGGTTGAGGCTTCGGACACAATCGAAAATGTCAAAGCCAAAATTCAGGACAAGGAAGGTATCCCCCCAGATCAGCAGAGATTGATCTTCGCCGGTAAACAGCTCGAGGACGGCCGCACACTGTCTGACTACAACATTCAGAAGGAATCCACCCTGCATCTTGTTTTGAGACTTCGCGGAGGTATGCAGATTTTCGTCAAAACCTTGACAGGAAAGACCATCACGTTGGAAGTTGAGGCGTCTGACACGATCGAAAATGTGAAGGCGAAAATTCAGGACAAAGAAGGTATCCCCCCAGATCAGCAGAGATTGATCTTCGCTGGTAAACAGCTCGAGGACGGCCGCACACTGTCTGACTACAACATTCAGAAGGAATCCACCCTGCATCTGGTTTTGAGGCTTCGTGGAGGTATGCAGATTTTCGTCAAAACCTTGACAGGAAAGACCATCACGTTGGAAGTTGAGGCGTCTGACACGATCGAAAACGTGAAGGCGAAAATTCAAGACAAAGAAGGTATTCCTCCAGATCAGCAGAGGTTAATCTTCGCCGGTAAACAGCTCGAGGACGGCCGCACACTTTCTGATTACAACATTCAGAAAGAGTCCACGCTTCACCTTGTACTTCGACTTAGAGGCGGAGATCTGTGATTCCATTTTTTTTTTCACTAAAGCATCAATTTGTAGTAGTACCATGCTGAATTATCGATGTGAATTATGGAAGTATCGATGTGTATTATATTATTTAATTTCATTACGGTAAATTCTATTAGTTTATAATTTTATTAATTCGCACATGAAAGTCTTGGGGGAGATCCTTATGAATAAAGGAATTAATTTTGCATAGTATATAATTTCTCATTTTTTATAACCTTTTTATGAAATAATTTCCTTGAATAAAAAATATCAACATAACACAGATCTTGAGTAAAATACATTAACATGACACTGATATTTTATTATCAAATTTTCTTTATTCTATTTGTACAAATTGAGTTTGTGTCAATCCTGTAATATCTTCTAGACAGTATTACAATAGCATATTCGAAAGTGGGTCATAAGACTTGTAAGACATCTTTTATCTTGTTTTTGACATGATGTTTCAAATATTTATAATGAATTTTTTATATAAGTTTTGTGTTTTTCATCAAAAGCATATAAACGAATAAGTAAAAACTAATTATTTAACAAAGTAATGTAACATATATCGTGCTCTTCTTATGATAAACGATTGATTGTTTAGAAATGACTCGTTCCTCGTGAAAGCGACCGATTTATAGACAGCGAGTCTCCGAACCCGTGTATTTTATAGGAGAGTGGTTGGAGTATTAGAAAATTAAATAAACATGAAATGGAAAATTATTTCATATTTTCTATTAAATCCAATTTATATATTTATCTGAAGATTTTGCAACTGCGGTAAACTATAACTAGCAATTGCTTGCCCTTGCTGGATCTGATCGCTTGGCGCGATTATCTGTGCCACTTGAGATATCTGCTAGAATTAAAATAATGAATGTAGATTTCATCCGTATTAAGCTTGATATATTATATTTATTAAATATGCGTTTAATTATCAGTTATATTTTGATGATTATATCAGTTGTTACATCACAATTGAGTAACTTGCATAAACTGCGGTATCATTTGCATCGTCGGCATATTGAAAACGCTGGACAAAGAACTGGAAGATGATGAACATACAGTCTGATAAACGGTTCGCCCGTTGGCAGTGACCGGTAATTAGTTTTTAATTCATTTAGTTAGAACGAACGAGTTTATTCAAAGCTGAGGTTATGTTGTGAATACTGAAATTACTGAATATATCGGCACCGGATATTTGTTAGCGCTTTCGATAGAAGCTTTCCTTTACCACTAACAGATGGCGCCACTAGGTCTTTTCTTGAGTCGAGCCGGGACAACGCAGCATTCGTATTGTCGACATTGTCGTTTGCAGAGCGTAGCGAACGCACGGACTCGAGCTCACTACAACTATATGGACACTTAGGTACATCTACACATCATATTCGAGCATAAAAATATACGTTTTCGTAAAAAAACTATACAATTTAAGAAAAAGTACAAGCAAGATATAAATATATAATCAATAGTATAGTTGTAAAACTCAATCCAGTCCGACGCGTCCTTTTTAGCGCACGATCATGTCTCTCCAGCTGATATAATTTTGTCATATAAAAACTGTTTATAGAAGAAAATTAGCAATTTATTACAGCCGAATAATACTTGTAAGGATTATTCTTAAAAGATAGAGAAAATAGATAACTTCTCTTAAAAGTGTTCATATATTAGAAAGCCATTTGTTGAAAGTTTTATTAATTTAATTTTTACAAATATATTTTTTACTCATAATAGAATCTGTTTTGCAGAAAGATTATACAATTTCTTTTACATAAAACTACTCATATATTATCAAATTATATAATATCTCATATAACTCATATAATATCAAAATAACAATTTAATTAATTTTTATGTACATACATTTTTACTTATAATATAAGAAATATTCTCGTAGATTAAAAGATAATTTTGAATTGTGCAAAAACTACTCGATTGTAATATCGTGACCTAAAAAGGCGTTCAATAGGAGATGAGAATAAATACTGCATTTGAAAGTTCCGAAAGTCCGTCGTTATCGGGCGCAGATCTCATCTTATTTCCGTAGACGAAATAAAAGCGGTCGTCGTGCAATTGTTAGCGGTACCGTTGTTGTGCGCTCCACAATTATTTGCGGCGCGCGTGTTCCCGGGCGCCGCAGCGAGTAGTGAATTAAAATTTTCGCGCGCCAGCGAGAGTATGCGAAAGTATTTTTTTCATCGCGAAATTCAATAACCACCCACGGCGAAAAACACGTAATTTTACCGATAACATTTTTTCTATCGCTTTCATCGTATTCAGCCCTTTGAAAAACATAGTTGCACGATAACTATCGTTCGCGAAAAATCACATGTTGAAAGACAGCTGAAAAATATGTTATTTTTATTCACCTATTTTTCGCATTAATTATTTTTTTTTGCGTTACCGTTCAAAAGTATTTATGTGCGATTGTAGCTCCGAAAAAAAAATTAATATGAAATAATTTTAAGCGATAATAGTGAAATATAATTCAGGTTATATTTAGCGCGTCGATTACAGTGAAAAATATAAATAATAACATATCGAACAACACCAGTACATATCGCGGCATTGCTGCAATAGTATCATATCTCGAAAATTGACAATTTCGAGTTATTCATCACCAGATAAAGAGTACACACCAAAATCCATCTTTTCCAATGAATAACTCCCAATTGTTATTTTTCGAGATATGACACTATTGCAGCAATGCCGCGATATAATAATTTAGTTTTTAGAATAAGCTTACTTCTAAATTAACACAGAGAGTTGCGTTAATGTTTCTCGAGAGAATATCTTGTATTTTCTAAAAAATAAGAAACTTCGTTTAATATCCCTTTTTACGTTGACTAGCGCACAATTTCAATTTTCCGGATCTACGAAGAGCTCCCCGAGAACGAACGACCCTCTTCTTCACGGAATATTACCCTCCCCAATTTTCTCACCTAATAAAACTTCAACGAATCAAGCCCGACGGTCGGTTTCCACGAATGATTTCATTTTCGCTTTGACGATCATCCCGTTTTCGGATGGATACACGCGACACACATTGATCATCCGTTCACACGAGCGCGCGTGTGTGCGTGCGTATATATATTTATGTGTACGGCTAATGATGGAAGAAAACGTTATATCCACAGGGAGGCGGGCGAGAGCCGCACTCCGTGTGTTGTACCCAGTGGCGTCTTGTACCTTAGGTAGGGCTGAGAGGAACTCGTGGAGAGAACCGCGGACTCTTTGCGTTCAGTCTAACTCGGTCCTCGAACTCGGTCTCCCGTGTGCGTGGCGTGCAGCAAGCGTGCGACCGGCGCGGCACGCATCAGTCACAGCATCCGCGAGCGCGGTACCTCACCGCGCGTTGCACCGCTGACGACGCGAGATAAGCTTCCCTCCGACGCCGTTGGGCACAACAGTGGTATACAGAATCGCGCTCCGCGTCATTTCGCCAGAGCGAGATCTTCGCGCTCAGACAGATAGTCGAGCTTTATTCCCGTCCCTTGGCAATTTCCGCCGAAGGAAAAATCTAAATTCTTTTTATCGCATTGACGTATCTTTGTAGGAAAAACGCGCGGAGACGCGCACAAAGAAAAAAAAAAAGAAAGATTTACACGATAAAAAATTAACATAGAAAGTGAACGGAAATTTTACACGGTAAATATTTCAGTGTTCACTCTTACTTACTTACTTCGAAGAAATAGTCTTCGGAAATACGTGTTAGCGGGCATTCAACTCCGCTTCACCGTTACGACGCTATAAAAAGAAACGTCCAAATTTATGTCCCGTCGAAATGACCGTGCAGAAAAATCTGCGTACAAACATTATACCGCTTCTGCCCAATGGCTTATGTACCGCTGTATTGTCTAATGGCTCGTATATACGAAATCAATAGGGAGACAAGGCGAACGGTAATCTAAGAGAACAGGAAAAGGGCGGAAAAAGGGAGTTTTGGCTACGTTCCCTCTTCGGGCGCTAACTCGGGCTGATAAGGCATGAAACGGCGGCAACGTTGAAGGATCGTCGATACGAGATTGAAGCGAGCTGGTGTTGCGCGAGACAACAGATCCATCAGCGAAGATGAGCGGCTTGGCGGTCTGTTTGATACTCCTCTCGACGGTGCCGGGTAAGTTTTGCGAGATAGATCAGAAATACCTATTAACGGGAGAAACCCTTAACACCTTGGGTTCCAATCGCGCGCTCCGTGCTCGACGGCATCGCGAAGACTTGTGTCGTTATTATCCCGAGAGAGCTTTATACACAGTCGAGTATAGAATATCGGAAAACGATCTCGATTAGAACGCGGTGGTCTAACATAATTATATGAAAAAAAAAATTAATATTGAATATTATAGAGATCGATTTTTTAAGTTTTACACATCTGAAGAAAGACTTGTGTTCCCACAAAGACGAATATTATGCACTCTCAAATTTCCTTGCCTAATACACGAGTTTATCGGAAAACGTTTTGATTAGAACGCGGCAGTCTTCATAATTATATAAAAAAAATTAATATTGAATGTTATAAGGATCATTTTCTTGAGTTTTACACATCTAAAGAAAGACTCGTGTTTTCACAAAGGGGGAATATTACACTCCTCAATTTCCTCGCCCAACAGTCGAGTTTAGAATATTGAAAAACGTTTTGATTAGAACGCGGTAATCTAGGTAATTATATAAAAAATGTTAATGTTGAATATTATGAAGATCGAGTTCTTGAATTTTAGAGGAGAGTTGCCGAATACGTATCACTTATTTTTGGTTATATTTCAAATTTGGTACTATTTAGATTGCAAACGAGCATTGGAAATTGTAGCTTGATGTTCAAGGCATCTAATATTACATGTTAAATCTTTCACTAATAGCAAATTAATTTGTTCTAAGCTTCTTTGTAACATGCTGTCAAAAGCACGATTCAGCAAACCGGTCGCCTAAATCGTACCTGTGAGTTCTATTAATAGTACCTCCTTCTAAACTATTGAATTTATAAATGAAAATAATTAAATACACAAGATTGATAAAAGAATTATGAATTAATATCTACTTTAATTGTAATTTATCAAACAATAGCTGTTTTGTTTACGCAACTCGGTTTTTTCCTCTACATACTTGCTACATCAGAACAACTTCGATTGTGTTAAAATAAATAATGTTGATTATGCCATGTAATCTAAAGATAAAGATACATTAGTGTTCCTAAATTGTACCGATACGATATAAGAACTCTTATGCTGGTTAGGTACGATTTAGGAAACTTGACAGAGATGATAAAAATATTAATATAATTTTTATAATAATTATAAATATGTATATACAATGAATGTAAAATATGCTATCATAAACTTTTTTTAGGAAAAAATAACGATTCAATGAAAAATTGCATGATTATAATTACATTAGTATCAGCTATATAAATTGATCAAAAATTTATATCAATTGTATCTGTTTTTTTTTAATGTTGATAATATTTAAATGTTGATAACATGCACAAAACAAAGTGCAACCTGTTCATTTTTTGTCTTATTTCTTATTTACTTCATTTTTGTTACTAAATGTTGCTTCTATTAAGTGGAACTACAAAATATTGAAAAGGTACGCTTTATGAGACCGATACGGCATTTGGCAAAACGCTCTCCCTTATATATTTGAAGAAAGACTCGTGTTCACACAAAGAGGAATAAATTAGTCAAGTCTCAGCAAAGTATATTCTTCGTTTCTAGGTAAAGTATAAATTATATTATAGTAATAATTGAAAACAGCTTCTCTTGCTCGCTTTCTCTGTCTCGCTTCTGAACATTTGAGAAAATTCAGAATATTGAAGTTGACTTTATCTCGCGTTCGCATAAAGCTACAAAATTTTCGCAGCCATCGCTTGTCGTTATTTGATTGTTATCAATTACGGTTGACCAAACATAAAACGTAGATAAAACGGAAACTCAATTTCCGATTAAAACGCACTTGCAGAATCATCAAAATGAATGCACAAATATACGTCATAGACGTGTTTGTGACGTGCAGAGATTTTGTATTGGAAATAAAAGAAATTAAAAAACAAATAGCCATTTAAATAATTATCGTGCCTGTGATTAAGAGAAGAATTTGATCGATAGAATGTAATAAAATTTGCATTTTAGCACATTCCTCTCTTCCTCTCTCGATTGTTTTTTTATTTGGTAAAACGAAAGAAAATTATATATATAAATTTAAAAAATTCACGTATACGAAAGTATCAATAAGTCAGTGGACATTGCCCGCACGAATTGTGTACACGTTTCACATCGAAACCTTTTACCGACGCGAAGGACCCGCGCGGTATACAGAAATTAAACTACAGAAATAGGAACAAAAACACGTTCCATGAATCGTTAAATACGCTTCTGCGTCGTGTTCAACTCGCGTTCATAAATTTGTTATTCTTTTTCTTGCCGCATATTGTCTGACTGTAATATACAGCGTCGACCTTACCACCGCCAATTCCCGTATGCGAAGCAACAAATATAAAACCGCACGGGCCCGCGGTGTTCTACAACGGTGGCCTTCGTCCATTAATTCTTCGGTCGGTTCGATGCCCGTCACAATAAAGGTACCGATATTCTCTTCTTGATTGTCGTCCTTGATATTTTTCAATCGCTGTCACGAATTAGAATTCAGGGGGCGAAAACTCGGCTTGGAGTTAAAATACACGATTTTGCCATCCCGCACGCTCGACGTTTAATTATATCGAAAATCGCCACGCTCCGCTCGCGTGGGATCGTCAAGCGTCAAAGTTGCCGGTAGCCGACTCCGAACTCATCGAGGAGTTGACGGGCTTTTTGTCTCCGCGTTATTGTTGCGCGTCGAGAGGAGGACCAGCATAGCGAAGATGCAGCAGCAGAGCCGGGCTCTTTGAGTATGACGGCGTTTTTGCGTTTCGTCTCTGTGACGCAGCTGCGAGCCAGAAGTCGCGAGATTCACGGAGGACATAATCCGATTTCTTTCTCGACGACGACGTCGAGATATCGTCGCCGTCGAGAGACGGCGGTCCTTCCTTCGCATTCCCGTCTCTCTCTCTCTTTCTCTCTCTCTCTCTCTCGTCTTGTCTCTTGGCGCGCCCGCGTCGTCGCTCGGCATCGCGCCGCATCGCGCCGCGCTGCTCTCCCGCGCGCGTGTTCTTTCTTTTGTGTTTTCTCGCCGTTCTGGTGGTTCGACCCGGTCTAAATATAGAGGCGTCGCGCAAGGGTCTGTTCCGCTGACGGGTCAGAAGTAACTTGTCGCTATTAGCGGACGAGGGTCGAGAGCGCGGACGCGGGCGTCGTGCGGGAAGATCGCGGGAGACACAGAAACTTCAACTTCGAGCCTCAACTCCGGATGGGAATTACGACGTGGAGATTTATTAAATTTTCCCGCGCGGCTCTTTTCCGAGCTACTCCTCCGCGCCGCGTCGCGGGCGGGTGAACGCGCGCGGACCGAAATGGGATCTCCGTTATTTCGGCGACCGATCGAGATAGGTCGCGAACTTTCGGGGCAGAAATAAGAGGACGCGCGAGCGAACTTAATTCCTCTCCGGCGTTTCATCGAAGCGAGAACAATTGGTACCTCGGCGTTACAGTTGAGGGGAAAATTAGCTTTTAATTCGTCAAAGAACCGGTTATTACCGCGCGATACCCTATATATACCATCGCCATTTCCGCGTTCTTTGTCATTACGCTACTCTGCCAATTATTCCGCCATTCTTCCTTCAATTAGACGGACGCAACCCTCTCTGCCCCTCCGATCTCGGAAACCAATACATTACTTTTGTGCCCCGAGTCTTTCCATTGTTCTCTCATTAATTCGAAAATGACGGTACAAGGTAAAAGACAATTAGAGGAAAAATGTACGCTCACACGCGACGCGGATCGTCACGATCGGCGTTTATACCCGCATCGTCCCGCATCGTTCCGCCGCCGCCGTTTCGCCCCAGAATCACCATCGGCATTTCTGTCGTTTCGACTGAGTTCGCTTTCTCACGGTACATTGGTTCCTTCCATGGACCGGCTGGCTGCTCCGGGCGGACTCCATTCCCCAAATTCCGCTTCGCTGTTCCCTACTGTCATAGCAGTTTCTCTCCCGCCCCGACATCGACTGCACGAGCGACGTCGGCTTGCAAGCATCCGAGAAGCACCGCTCTCTGCCATCCTTAAGACTCAACGTCGAAAAGACTCACGTGCCTTTCTACCGTCGTTTCCCTTAAGCGGCTCTTTACTCGCGATTATCGGGCCGAGGAGATCGGAGAATAAGATCCTCCCCGCGACACGCGACGGAAGAAATGTGTGTAATAAGAGAGCGTAGCTCCGGATGCTCGCGGAGAAACGAGCGGCAACGAGCGGAAGTAAAGGTTCCATTTAAAAATTCGACGCTTCTTACGACAGTTTCATTTTTAAAGTGTATCTTCTTATCGAAGCTCTTCTGTAAAGAAACAACAGGAAAACATTAGGATAATAACGATGTTTTTCCCATCAAACTCTCGGAGGAGATTCTTAGAGAGATGCAAGTTCCACGATTGTATTATTAAATCGAGGAAAGAATTTAAGTTGAAAATAATTATCGCAAAAGTATCTCCCTGCGAAAGCGCGAGGGGGGGGGGGAGTGAGAGTATCAATAGTTCAAGATCCGATCGATTTGTATTAATCGCTCGACAACGACCGCGGGGGAAAATTGCAAACGAGATAACTTCGCGACTTCCTTTCGCTTTCGCCGCGGTATCTTGGCGCGGTCGAAAGAAGTCGGCGCCCGATTATCGGCGATTATTACCGCCGCGTCCCGTGCTGTTACGTCGTCGCGGCGCCGCCCGTTAAGCTATATAATGTGTTATTTTTCGCCGGAATCGGGTTACGAGTTTCGCCTGGAACGCACAAATCCGAAATGCATGCGCGACGCGATCGAATGGATAAAAACGTGCCCCGCAGTAACAGTTTTCGCGCGGGAGAGAGGCCGGGCGGCGTGCGGGCCGAGTAATTTGCGCGTACCCGTGGATACCCGCGCAAATTGACCCAGCCAGGGATTTTTATTCAAATTTTCCCTCGATTCCGGCCACATTTTTGCGCACAATTCCACGTCCATTACGTATGCTAATGAGTTTTGTAACTCGGGCGTGCACGCCGCGCCGCGGCGCGGCGTGTGCCGCGGGACGCCCCGTGTGTGTTTGCTTTAGCGAAAACGTACGGGCGATAAATCACCGGTGAAACTGGCGGGTAATTGCACGCGTGTCCGCGGTACGTCGGTAAGTATCCCTCTTGAAATCCGATCTCTCATTTTGTCTACGATTGGATATCTGACCTCGCGGCGAGACGCGACCGGTCGCGATCACCTGCAGCGCGCGGCGCAACTGCGCAAATTCTCGAGAGCATTACCGCGACAAAGAGTCCCGTCAGCTAGAAAATATAAGAATTTTATAGAAATAAAAATATTGGATCTCTAGAAATTTTTAAATTTTCCATTAATCCTTCATATATATATATAGGTATGTCCTAGCGTACATGTATATATCAGCTATCTAAAAAATTCATAACTTTGTTTAGGAATAACGTATCGAGATGATACGCGTCGCATTTTAATGTCAAATTTTGAACTATATGAGAAAAAAATGTTCTATCCTCTTGAAAACTCATCTTCATTCCTGTGGAGATCGCAAAAAAAAATCGTGAAAAATGCAAAAATGAAAAATGCATGCGTTGAAAATTGATGAAGAATTTTTCTATTTATATTAAATAAACTCTTTGTATTGTATTCATTGTGAGATGTTATGAGTTTTAATCATAGCACGTAATCATTCTCTAATGTGGGAATTATAAAGAATTATCTCTAAATACAGAGATAACAGTGATATACTAATACAATTTTCGTCGTCTTGACCGAAAATTCTCAGCTACGGCCGATTTTATTTTCATCTGGAACTCTCCGTTTGTACTTGCTAATTAAATCTGCATTTCTGATCGGTGCACGATTTTATGACTTTGCAATTGAGCAAACCAATGTGGTAATGCATATATATGTGCAAGTACCATGCCGCGAGTACGAGATGCATTTCCATATGCATGCACCAGCAACCCGGATGGATGCGTGCACTTTCGGTATCCCGACGGTACACACGTATTTCATTTTCACCGAAGCCCTTTTACATTGTTGTCCGAACACAAATACCGAACACGAAAATGCTTTAGGCCAACCATTGTTCGCGGGGGAGAGAGAGTCACCAATTTATATCAGAAATTCGTTCTATCCGCCGCCGCAGCCGCCGCGCGCCGCCGCTGCCGCCGGATGATAATAGCCCGAACGCCTTACGTTATTTATGGCCGTACCGTGAAATGGTATTAATTAATTTCCGTGCAGCCGGCGACATTCGCTAAATTTATTCGCGTACAGTGAAATTTGCGCGCGCGCGCGCGCGTTTCACTCGTGCCGGCGGCAGTTCCATATTTTCGCCAGAAAAGTTACGCGCGATTTTCTGAGGATTCGACGTTTTGCGATCCGTCGCGCGCAATAAAACGTTTTTAACAATACCGAGAGAAAGAGTATTTATTGCCGTCAACAATAGTTTGTTGTTCGATAAAGTTTTATGCGTATATGCGCATCCAAGAGCGATTTTATCCCGGTATAGCAATATTTTATTTGTTATTTATTTCCCGACATTTTCCATATTTACGTGAAATGCAATTCAATAATTAAATCATGGAAATGGTATTTTGATCCTTTCTCTCCCCTATGTCCCTCCCTTCTCCCCTTCGACCCCTCTGCAGAGTCTCTATACAGGATTTTTTAACATATGCGAAAAAAATATATTTTATCGATATTACATGTATAACAGGTGTTGTTATACTTGTTATTGATGTACAAAAGCGTGTGATAATTATTACATTATTATGAAATAACGTCGTTAATGCATGTCGATAACATAAATTACATTTCGCAAATTCGCGTGCATCGTAGCGTGTCGAAGATCGAAATTAACCGGTAGAATTATCGTTGACTCGAAGTCACAATCACGAACAGATTTTTTTACAATCGCCACGATGACTCCGGGCGATTTTATTAATTAGAACTCCGATCCCAGATCCGATCCGGCTTTCACCGTCAGCGCGGACTCGCGTAGCGCTGATATTTTCATTTACCGTCTCTCGTCGCGGTGTACCGTGAAACGCCGTGCGTAACGAGAGCCAAGTCGACTTCCTTCTGCCGGTAGCCGACTACATATATCGTCTCGGGTGTTTCATCAGGTAGAGCCCTATAATTCGATAGCGACTTAGAGTTTTGCGAGTGGAGAATTATCAGATGTTGCGGAATGCAAGTAGTGAATCTCTTCGAGTGAGAGGAAAATCTCGAGAATTGTTTCTCGCGTGTCAATCAAAAGCAAGAAGTTTTTAAAGTCTTTAATAACGTCTTAAAAATACATCGTTTTTTCATAAATACATTATTATTTAAATTTTTCACTTAACAGGCACGAATAGCAATTTTATTTTTACGTATTTGAAGCATTTTTATGCAAAAGGTCCATTCTTCTAAGGAAAGATTTTCTAGGCACTTGAAACTTTCGAGAATTTCAAGAACTTCCCCGATAATATTTGATGCAATTCGAATCTTTATACGATCAAATTGTTCGAAAACTTTCGGGCGGGGTCGCCCCGTCGCTATAAACGTAGATCGTCTCCTCGATCGTCCGTAATCACCGCGAGTTTGTTTCTCTTTTCCTTCCAGCGTGATCGGGATACGGATGATGGGACGAGCGAGCGCTGTTTATCGCTTTTTCTCAGCGGCGGATAATTTCAGAAGTAATCGCGTCTTCACGCAGCGCGTGTCGGAAGGCGGTTATTATATAATATACCGCCAACTGCGTAAAATATATGTATATAAACCGATCGAAGGACCGATTATCCGAGGTGTTCTGCAGATTGCAGGAAACGGTCGGAGTGTTTAAACGATCGCGTTCGCGCGCACGAAGACGTGATCTGAAGGCGGCATCGCGCGAAGGCGAGCGAGACGTTCGCTCTCTTTTGCGGTCGCTAATATCCGTTATAATAACCGGCGAACGGTGCGAGGCACGCGAACCTGATACGCGAGCACGATCGTGTGTATACCCCGCTCGGAGTCGCCGGTACTCGCTCGTCGGTGACGTACGACGCGGGTCGAGAGCAGCCTTCTGCGGCTTCGATAAGTAATTCGATAGAACTGTGTCAGTACCTCATCTCTCTCTCTCTTTCTCTCTCTCTCTCTCTCTCTCTCTCTCTCTCTCTCTCTCTCTCCCTCTCGATGGCAGGGGAAAACTTCGTGCCGCCTTAAAAGCAGTTTCTGGCGCGGAAGAGTAGACGTCGTCGTCGTTTCTGGAAAAAGTCTCCCTTTTCGTATGATATACGCGGAACTGTATCGTTCTCTCCTTTCCCTCCCTGCCCCCCGAGCGAGATCCATCTCCCGACTGACGGGCGTCGCGAAGATCGGACGTACTGATAGGAACTTTTCCGTACACCGGAGAAAAATTACGCAATTTCTTTCCTCCCCGTCCCCTCTTTTTTTTTAGAACGTAAACTAACAATAAAGAATCTGAATCTGAACATGCTTTTAGGAAATTATTGATGGAGAGCATTTGTTAGTAGGAGGGAAATTATGCAACGAGACTGGCAACGTCTTTATCGTGACATTGATTGTGCAAGTCTAAAACCCATTTTGGACGCTCTATAATTCGTGAATTATCATTAATTAATATTATTATTAATATATAAGATAAAATTCTATTAATAATTTTATGTGCCCTGTAATACAAGAAATGTCTGAAGATCGTAAAATACACGATGAAATATATACGACATATAAGATTATAAATGGAATTCTGCTCTCCTGAAGTCTGACTCGAATAATGGATCGTCTAAAGTAGGCTTTTGCAAAGTTAGTTTCAAAATTTCACGTCGTTAAATATGTGAATAAAAAAAAAGAGGGAGAGAGAGAGAGAGAGAGAGAGAGAGAGAGAGAGAGAAAGAAAGAAGACACGAACCTATATTTATCGCGGTGTAGCGCGACGAACATTTCTTTATAGGACCGTCTCCTGCATAATTGCCGAAGTTTAAGGAGATATCGGGTGGTCCGTGGAAGCGCTATAGAAAATCCATGGCATTAAAGCGCGAAACTTAGGCTCGCAGTTCTCGGCGTATAAGCGGGCAGACAGATCGCGAGAGGACGGGGGAAGAAGCCTCTCTCTCTCTCTCTCTCTCTCTCTCTCTCTCTCTCTCTCTCTCTCTCTCTCTCTCTCTCTCTTTCCGGCACTCCTCTTCGCGCGAGAATGTCATTACTTATTCCCGCGCAGCGCGGAGTCTGGTAGCGACAGATTTATCGGGTGAAAAATTCACGGGGGAAGGAACACGACGTCGTCGCGCGCTGTCTTCGGTTTCGGACTGCCAAATGGGAAAACGTTGTTCCTGTTGCGGCGAGATTGCCCGAGGACCGGGGACGTCAGTCCGGTCCGGAGGCGCGAGAAGGTGCGCGCGCGCCGCAGATAAATCGACGTGACCGATATCTCCCTTCGTCGCCGGAAGCCCATCCCTCCCTTGAAGGGAGGGAAAAAAAAGATCGCTGTTTACGGAAGCCGCGAATAATTTAGACGCGACGGGAGGTACCCTCTCCTTTACTTTTTTTCTTCTTCTTTTTACCTTAATTTTTTTTCTCCCCTCTTACTCGCGATATCTCTCGCGAACGACCGTGGAGCGGGCGATTCAGGACGAAACCACAGCCGGAGGAGACGAGGAGGGGGATCGATTTTTATGCGAGCGGGCTACGAAAATTAATTACTTCTCTCCCCGCGTGCGCCGCGTCGGGCTCTTGAGCGTACGGATCATGTACATAAATAAAATATGCGGTAAATACTTTTATTTATCTCTCGGAGCAGGTACCTCGATAAATATAAAAAATACGAGGTTACAATATGTGTGCGCTTTTGTTTGAAGCACTTTGTATAGATGCTATTTTCGTAACGCTTTATTTTATACAAAATATTGTAAAAGATAGTTGAGATAAACGACGAATTAATTATAATTCTACAGGTGTGCGTCCGGTTGTTAATATCTGAATTTCCAGAAGCGATAATGTACGTGTTAAGAAAATTTCAATGTACAGTCGTGGACAGATCGGTTGCGACACTTTTTTTTTTATAGGTTTCAAAACGCGCTAATATTTTTTTACAAATGCGAACCACGGTTGGTGTAATACTGTCTCTAGATTAAAGATAGTACATCGTGATTCGCATTTGCAAAATGTTAATTAGCTATAAATACATATTATGTATATTAAATATATATTAGAAACCTATAAAAAAAGTGTCTCGCAACCGATCTGTCCACGGACTGTACAAGGTAAATATTTAAGATAAAAAAAAACAAGATCGCTAAGGAGCCGTCTATATATTACCTAAGCGTGACTGGGGGAGGGGGAGGGGTCAGTCAAATTCTGACAAATAATTACATGGGAAGTGGGGGGGAGGGGGGTTGTACATATATCCTTACGTAAAATTTTTCATGTCTGCTGCTGTCATGAAAAACGAGCAATATTAACTTTACATCGAGCATAATCGGGAAAATCTTACGTAATTAGAGGAGGCGGGAGGGGGGGGGATCAAAAATATGCTTACGTAATATATGGACGATCTCTAATGTGAGTTGTCGCGTTTTTCGCTATCCACTTTTGGACAGACGTTTCTATAAGTATAATGTAAGTACGCCTTGCGAGGGAAGAGCACGTCTTCTTTCGATCGCGCTCGTATTATTCAATGAAAACCGAATATCCGGAGAATAATGTACGGAGCGCATTTCATAAAATCTTCCCGTGACACGTCGAGAGGCGTCGATTCTTTATTTAAGCATATCCGGCGCGTATCTATGCCGGAACGTCTCGACGGATCTTTCTTTTCCACCCGACATCCCGCAACCGATTGTGTTCGGGGCAGCATGACGAGCCGGACGGGGGTGGGCTGGCGCGCTCGCCACCGAGATGGGTTATCGTTAAGAGGTATATAGACTGCACGTCGAATCTGCGATTCCGATCGCAGACGACGGCCTTAATGGACGCGCGTGACTGACCCTCCTCTACTGCACGCGCGCGGTCCGGCGCTTGTCAAAGTCGTTGACACCGGAGGAGCCGAGATCATTGATCGCGCGCGTCGTTTGCACATACGCGCTTACCCGAGGGCTAGCTCTATTCGAAGGAAGCGCGCTCCACGCTGTGAAGGATGTTTCAGAAAGGTGAGATCAATACTCCGGCGCGGCCGGACCGGCGGGTATGGACGTGAAGAAAAAAAAAAAGAGAAGGAAGAAAGAAGGAGAAGAAGGAGCATGAGAAACGTACCAAGTAAGCGAAAGGAGGAATCGAAACGTAAATTGCGATACGAGTAGCTCATGACCGCGTTTCTGTTCCCGCTGTGTTACGACTAACGATACGTCCGTGTCGAACCGGGGCGGCGTTAATTTGGGCACGAATAGGAACAATGAATCATTTTGCCGCGGCGCTCCTACATCTCACGTCCGTTTCTGGCGCTTTACTCCCTCGCCCGCGTTGCGTCGAAAAGGGGCGTAAGGCGCAGGATTATCGAGCGTAAAATTCCGATTGATCTTCGACCTGGTCCAAGGGCGGACGTATCACTGATCTACAGCGGCTGTCGGCTTTACAAGGTAGTCTTTTTGATTTATCGATCTATGCAAATCAGCGGGAGGTAATCCAATAATCCCGAGCGACTGGAATTATTCGCCGGTTCCCATAAGCGCGGCGATAGGGAAACTGACTCACTCGGCCGGCCGGTCAATTACATAAATTGGGGCCCGCGCGAGTTACTTTAATTAAGCGTTTAATTCTTCGTTTAATCTCGCGAAAAAGCCGCGTCACGTCTTGTAACCCTTGGCAAAAGTTCGCGTTTCGACAGCGCGCGATAAAACGCGCGCTCTGAGAGAAGAAGAGGGACCCCCGCTGTCCCCCCTTCTCTCCCTCCCCCCTCCCCCACGACCCGTTCAACGAGGGTCCAAGAGGCGGAGAATATTACGCGCTGAATACTTCAACGTAACCTCTCTGAAAACGGAATTTGTGCGCTCTTTATTTAATGAAGTGTCCGATTTACGTCGTACAGTTGCAACTAAGCTTCTTAAGAGAGAGATGAAAACGTACAATTTAATTCAATTGATTTAAATTTCAGCTTGAATCGAGATTCAGGTCATCCGATTAAGAATTTGCTTGTTGCCGCGCGTTTATCAAAAGCGCGGCTGCTTCTGGGTGGGAGGGATAAATTAATAAGGAAACTTAAATATATATACATATATACGAGAGAAAATTAGAATCTTGACGCGGTACGTTGGCAGTATGTTTACGACAATTTACGATGCACTCTGTAAAAGCGGGAGAGAAAGAGGGAGAGGGAGAAAGAGAGAGAGTGAGAGAGACAGGTATAGACCGCAAGTTGCCCCAAGTTTTACTACTGGCCGTTTTATCACTGGTTGATAGACTATATGAAAGGCCCGACAATAGGCGGGTTATATGGAGGAAGAGATACCTCGAAGAGAGTCTAGCCGTTTCAAAATTTACGTTTCTTTTACCGAGAATTTTTGATCTTACGCCAGAAATTTGTTGTCAAGAATAAATGCGAAAAATTCTGTTAAATCGCAATGAAACGAAGCTCTTTATACCGTCATCCGTTTCGTATCCGCAAAAAGAAAGCGCGGAATCGCGTAAAAGCTCTTTGCGATCAGCGCACCCAAGATTTCTTCGGTAGCTAATCCTTCAATAAATGTCAAACGTCTTCATAATTAAAGACGCAAAAATTGAAAAATGGAGGAAAAGAAAATTGGAGGAAAGAATCGCGATTCGAAAGTCGCCGCCGAGGTAGAGCTCTCGATAGACCCGAGGCGGTTTCCTTCGCGCGAGCAAAACGAGAGTCATTCGTTTCCGCGACTCCCGGTGTCCCCGGGACACACGATTTATTCTACGCCAGCCACGTTCGTCCTCGTTGACGTCCATCGCCGTCGCCGTGCCGCCGCCGGTGGTGGTCCAACGGTAGAATTTTTGCGGCGGAAGCGCACCGCACACGCCGGACGTCACGACGTGACCGTATATTATATGGCCGTGGAATTATTCAATTTTAATCCCGCGTCACACACTGTGCTCGCGCGACCACGAGACCCTTCCCCCCCCCCCTCCCTTGTATGCTTGACACACGTCTTTCCCTCTTTCTCTCGTGGCAGGACTTACTGCGAGAGGTACGTGCATTGTCAGAAAACGCTGTACGGTATACTTATTGTGCGCTGTATACAATCGTGCGATGCCGATGGAATGCACCGTGTACGCGCGTGAAAAAACAGATGGAAAATTTTGATTTTAATTTTAACTTTAACTATATGTAATCGTAGAGAGGGACTGTAGTTTACATATGTTGAACGTGCATAATGGAAGAGAAGATATTTACAATAAATATATAAAAGCTAATATTTGTTTACGTATAATTATATGCAAATATTAATGTATATGCGTATGTATACTTATTATACGTACATGTAATATGTAATATACGCGAAATTTGAAATTTGTGTACCCGATCCGATTAAATATTATACATTGGCAACTTTCGGCAACTATACGTAGGGGGTAGATTTAATGGCACGCCAAATTTTCCATTCAAGTGCCAATTCAGCGTGCCATCGGCATGATGGCTCCTATCCTCGCGTTTACAGCTTATATACATTCGCGATATACGGATCGTATAAAGGCCCGTTTTCCTCACTTTCAGGGATCCTCGGCGATTGTCCTGTGCGGCCACCGCAGTGGGGCGTCGTGCGGGAGCGAGTCCTCCAGGACGGTACTCTGCAGATCGTGTACTCGTGCGAGCCGGGCCATAAACTCAAGGGTCACAAGATAGCGACTTGCACCGCCGACGGTTGGGATCATCCCGTCCCGAAATGCGTGCTTCGTAAGATATATCGCTTCTACTTTAAACATAGACCGCCGCGCCGGCGTGTTCTCGTCGGCGAAGTCGACGTTAGCTCTAAATCCTAAGCTCGAGCGGGAATCTCTCGTCGGGATTAATCGGGCACGAATCTGCACGGAATCTCCGATACATCAATCTCAATCTCGCGTTCGTCGTCGCTTCGGTCCAATTGACGTCCGTCCGTTCGCGGAACGTGTATTTGTCGCCTTCTTCGGCTAACAGCGGCGACTAATCGTCGCCCCGATGATTATTCACTCGTCGACTCGGGTATTTGTATATCCACGTTAATATTATCCGATTATAGCTCTCTCCGACAATTTACGGTGTATACGAACAGTATTATTGGAAAATTGTGTACTTTATTGATATGATTTTAAATAATTCTGCAGGTCCATTTATACCGTTTATATATAACAAGTCAATCGTTTATGCCGCTGTAAATGACTTAATTAATACCATTTTACAAAACGCGCGCGTGTCTATTCTGGACACGTACGCATCGAGGAGATTGTTTTGAATTATCCTCGAATTCGAGTCCGAGTGAATTAATGATTTGTGCGTATCACGTATCGCGCACGATGTTCCCCCCCGCTATGTCCACAGCTATGCGGCATTATACTAATTTGATCGACGTAAGTCAATTATCCACATGAAAGGGAGCTTAACTCCTCGTGCCTGCCCGGCCTCGACGCGCGTGTTCAATAGACTGACGGACAAATCCGTTTACTGCGAGACATCGTGCTGTCGAAATAAAGGGACTCGCGGCATCAGGCCAGCACGGCTCTCTTAATGCCGTGCAACGCGCGAATCGCGGTTTCGCTTAGTCAATCGGCCACCGAGCTCCGATGATTGACAGACGGAGATTGCTGGATATAATGATTAAACTCGCTTCCTTTATTCATTGCTCGTTTTGATTGCAATATACGGATTCAGAGATAAATTTGATCTTAAATGTATATCTATACACTGAAAAGCACTGTACTTCCCGTTTCTTGACATAATTATATAATTTTGACATTTAGATATAATTATTTAAAAACACGAGTATAAAAAGAAGTCACGTTCTACGGAATTAAATGCCTTTGTCTGTACCGCTCGGTCAGATTCTATCGTGTTAACCTAAGCCAGAATCGGAACTATATATATTTAAAATCGCGTTTTTATGAAAAAGCCTGTGGGCGTGGGAGGGAGGCGAGAGATATGTCAGAAAGTTTCGAAGAACAATCTACCCAAGACGCCCATTTCTATGATTTGTGGAAACACGACTTTACCGTGGGATTCAATTTTCACCGATGCGCGAGTTATCGGCATATCTTAAGCCATGGGTTGGCATTGCTCCCGAGACTGCGAATATATAGGGTGTCTTCCGTTCTTTGCGCACCCTCTCGACGGAGAACTTTTTTAATTAAAAAAAATAAAAAATAAAAAAGAAGAAGAAATTACGGAGAAGAAGGCGGAGACCGGATTATTTATTTCAGCTTGTAACTACTACCATCGCCGCATTATTCGGATTATCAAATAATTGATTTTATCTTCTTCCACGCTGATTTATACGTCTATACATTTATCTGTCGTTAAACCGATGAAATATATATCGATACACATCGAAACTGATACTTAATGAACGCTAATCACGCACCTGGTAAAGTCGCGCGATGCCGATCGCAAACGTCTGCTCGGCCGCCTTCCCTCGAGCGAGTATAGCGGACCGGAACTCGAGAGCGGGCAGCAGAATTCCCGGACGGGGAAAATTCGCGGAGTGGCGTTTTGGTGCTCCCAGGAACGCGCCTCGTTCCATCCTCGCTATCGGTGGCACGGGATTCACCGACATAGCTCGCATTCGTCTCGATGGAGATAAGCCGCCAAGTCATACACGCGCCCGGACGTTACGAGCATACGTACACGTCTCCCCCCGCTCTCTCCCCGCCTTCCTGTCCAACCCTTTGGATTGGGGACTCTGGTCGGGATGCGCCGCCTGTGTGCTTTAGACGAGAGGAGCTTGCGCGTGCCAGAGCTTGCCGCTCATCAATGATTAGGCGCGCGTAAATACCTGTAAATTATTCGAAAACACTAAGCAACGTGAGAAGATGATTGAAAGGACAAAATGTGTACGTTTAAAGGATCAGGTAAAGAGCAAAAAGGCAAAAACCGGCGCGTCATTGTAATACAAAAGCTCTAGTTTACGAATAAGTTGAAAATAATTACTGCGAATGACCTTATTCGCATCTGGGTTAAACAGAAGTGCAGATGGAAGTTAATCTTGACGGGGCGGGAGGGGGGGATTTATATGAGCATGAGTAGTGCGCGCACTCGACTGTTTTATGCGTTACTTAGCTGATACGGGAATGCGTGCGAAAAATACATTATTCCATAGCAATCTCACAGCGGTGCGCGGTAAAAGGCGGTAAAAGGTGTATCTGTCTCCGTATTGGATTACCGTACATATATATATATATATATATATATATATATATATATATTCAATGAGATTAATCCTCTGTGATGTAACTCTAACGCCAGGATACCTCTAGGAACATTTTTGCCCAGTAAAAACGAATATTCTATTTAAAGTCCATCCGGCGGTCGTGTATGAGTGACGAGAATTTAATTAAAATTCCTTTAATTATAATTGCAAAATGAATATTTTATTTGCGCTAGTACAATAAACGCGGTACAACGCGCTAATGATTTCGCGCTGATGAACGAATATTTACGTTTATTATTCATTAACAATTTGCCGCAATTACGTTATCCTATTCGCGAAATAGGAGACATTTAGCTAACGTAACGTTACACATTCTGCGTCTGCTGTATAGATATTATATCACGGCGTTTCCGTAACGATCTCTATCTCGGCGACCAACCGATCGCCCCGGATAGGAGCAAGTTGCAAATTGCGAAGGACCGTCTTAAGGCGCTAGAGAGGATAGACGATTTAAAAAAGCGCAGAAAAACGAAGGAGGGCAAGAAGAGGAAAAAGAAAAGGAAGAGGCCGGCGAAATCCTCGTCAAGACTACCTACGGCAACAAGATTAAATGAAACCGTAGTGTCCCAACTGGATATCAGCTGCGCCGCGAAAAAGATCCTCGGAAAGGGTCTCATCAAGGCCCCTTCGATCGAGCACGCTCGCCCCGCCAAATACGCCAGGTTTGTACTGCGTCGAGCTGCAAAACAATTCCAAAATAATGAGATTTCTCTTGAGCTCGCGGAAAAGGCAACAGGAGATTAACATCAATTTTTCTTAATTAAATGTATATTATATATGCATATTGTATTAATTTTTATATAATTTACATATTTATATTCTTTTTTAGATACATTTTATTAAGCATTTAATATGTCTATAATTATGTATTGTACATATAACATGTATCAATTTGAAAAAATAATTAATTAAATACCATTGCAAGAATAAATGAAATAACTAAAAGATATAACAATTAAATTGATATTGATTTTCTGTTGCTTTTTCCACGCGAGTTCTCTAACAAGATTATTTTTTTATCATTCTAAAATTCATTTAAAATGCTTTCAAATTTCGGCTGTCTTAAACGAATTTGCAGTCCCAACTATTTTTACAAATGAACGAAGTATTTCATCCTCAATTTTCGCTGATTGGTATAATATGAACCGAAGAATTTTTATTATGTCGAGAAATTTACTAATCTAAAAATATCGTTTGCCGATTATAATCGCGTATGCACAATCGAACGTTTAAATAAAGAATTATGCGATAGTCTATCGAACGACGCAGTCGTTCCATTCGGATCGCGCAAAGGGTTAATATATATATATATATATACATATCTAGAGTAATAGGATGTGTATTGTCCTATAGAAGGAAGAACGTACTGCCGCCGTACAATCGATACCTCGTTGCGGTTTACGAGTGCGCGGATGGTTACGCCTTCGTGGATTCGACGACGGACAGGCTTTTTTGCAGTAACGGAACCTGGCTCGGACGTCGTCCGCGATGCGTGCGGGACAGTCGTAAGCATGAATGAAAATATTTATCTCTGTATAATAATTAATAACCACGTATAAAATGTAGCAAGCCGGTTTGTGTGTTTGACGCACGCGTCAATTATATTTTTCAATTTACAATAATATATATAAAAATAATATGTATACGGGATGTGCGCGCGTTATGAAATGCTGTTCCAGAACCATCGACGGATAAGGTGAAACGCTGCGATCAGGGAACGGGTGAATGCGAACACGTGTGCGAGGATACGCCAAGCGGCATAAAGTGCTCCTGCTTCGACGGCTTTCGAGCTAAAGGACCGTCCTGTATCGGTAATCCATACGCCCACAGCCATATACAAATTCACCACTGCATATTCCACATTTTTATACCTTTTGAGGAAAGTCAAACTCACGCACACAACTCTCTTTCTCTCTCTCTCTCTCTCTCTCTCTCTCTCTCTCTCTCTTTCTCTTTCTGTCTCTCTCTTTACTCGACATGCGATATTTTCGTCGATATTTTCTACACGAAATTCGCGTACCGTCTTCGTATTGACTACCTGCTCGTATCGATTCGTTGTATTCGCTGTTTTCGACGTTTTCCTTCGACGTGCCGGTTTTTCATCTGCCGCAATTTATATTCGTAAATTTATGGAATCCACGAATACACGCGAATAATGCATGTCGTCGTTGCTCTCCGCGAGGTGAAAATAATTTTAGCCGGGGATATATATGTACATATGTACGGACAGTAATTTTAGAGCACTCGAAAACGTGTATGCCCGTCGAAAATGTAAAGCCAGCATCAGCCTTATAATAATGGAATTATTGATTTTGGCTCGTATCGGATTATTTAAGAGTTGAATTGCGCATATTGTTGCGTGATATCGAGTCTAAAAGCCGTTATCGACTTGACGTTTCTCTACGCGGCCTTTTTCTATTTTCTCGCCCTCCTGTTCACCCCCCCCCCCGCCCTGTAATGCGCCACATGTTTGCAAATCGTAGTATCGCGTTTGTAGACCGATGATTACCCGATCAGCGTGAAACGTAGTGTAGCCCGAGTGTTACAACACGCGATATTCCAGCGTGTCGATAATATGCGATTGCCGTTAAATCTCTCACTGCGCGATTCGCGATAAAGTGCTAATAAATAACGGTTAAAGATAAGCTTTCCAAAAAAAGTACTTCCCTCAGCAGAATTAATTATCCAATTTGTAGCTCTGTTATTTGCGTTAAAATGTAAAAAGAAAAAAGAAAAAGAGAAGAAGAGGAAATGAAGGTTAATAAGAATGTATATCAACATTTAATTACAAATGTTACGTTATTACGCCATGTATAAAATTGCGAAGCGCTTGAAATTTGATTATCGATTTTCCTCTTCTCTCTGATATTCTCTCAGACATCGACGAGTGTGCAGAAGGCATTGCAAAATGCATCGATATTTGCCGCAACGAACCCGGCTCGTACTCTTGCGAGTGTCATCATGGTTTTCAGCTGGGAACCGACGGTCGCTCTTGCCAAGGTTAGTCATATAGAAAGAAAGGTATCTTCGACAAATATTTACTGACTTGTCGGCCCCTCTTTGTGTCGGCGTATTTAATTTTTCCACACTTACATTTACGCGCCTTTGTGTCATTTAAAATCTATTGTTGCCTTCAAGAGGCAATTTATTTCAGCGCTCTTTGATTTAATTTGTTATTTAATAAGTAGACTTGTCGAGATGAAAACTTTCTCTCTCTTTCTCTCTCTCTCTCTGTACGATATTACGTGCGTATTGCCCAGATGTCAATGAATGCCTCTCGAACAACGAACATGGGCCTTGCCAAGGCACTTGCCGCAATCTCGAAGGTAGCTACGAGTGCAGTTGCGCGGATATACCTGGGTACAAATTAGCTGCCGACAATCACACTTGCGAGGACATCGACGAGTGCGCGCTCAACAACGGGAATTGTTCTCATCTGTGCTTAAACACGCCCGGAAGCGTCTTCTGCCTCTGCCCGGACGGTTTTTATCTGACAAACGATTGGAAGACCTGTCAGGGTAAATGCACGTTTGTTTCTGATCGACCCCCATTATATATATCTCGACTCCCATTTTCAATCGTGTGATAAATTATTAAAATGTTTGTCGAAAGATTTAATTACATGTATTAATTGCGTTATTACAGTTGAATTGTACATTAACCTTCTCTTCTAATTAGATTGGTAATTTTTTCTCATAATTTGAACCTATCGATTCTACAATATTCATTATTTATAATCTCTTTTCTTATATTAAAATTTTATTTTAATTGTAAAGATAAACTGTGTAATTATATAAATTATATAACTATAAAAAGTCTGACAAATCTCTTCTTCTTCTTCAAAAAAAAAAAAACGAACATTATAAAGTCTGAGGTGTCTTCTTTTTTCAGATGTTAATGAATGCGAGGCGACACCGAAGATATGTGTGGAGAACACCGAGTGCGAGAACACAGTGGGATCGTACAAATGTATAAGTAGGCTACAACCGCACGTGGAAACGAAGATCCTTCGAGAAGAGGACTATGACGATGAGAATGAAGACGATGATGACGAGGATGAGGATAGTGACAGCGATGATTACGGAGAGGAGATTACCGAAATACTGCAGAGTTCGAAGTGCGAGGATGGCTTCAAGAAAAATGAAAATTTGGAGTGCGTTGGTAAGTATACTTGATAAGATTGAAATTCGATATCCAAACATCGACGTTTTCAAGTGAAGATTTTGAGATCCTTGCTTGTGTGATCATTTTTGCATGTTTTGTTTTTCTATTTTCTAAATTTCTTAAAAATATGTTTCTCGGCAAGAAAATAAGGCTTAATAAAATTTTATACGTTCGAGATTCGGTTGACATTAATCGGGAAAGAGGATTCTATCAATTTCAGAAAGCGAGATCGCGGATTTTTGTTCTTAATGCGAGATCATCTCGTTGACATTCTTTCTCAGATGTAAACGAGTGCGTCGAGAGTGAATCGCACGGCTGCCAGCACGAGTGCGTGAACGAGCCGGGTGGCTACCGTTGCGTCTGCCGAGCCGGCTACGAGCTCGAGGAGGACGGCGCGACGTGCAAGGACGTGGACGAGTGCGACGCACCGTCCCGACCGTGTTCGCACATCTGCCGCAACACCGCTGGCGCGTACGCGTGCGAGTGTCCGTCGGGGTTGATGTTGACGGACGACAACGCGACCTGCGTCGAGGAGTCCGGAAGCTGCGCCAGCCTGACAAAACCCTGTTCTCACGTCTGCGAGGACACCGCGGAGGGACCGCTGTGCGTCTGCCCGACCGGGTACGAACTGTCGGACGTCGACCGTGCGACCTGCATGGACGTCGACGAGTGCGCCCGGGAGGAGGCTCCGTGTTCGCACTGGTGCGTCAATTTGGACGGCGATTTCGTCTGCACGTGTCCGGTCGGTATGGAGATCCTGGAGCACGTGAGTAAATTTAACTGCAGCGACGTGGACGAGTGCGGCAGAGACGATCACGGCTGCCAGCAGCGGTGCGTGAATCTGCACGGCGGATACGAATGCGCCTGCCATCCCGAATTCGCGCTGGACGTCGACAGCAGGTCCTGCGTCGACGTGGACGAGTGCGGCAGAGACGATCACGGCTGCCAGCACCGGTGCGTGAATCTGCACGGCGGATACGAATGCGCCTGCCATCCGGGATTCGCGCTGGACGTCGACAGCAGATCCTGCGTCGACGTGGATGAGTGCGCAGGGAATCGGCACGACTGCTCGCACGCGTGCAAGAATTATCCCGGTGGCTACGGATGCATCTGCCCGGAGGGATACCGGATCCTGCAGGATGCGCGCACGTGCGCCGACGTGGACGAGTGCGCGGAAGGATCGCACGGGTGCTCGCACGGGTGCGACAATCAGGAGGGCGGCTACAAGTGCGGATGCCCTGACGACATGTTCTTGGATGACACCGGCAGGAACTGCGTTCTCTCCGATGCGTGCGACGTCGCGAATTGCAGTCACATCTGCGAGAAGGATCGGGACACCTATAGGTGCGTCTGCCGGGAAGGATATCTCTTGCAGAAGGACGAAAGAACCTGCTTGGACATGGACGAGTGTCTCGAGGACGAGCACGACTGTTCGCACGAATGCATCAATATCCTCGGAAGTTACAGATGCGCTTGTCCGCAGGGTATGAAACTTCTCGAGGACGGCCTCACCTGCGGCGATCCGGTGTGCGCTCAAGGACTTCGACAGGACGAGCACGGTCAGTGCCAGGACATCGACGAGTGTCTCGAAGGCGAGCACGAGTGCTCGCACTTGTGCCACAACGTGTACGGGTCTTACCGTTGCTCGTGTCCCTTCGGCTGGATCCTGGAGGACGACGATCTCACTTGCGCGAGGAGCGATCCTTGCGCCAATTCCTCATGCTCACATTCGTGCGTTCCGTTGGACTCGGGTTACAGATGCAAGTGCCCTCCGGGTTATCTTCTGGACGGGGACACGTGCAAGGACAAAGACGAATGCGAAGACGAGGCGACGAACGGCTGCAGTCACCGTTGCAGAAATCACGAGGGTTCTTACTCGTGCTCCTGTCCGGCGGGATTGGAGCTCGGCGAGGACAATCGTACGTGCACAGTCGTCCCGGGCGAATGTGCGAAATCTCAAGAAAATAATAACTGCACCTGTCCCGCGGGATACACTTATTCGCAAGGAGAGCGTGCTTGCAACGACATAGACGAATGCCAGGACGAACAGAAACACAATTGTTCTCACGGCTGTGTCAACACCGACGGCTCTTACCACTGCGAGTGTCCTCTCGGCTGGCGGCTGCGGGAGGACTCCAGGACATGTCAGGAGCTGCCGGATGATCCCTGCGCCAAGGATCACGGTTGTTCGCACACGTGCGAACAGGACGACGGCCGCGTTCGTTGCGGCTGTCCGGAAGGATACGAGCTGCAGGATGACGGGAAGACTTGTCGGGACGTGGACGAGTGCTCCGAAGGATCTCATGCTTGCAGTCACGTTTGCGTAAACATCGAAGGCGCCTACCATTGCCAGTGTCCTTCGGGATTTCGATTGGAAGACGATCGCAGAACCTGCCTGGATGTCGACGAATGTTCGTCCGTGGAGGCCGATTGCTCTCACGGATGCCTGAACGTGAACGGCACTTTTAACTGCACCTGCCCTGAGGGATACGAGCTGCAGGATGACGGCAGGACCTGCGAGGACGTCAACGAGTGTATCCAGGACAACGGAGGGTGTTCGCACCTTTGCGCGAACACGGAAGGTGGTGCCGAATGCGCGTGTCCCGAGGGCTACGAGCTGTTGAATCTCTACGACGGCAAGACGTGCGTAGAGATAAACGCGTGTTCCATCGATAACGGCGGATGCTCACATTTCTGTCATCACGAGGACGGCCAGCTATCCTGCTCCTGCCCGCCAGGAATGGTTCTATCCGAGGACGAAACGGTGTGCACGTACGAGAACGATTGTCTGCAGGACAACGGCGGTTGCTCGCACTTGTGTTACCACGAAGATGGAAACGTGACCTGCGCCTGTCCACCCGGTATGATCCTGGCGGAGGATCAGAGGCTTTGCGTACAAGAAGACGGATGCGCGTTCGAGAACGGCGGCTGTTCTCATTTCTGCCACGATCATGACGGTAACGTGACCTGTTCGTGCCCCGTGGGGATGTCCTTGTCGCAGGACGACGACACTCTTTGCGTTCACGAGAACGGCTGTCTCGTTCGCAACGGCAATTGCTCGGATACCTGCGTCTTCGCGGACGGTTCAGTCGTGTGCGAGTGTCCCGAGGGTTACCGCCTGTCGCCGCAGGACAACGCTACCTGCGCGGACATCGACGAGTGCCAGGAGCTGCGAGACAACTGCACACATCAGTGCCTGAACACTCCCGGCGGCTTCAACTGCAGCTGCAACGTCGGCTTCTCGCGGAATCCTCAAGATCCGACTCTGTGCGACGACGTTGACGAATGCGAAGTCGAGAACGCCGGATGCTCGCACTCCTGCGTGAACCTGGTGGGCGCTTTCAAATGCCAGTGTCCAACGGGTTACACTTTAGAGCGGAACAACAAAACCTGCGTTTTGATGGACGGCTGCAAGAGGGACAACGGGAACTGTTCCCATCACTGTCACCAAGCGGACGGTTCTGACGGGATCCCGGGCACTCGTTGCTCCTGCCCGCTCGGCTTCCGCCTGAGGCGCGATCTCAGGACCTGCGAGGACATCAACGAGTGCGAGGAATTCGAGAACGACGTGGATTCCGGCTGTTCTCACACCTGCGTGAACACCGAGGGCGGTTATCACTGCGAGTGCCCGCCCGGCTTCATTCTGATGCCGGACAACCGGAAGAACTGCGTGGACGTGGACGAATGCCTGACCAGCCGTCACAATTGCACACACGAGTGCGTGAACTTGCTAGGCGACTACGTGTGCACCTGCTACGAGGGGCATTACCTGCACGCCGACAATTCTACCTGCTTGGACATCGACGAGTGTCTCGAACGGAACGGCGGGTGCTCGCACAATTGCACCAACACCATCGGCGGCCGCTTCTGCTCCTGCCCGACGGGCTACGAGCTGTCGCAGGACGAGAGGACCTGCGCCGATGTCGACGAGTGCGCGAGCGACAACGGCGGCTGCGGTCACCAGTGCGTCAACACCGTGGGGTCCTTCCGCTGCGAATGCCCGCCGAATCACGAGTCGTGGAATGGATCCTGCCGACTGTCCGATCCCTGCCGGGACCGTAACGGCGGATGCGAGCAGATCTGCGCCGCGGTGAACGGTACCGCGGTGTGCTCGTGCGAGATAGGCTTCCAAAGGGACGAGGTCGACGGTGTCAAATGTCGCGATATCGACGAGTGCGAGCGACAACACGGGTGCGATCACATTTGCGTCAACAATCCCGGCTCGTACGAGTGCAGATGTAAAGAGGGTTTCCGAATGGTGAATTCTACTTGCGTAGGTAAGTGATATATTATACATAAGTAGTAAACTCGTAAATTTCGAATGTCTTATATGTTCTCAGCATCCTTAAATGCGAAAGGATCATTAATGGCCTATTTATATAGTAGATCAATTTTCACAATATTGAAATGCTCATAAAGATTCTAAAAAATCAGTTTAAGGCTTAATTTAAGACTTCTGAAAAATAATTACATTTTGAAAAATTTTTGAAGACAAAGTAAACATTCTAGTTATTAGTTGCAAAAAAAAACGCGATTAAATAGTTGTTTAAAAATTGTAATTTTATAGCGATGAAAAAAATTCATGATTTTTATTATTATATAAAAATATTATAAATTCATATAAATATGTAATATGTAATAACAAGAAAATATCTTTTTATATCTTAGATGCTCTCGTTATCTATTCATTTTTTTAACAATTTTTACTTTTGCCGCCAGCACAGCACTCGTCGAAAATGCTGATAATTCTCGACACTGCTGGCAATAATTCTGGCTTGTTCCGATCGAGATGTACGCGAGTGAATCATTTTCAAAAGTTGTTTCGCCTATAATTGATATGATAATTTTATTCTTTTTACAAGAGTAAATATTTAAATATTTTTTTATTGATATATATGTAATAAACCAAAATTTAATGAAAAAATATTTACTTACTTATCAAGAAGCTTCTAACGGCGCATGTCGACCGCTCTCTCTCAACTTTTCTTCTTCACTGCTTGAGGAGTAACTTAAATTTCACGTACCATTCCCCGCTTATATCCCCATCATGTTAAAGCTTTTTTCAGAAAAGAGAGCCACTCGCATCACTAAAAGGGTCTTTCAAAGATGCGAAGTAACATGTATAGGAATGAATCATATATATATATGCCATTTAAATTATAATACCAAGTACTAGTCACGTACAAATAAATCTCTATCTCGCGTTAATAGGGTATTTTTTTTTCTTAACAAAGGAAAATCATTCATAAAGAAGGGGTTGCGCATAAAGCAGTAACACGTGTAAATGCAAATAAAGGTAGAAACCGTCTCGATTCACTTTTATACAATTCGCGTTTATAAATCGTTGTTTCAATTCATTTTATTATCATAGCTAATTTTCTGAAGATAGTATCGTCACCTCTGGAAAATCCGAGAGATAACGCGCGGTTCCCCGGTTACACGGTTTCGCCCTCTCGTCCCTCTCCCTTAACTTGCGTTCCAGTTTCGAAGCTTGCTGCAAAGTTAGACTCGCTTAGCTCGAGCGGAAGTTTCTCGCGGAGCGACCGTGTGTTTGAGACCGTGGTGCGTTCTTTTTTTCTCTCTCTCTCTCTCTTTCTTTTCCTTTTTATTTTTTTCAGACGTCGACGAATGCGCAGCCGGTATTTGCAAGGGCAACAAATGCACCAACATGCCGGGTAGCTATCGCTGCGAGTGCGAGGCGGGATATCGATTCCACGGTGATACCTGTGTAGGTTCGTGTGTAGGCGGAAACGCGTGCTCTCTTTCTCTCTCTAGAGAAAAAACGATGTCGCTTAATCGTAACTGAACTGAGTTTGCTTTTGCCCAGACGTCGACGAATGCGCGGAAGAGGCGTCCTGCAGCGAGAGATGCGTCAATACGCCCGGCTCGTACTACTGCACGTGCCCCGTCGGATTTCAACTGCAAGGGGACGATTGCGTAGGTAAGTTGAGACACGCGCACATCTCATTGTAAAATAAAATAGTGTCGTATGACATATTTTTTATTAGTATATTTTATTAGTTTTATATTTTATTAGTTTATATATTTTTTATACATACTTTTATTGTTTTACACCTGTGTGTGTGTGTGTATATCACTGAGAAAAAAAAGTTGTTAAAATAACTAAATGCGTTTTGTTGACAGTTTTTCTTTAGTTCAATTATATATGTTTTTGAATTAAACATACATCAATAACATTAACATGATATTTTTGTGAATTAACAAATATTTTCTTGAATTAACAAATATTTATTTGACAGCCCGTGATCGCTAAATATAGTTGAATCAAGAAATATTCATTTGATTTTACTTTTTTTTCTCAGTGTATAAAACATATATATATGTTATCTTAACTTTAATTTCATTTATATTCATATATGTGAATATATGAATATAAATGAAATTAAAGTTATGAGATTTCATATACTTCTATCACGTAAGTTTATCACGATCGCGCATCAACGATATATTTACATGATCGTGTATGTATATTTTATGCTGTGCTATTAATTTCAAAAATTCGACCCATACGACCGCAGATATCGACGAATGCGAATGGCGTCGCGACAGATGCGATCAAGAATGCATCAATACCGTAGGATCATTCGTTTGCGCCTGTCGCGCCGGATTCACGTTAATTTCGAGGTAAGAAAATCTAAGCGACATAATGTATATACAGCAGTATAAAGTAGAGACAGGTATATTACACGATTCCCGCTCTTCATGCATGGGATTGCACAAGCAGGAGTCAATGTCAAGACGTGAACGAGTGTCTAAACCGGAACGGCGGTTGCACCGGCGAGTGCGTCAACACCGCCGGAAGTTACTATTGCGCCTGCAGTGAGGATTTGGTGCTGGCGCCCGACGAGAGAACTTGCGTCTCGCCGACGTCGAGATGTCGTGCCATGGAGCCACCCTTACACGGAGAGGTACGCAGAGAGAGAGAGAGAGAGAGAGAGAGAGAGAGAACTGTCACGCGGATATCGCGAGCCAATATTAGATGGATCGAATCGAGTCGATATACACAACTGAAATATATTCTAAAACACCTTTCAAAGAGAGATGATACACACCGCGCACCAACGGACATTTCCAACGTACCTGTTTCACTTTGCATTTTACATGCCGCGTTAAAAATGTTCAAAAAAATTCTGAAAAATCCGTAGCTGCAAGAACAGCTGGAAAAAAATGGAGAATTTAGAGATATTTGAAACAACCGGCGGAAATTAAAATAGCAAGATGAAACGGAGCTACGAGGATTTTTAAAAAATGATATTAAGATGGAAGAAAAACGAGAAAAGCCGAAAATTAAAATAATATTTCTAATAATATAATATATTATTATTAATTTATATAACTTGTAATATTTAACATGTAAGCTTTGCTCTCTTGGACTGTATTATTCATTCCACGTTTTCCCTGGGTCTAATCGAGTAGATCAGATGTCCGGGTCACCCCTCCGGCGCATCCGTCTACCCGCAGGGCGCCAAGTGTCATGTCCGATGTCGCAGAGGTTTCCGGCTGGAAGGGGCGCACACGAGACAGTGCGTTAGCGGCGACCATTGGGACGGGGAAGGGCCTATATGTCTGCGCGAAGTCGCGACAGACCCCGTTTACAATCCAAGTAGGTACAACTCTCGTCTCCACGGCTCCACGCGCGCGCGCCGCTGCCAAGAAAAAAACGCTGCAGGCGCCCCGTTCGTACTTCCGCGTCCGGGAACTTCGCCGTCCGGGAAATTAATCAAGATGTTTATCCGATAAAATTTTTAACAAGCTGACTGTTGCATCGGCCGGCGTCGCTTTAGCACGAACCGCCGCCGTACCGCACACTTCATATCGTCGCGTAATTATTTTCGACGGGGAATTATTAGTTTTTTTTTAACGTCGTTATTTTCACGCAAAATTTATTCTTGCCGCTTCGCGGTTTTTCGAAACGCGCCCGCAGCATTTTTTCCTTTCGGTGGCCTGCGCGTCGCTCCCTTTTCCGAGGGGCGTTTAAGCGAGCGAGCCCAACACCAAGCAGGTCGTCCAGTTCCCATTGAATTTTTCGTCGACTTTCGCGAGACGTTATTCCCTCCAATCTACATTGAAGAGCGGAACGTTCGGGTCGCGCGAGCGATCGAACGTAAAATATCGCCCCGGAACCGGGCGCGGGGCAAATAACTTAACGACGAAAATTCTCTCGGACGCGCTAAATTAGTCATGCCGCTCGGAGCAGCTTTTAATAATACAAAGTTCCTGTGTAGAGGCTTGCCTGCTAACGAGATCATACGTTAACGCCGCCCCTTAACGAGCTTACTCGGACCGGCCGGGTTTTTTTTACGTTCCGGCTCCACTCCTCTCTCGTTCGTTTTATCCGCTTTGCCGTAGCGCTTTTTTCCTTCCCGCGCGCATTTTCGCGGTTCTTTCCTCCGTCGGCGCTAATTGTTTCATTTAATGGAAAGGAGATTTTGATTCTACGCCCGTCGCCGTGCCGGTTTCGGTTTTTGCTTATATATATATACACAGTTTGCAGCGTCGCTATATCGCTCCCGGAAATCCACTCTTGGAGCACACGATGGGTATTCAAATCGGCCTCCATTTTGAAAGCGATGTGCTTTTCGGTGCGGCGGCGCTCTTTAAGTGGCCTCCTATCTCGCGTCAAACGATATTACGCGCGTTTATGGTTGCTTCATCAATAAAGGGCCGGGCTTTACCGCGGTGCCATAGACGGGATGCACAGGATAACCGGGAATCCTCGTTCAATTTACCGATAGATTAAATAGATTATTGAACGTTTTTCGTTATAAAAAGAAAATCGATTTATCTGTCGTTGAAACGTAATGTTTTTACGGACTCTCTGTATACGTAACGGCATATAGTTGTTGTTATTACATCCCCCGTGTAAAACCGATCGAAGCGTAATAAAGCTTTCACACGCGCGACGTGATACTTTCTGAAGTGAAACAACGCTTCTCTCTCTCTCTCTCTCTCTCTCTCTCTCTTTCTCTCTCTGTCTCTCTCTCTGTCTCGAACACTAGCAGCCCGATGATACGGGAATTGCTCGCCATCGGAGTTTCTTATCGCGTTACGGTATGGGAAATTGGGCGATCGGTATCGAGAGGATTTAACTATCGACTTTATCGCCGTAGACACGCCACGACCGTTCGTAAGCTGCCCCCAGGACATGGACGTCGAACTACCGGCTAGGCAAAACACGATACGTGTAACTTTCCCGCAACCCAAGTCCAACATGGATTGGTGGAGGTAAGAAGCGCATTATGGAGGTCCTCAAATTCGAGGCTACGGAAATCGATTCGATTCGCGTTTATTTCTACATTGAAACCGCGGAAATTGTTACGTACAGGTTTCACCTCGAACATATAGTTATTCTCGTTTTTAGGTCCGTTAGAGTGACGCGAATTATTTCTGTTTAGATTCTAGACAGAAAATCCATATGTGAGATAAAAATGGATAGAGGTACGGGGAGCGATACCGATTGGCAAATATTTATTTCGGTCAAATTCTGGTATACGGGAATATTGGTACACGGTGGGGATTTCGAGAAATTTCTGCACGGGTGGAACCAAAAATATTCGAAAGTTTCTGTCTGTGGCTCTATTAAACGAAATGGTTTACATTGTAGTTACTTAAAATAATATCGAGAGTGATTCTGTTGCAATGCGTCCATCTCGTCGCACCGCCGCGGTCATTGCTTTTTCTTCTTTCTGTTTTTCCCAGCCCCTTTCCTCCCTTTTATGTTTTTCAGATACGTACACGCTTCACCTCCATGGGCAAAGCAATTGCAAGCGGATCTGCCGGCGGGCACGACGGTCGTTACCTTCACGGCGTGGTCGCCGGTCTCTAATTACACCAGCACCTGTAGGATCGTGATAAGAGTCCGCGGTAAGTCCGGCGCATAAGAGAGAAATCAGGAGTAAAAAGAATCCGCTTTGGGAAGCGCGGTAAGGAAAATGGATCTTCCCTGCGAGCTCCTTTTTCTTGCTCTAAGTATCATCGCGGTGATAAGAACCATTATAAACCCCATAAACAGTATAAAATAAACGTAATGGGAAAGTAAATAAACTTTATCCACATTTTTTTATGGAACTTTATCCACATTATTTTTATGAGTATTATTACGGTGTACTTACTATATCATAAAAAGGAGCGGGGTTATTAATAAGCGCATACCAATGAAATTGCTAATAAAATCTGTCGGGACTGGGAGACAATTCTACGAAGATATAATGAGAAAGGATTCATCTTGACACATATTTTAACGCAAAGACTGCGAAAAGTGACATCTGTCTCTTCTTAACTCCCAACCGTGCCCTCCTGGGAGTTCAATTGTGCGGATAAAGAATGAAAGGGGACTCGAGAACTCGACAGCTCCGAAGCGGAATCTTCGATTTCATAGATTATCAATCTACGATCGAAGTCCCGTGAAGTTTCTGTCAGCGTCCTCCTCTCTTCCCTTTTATATTTTCGAGATTCATCTGTAGTTTTCCGTGGAAACTTTTCGCTGCACAGGGGACAATCGATCGGGACGGGGGAAACCGGCCCGGCACTCGAATCGTCCCCGACGCGACGCCGGATAAACTTTAGTTTTCGCGGCGAAGTGCACTCCGTCCCGTCCCGCTTAATTACTCATTCGGAAAGTTCGTGAAACTCGCTTTAAGCAAAGTTCCCTCCGCAACGTAGCGAAGTAGAAGGAGTGCCGGTGCATCGTCGTGGTCGATACGCGATTACGCAGAATAAGCTTCACGCCGATCGGACAAACGATCGCGCGTCGTTGGCGTGCTCCTCCGCGAGTCTTGACGGCGCCAAAAACCGCCGAGTCTCGCCGAGTTTCGTGCGCGCGTGTCGGCCTGTATTATGCTCCGCTTTATTATCGCGATTCCGCTCGCTCCACATTTCCGTGCGAGAGATCGAATCGAGAGTCTTCATCGGGAAAACTCGATAATCAAGATGCGCCACGTTACTTTCAGATGCCGAAAACCCCAAGGTTACGATGTGCCCCGTGTCTTTCGAGGTCAGGCTGAACCCGGGAGAACGAAGTCGCCTGATATTCTGGCAAGAACCGACCTTCACCGATAACGTCGGCGTGGAGCACATTTACAAAACGAGGGTACGTATATGCTCGCCCGTTCCCCGCGTCCCGTCCCCCCCCGCGGCACTCGTTGTTCGAATACAGCGTTACCATGTGCGCGTTGTATCTATGAAATTTCCTCAATTTTCTGTAACAACTCTATTCGTGTCTCCCCCTCCTCCCCGCTATCGAGCGAGCGGTCGAGACTTCCCACCCTCCTGTTGGCGAATCCCGAAGTTAATTAACCCCTTTTTGCCGTTGACAATCGGGCATATTAATCGAGCGAGGGTATATCGTCCATTAATTATCCGTTCGTGTTTCGAGGAAATGAGACCTCGCGAAGAAACTGCTGCAATGCGGCGCGGAGGATGGTATCTACGATTTTCCTCGCGAACTTGAGGGGTAGCCCCTCGCCCCCCCCTCCCCACCCACGTGCGGTAACCAGGAAAAACCTGGCCGGATGATTAATCATTGTCGGTCGACGCCTCCCGTCGTGTTTTTATTGTATACCCTTCCGGGGCGTCTTTCTCGCGCCGCGGAGAGAGCGTGTACTTTATTAACGTAATAACCAGAGATTACCCTGTCCGCGCGATAACCGGCCCCGCGGATAATTGGTGGCTTGCGCTCTCGATATATGGCGGGGGGGGGGGTTATAAATGGCCTTGGACATTATGCTGCAGCCTTGACGGTTAATCTGATTAGGCAAATTGAAACGAGAGAATCGTGCGGCTGCGTGTGCCGCTGATCTCTTTAATCGGGTCATTTGAAGGAGGAAACGAGGAAAAATGAAAAAGAGATCGATCGGCGTCACAATCGCGTCCGATTTCGGACGTAGACGCGAGCGGGGGTTGGGTGGGGAGGGGGGAGGGGAAGGGGACGAGGACGGCCCGCATACGGACAAGATTGGCCCGCGGGCGCCGCACACCGTTTCGCACACATGCACGGCCGGATATTTTCCTCAGAGGAAATTTCCATGCAATCGCGCGAAAAGTTAATTATCGTATATCTCGCGCAGGGACCTGGACACGTGATGTATCCCGGCGTTCACAGTGTGCGCTACGTCGCCTCGGATGCAGCCGGAAATCGAGCCGAATGCCATTTCTCGATACACGTGAGAGGTAAATTTATGCCATTGTGCGCCAGCTCCCGCCGTCTCCCCCCCGGGGAACCCCGAGTGAGGGGCTCCGCCGCGGGGAGACGCGGTATAGCGACGTCGTCGCGACGTCGCGGATTCCTCCCTTCGACGCGGGAAATATTATACCGCCGTCGCGTATTTTTCCGTCATAAATATATAATGTAATTATCGATGGAGAGACGCAATTGATCCGACATTTGTCTCGTATATTTGCAGAATCCGCGGATGGTATAAGCGACTCCGAGGTGAGCAGGAATAAATTATCTTCACATTCACAGCTGTGAACGTATCTAGATACTTCACACGTTAATCTTGTCCGATCTTTTTTTTTTTCCTATTCAATTTATCCAATCCATTTGCTTTTTATCGAGTTACATAAATCTGTATACGCGGGACGCCGTATCTTTACCGCGCCAATTCTCGCAAAAGGTTTCGCTCTCTCGTATAATCGGCTTCTTAATCTGACAAAAATATCGAGGCTCCGCAGTATCCTTTTGTAGCCGCTTCCGAGAGAAGAGGTTCCGCCGCGCGCGAGTCGCGTAGAAAGGACCCTTTTTCGAGGATATAAGCAGTAGATTAAAGCGCGAGAGAGAGAAATTCATGCGCGGGAAGAGGAGCGGGGGAGGGGGGGGGGAGTTCTAACAGTGCACTTATCTCTTCGTTTAGCCGAGATTCTACAGAAGAAGGATGCTGATGTGCCCCGGCAGACCGCCCCAGCCCGTGCCGAGCTCCTCGTACGGGGTGAGTAGACTATAAGGATGTACTCGCGATTGCGCGCGCGAGGTCGATGAGACTCCTGGAAGTATTCTAAACTTCGCTTGCAGTGGCAAATACCGAGCGGTTGTTACTTAAGATACACCAGAATCTTCTCCGGCGCTTATCAGCGACATCCGGAACATCGACGGAACGGTTACCAAGACACGGAAGCGCCTTATCGCGAGCTTCCGCCTATCCGGCGGTCCACGAGTCGCCCGGACATCGCCAGGGCGTACAATATCCACAATTGTAAGTGTTTGTATACTACCCAGACAATATGTATTTTCGTCGCAAATATTAATATTATTATATTTTCTAAATATAATAATTTACATATCCTGCGTGATAACGAAACCGATTTCTAAATGAAGATAAAATCCAATTTAGATGATCTGTAATTTTGATGTCAAAATTCAGAATAAAATTCGGAATAGAATTCAGAATAGAATTTCATCTATGTGTAAAATAAACGAATATTCATTACATGTGAGTATGACGTATACATGACGTATCATATAAAATTATAAATGGAATTCTATCTTGAAATCTGACATAAATTGTATAGGATTTAGAACCAATAACGGACAAGAAAGAGAAGTTTTATCTTAATAGAAAATATATGCGGCAAAGAGAGAGAGAGACGGGCGGGTGACAGATTTAAAATAAACCGTATGATTTACATGTATTAAGCAATAAAGTGTGGTCGAAGCGCAAAGCCGCAGCTTGTAACCGCGATCGATAATTCGGATAATTCGGAATGCAGCCGATCCGAATGTGGGGGGGGGGGGCTGTAAAAGAAGATCGAGAGAAAAAAAAGGGACAAAAGAAAAAGAAGAAGAAAGCGAAGGCTTTCGAGGTATCGACTATCGACGTGAGTGCTCCATTATGGAAGACACTGCCGATGGCAGCCGGCGTTTCGAGGGCGGCATCGACCGACTGAGAGAGAGAGACAGAGAGAGTCCGCAGCACCGGCGATCGGCGGCCTAAAGTGAAACGTGCGAAAGACGACGACGAGGGTCGATTTGCAATTACGACGGGGGATCGGGGAAACAAGCGATCGGGATGTTCGACGTGCTGGCGCCGGGAAAGCTCGTCTTAACCTTGCGATCGACACCGCCCTTCGTGGCCGAGAGCGCCTTCGCTTTAGCCCTGACGATCTTGTTAGCGGCGCCGCTGATCGTGCGCGTTTACCTCCTGCTCGTACGTGCCCCCGATAAATTGTCTTGCTCTCTCACCCCCCCCCGCCCCTCCGCCCTCCCTGCCGCCATCCCGGCGGGATAGTCAAGCGTGAAAACGTTATGCGAGTACCTCTTATCGAGGATAACGCGCGCGCGCGCGCGCGCACGACGCTTGAAATAGCGCGCGACGAACGGTGTAACGTTTGTTATTCATTCCACTTCTTTTTTTTTATTATTCGCCCGACGCGTTTCCTTCGATAAACAAGAGCCAAGGGGCGGCTTTGGCGGTTACCGGCTTTTATTCATATATACACTCACACGCGCACACACACACACAAACACACACACACACACCACACATATACATATATATATATGTATATAACGGCGCCGTCGACGCCGCTATCTCGAAAAACGCGCGTTCGGAAAACCATCCCTCTCCCCGCGCGCTTTAAAACGCCGGTGCGCATCGATAACGCTTCCGCGGTGTTCGAGCGGAAGCACCGCGCTGGACTGTAAATTTTCCAATTTCTTCGTCGGCATAACCGTGATATAACATTCGCGTTTATAACACAATGGCGGGCGGGCGTACCGCGATACCGCGATACCGAATCCATTGAAGGCGATAATGTACAGCTATACAGCTGCGTACTACATTATGGAAGGCGGGAATCGAAGTGAGAAAATTCTCCCGCGACGGCCCGCCTCACCCGTCCTACCCCCCCCCCTCCCCTCTGATAGAAGCGTATATATAATTGCGAGAAAGATTCGGAACGAGATTAAAGTAGTTTGTCGAAAAATTTCCTCCCTCTCGCTCTCTCCCTCTCTCTTTATAGAGAGGAAATTTAAACGTCGCGCATAAAAAGACCGCGGTTTCCTGGAGGAGGGTGCAATTGAATATTTCGTTACGTGTAGGACAGGCCGCTGAGAGCCTTCACGAAGACTTCGTCCTCGCGTCGCCACGCTCGTGCCTGCAGTCGATCGTTATTGATACATTATCCGGCGCGAGTCGAAGTGGCCGACTCCACGTCGAGTTCCAGTCTGCATACGGAATACGTTCGCGGGCGGATCAATTCCACGCCGACTCTACGTGACGACGGCGATGTCTCGAGGAGCTCGAGCCGGCGCGGGATTCGAGTCGACGACGGGAGGAGGATCGGAGATCGCGGATCGAATGAGGTACGGAAATGCCCGCCCGCGGATCGTCCCACGTTCCCCGCGGACTCGCGACGTCGGATAATCGACATGTCGAGCCTCGACTACAAAGCCTACCGTCACAAGCTGATCGAGGCGACCCTGAGGAGGCAGTACGACGACTTCCAGCCGCCGGGCGACGTCGTCTTGAACTCGCTGCACCTGAGCTCGGCCGACTCGGTGATCGGCGTGCGATTGAACGATCGATACGACCACAGCCTCTTCGACTTCGTCGAGGAGTACTACGACGTCGCCGCGGCGACGAGCCGACGGAACGTCGCGCGTCCTCATCCGCTGAACTACTTTTTGTCGAAGGGCGCGAGGAGGCCGCGGACCAGCGAGAAGGAGACGGAAACGATTCCCAACGATGGTGCGGATCGTGAAAATAGTAGAAATCATCTTTGGGAAAACGTCGACGGCAATCCTCCAAAATTGCCCGGCGTGGACGATAACGGGAATCCGTGCGTTCGAGCGCCACCGGATGACGTTCTCGCGATCACGACGAGCAATCGAGATTCAAGATCGCGAGTGCCGATTTTGAAGAAGTCGTTTCCGACGCGATCTCGTAATCGGGCGGACGAAGGGCCGACACTCGGACACAACGTGGTAGACGACTGTCCGCAATCCGCCGGTCTTAGGACGAGAAAGGAGTCTTCGTGGACGGGAAACGATCGACCGGCCAGCGCGAGGGGAAGAAACACGTCGAAGATCTTTTCGTTATCGCGCGCCGCTACGTCGCTGGACGGGCGACGGGAAGCGACGGGAACGCCGAGAAAGAAAAAATTGGAAGATTATCCACCCACCGTGTCCCCGCTGATGTCGTCGGACAAACGTCGCGCGGAGAGGGAGGCGAGCGGGATCAGGTTGAATTTTATTTCGGTGAGCTCCAGCGAGATCGCCAGCATCCGCAGCGATTCCAGCAAGCGCCGGGAGGACGAAGCGTCGTGGCGTTCGCGCGAGTCGTCGATCAGTCCCAGGAGCCACGCGTCCTCGCGTCCACCTTGGATGTCGGGCAACCGTGGCACCTCCTTCAACAGGAAGTACGGAGGAAACGTTACGGAGTTTTCCGCCGCGAGGGTCGCGGGACCGAGGTCGGCGCGCGGGAGTTTTCCGCCGAGGCAGAAATTGGCAGAAGTTTCGTCCCGAGAACGTTCGAAGGAATCCTCGACGGGCCACAATCCGGCGTTGTCCGGGCGAAGAGCGGCGAGTTTCGTTGGCGCGTCGCCGGGAAAGGAATTTATCGGGATGACAGTCGAGCAACAAAGCGGGGAGGATCCGGCGACACGGCCGCCGCGACACGGGCAGTGGAGTATAAAATCAAAGGATGTCGAAGGCGTCGCGGTGGAGGACAACGAGGAGGGACGAACTTTGGAGACTACCGATTTGCCCGGCGGGGAAAAAATGCCAGCGAGCTGCAGCACGACGTCGCCCGACAATGCGGCTTTGTCGTTCTTGTCGTCGCCAGCACGAACGCCGGCTCGCCCGAGGAGGCGCACGTCCCGTACCGCTTACCCCGCCGCTGACGCGCCTGTAACTACGAGCGAAACTTCGGCGACAAAGGAGAAGCCGGAATTAATAACGAGCCGATCCGGCACCGACGACGCTGCGAGAGGCGGGCCGGTACCCGGGAATAATGCGCCGGGACTCTTCCCGCCGTCCGTGCAGCGGGATCGACGGGAGAGCCCGGCGAAATTAAATCGCGGTGGAAGGCGACGGTTAAGAAGCGCGGAGAATCCCTCGAAAGGCGCGTCGCTAAGCCCGCAGATTGAATTATCCGCCGAAGTGTTAAACCCGGCCGACGATACCGATAAATCCGCGATCCCCGACGGCGAGAAACTCGCGGGGCTTACGTGCCGGATCGATCCTCCCCCGCGGGAGGATACAGGGACGGCCGGGAGAAGCGACGGGAATCGAGCAACGGGTAGCGCGAGGACGCGGGCGGCGGCGGGAAACGACATGAAATCTAACAGCGCCAACGACGTCGCTCGATCGAGAATACTGAAAATTATACGAGATCTGCGAGCGAGACCCGCCAGCGCGAACAACCTTCTCCGGAGCCGCGGACCCGCCGCGGCTCCGCATCCGGCGCGACGGGATGCAAATTCCGAGACGAAAAGCGGATTAAACGGCACGAAATTGAATACTCGATCAAACGGCGCGGTCGACGAAATGAGATACGATGAATCCCCGTCCGCGGAGGCGGCGGCGGCGGCGACGTCTCTCGCCCCGCGCGAGTGCGGTAGCGTTTCTGCGGAGAAGGCGGAAGAGACGCGGCGACGATGGGGCGATATCGCGCGGGGACGCGGCGTCGACGAGGAGGAGCTGCAGCTACCGCGACACGATTCGAAAATAGGACTCGCGATGAACTCCGCTCTGAAGAGGTACATTAAGATGCTGAAACAGGGCCTGCTGAATCGCGACAGAGACGGCGGCGTCGCGCTGATGGCGTCCTTGAGCCTCTCCGACGCCGTAGCCGTCCTGTCGGACCATCAGGGAACGCCGCTGTCGCCCGAGGAGGTGCAGGAGTTGCAAATCGTCCTGGATAGAATCGAAAGAAATCCCGAGCTCTTGTGCAAACTGTCGTCGTGCCCCAGCGTGGAGAGCGTAGTATGAAAATACATGTCTCGTCGATGCCCGAGCGTTATAATATTTACATCGTGTTTTAATGTAATTAGTCTTTGTTGCAAAATGATTCGCAGTTACGGTTCGTTGCACGCTAAGCCGGGCGTAACGAATTTTCAAATGTAAACTCGTTTAAATCGAAACGGTGGGAGTTAAAACAAAGCGCAGCAACGAAATAATTGGCAAACAGATAAAATCGCAATCGACGTTTATATTTCTGCCGGCGTTATTATTGTTATTATCGCCAAATCGCAGTGTGTACCGTAATAACAAACGTTAAATACGATTGAAAATAGCGCGGGTTTGATTTCGTGCGCGCGCGTGCGGCAAAACTCTCTTCTCGCTCCGGTAAAAAATTGAAAACCGAATACACAAAAAATTAATAACATTCGCGATCGTGACGATGATAGATTTTCGTATTATTTTTTTACACATTTACTAAATACTTCCCATTTATACACGTAATCGCGATGGTTATAACAATTGATATTTCCACATATTTTTGTTTTCTTTAAACACTTAATGTAACAGTGTATGTTACTTCACGTAACTGTGTTACGCAAGTATTAATAAATATACATCGGGTGGTCATTTACTGTGGTGCAACTTGCAACCAGGGCTAACATCTGCATCGCAACAATAGACCGGCGGCTAAGTGCTGTTGGCGCGCCACGAAGTAGTTAATGAACAGCTCGAACAGTTGTCTCCTTCTCCTTCCCTCCCTCCCTCTCTCTCTCTCTCTCTCTCTCTCTCTCTCTCTGGTGTTGTCGGCGTAATTTACATACGCCACGGTTTGCGGCGCAATCTCTTAGGCGTGTTAGCGCCACCGCTTGTTAATAAGGCATAAAGAGAAAAAGGGGGGCAACGACAATGCGCGGGCTGAAAGCGGTTTCCGGGATGATGTCGACGACCACTTACCGAAGATGAAGCCGGATTGTCTTTGGCTTCTGTACGTCTTCTGTGTGCAGCGTCTCTTCGTGGCTACAATAATAGCCGCCAACAACAATAATAATAATGGTAACGATCAGAGAATGGAATCGGACTTAAATTATTTCACGATTGATTCCATTAAAAATGTATATTTACCTTTATTTTGAGTAGGTCGTCGTACGCAAACTCGTAACTCCGCGCTGCCGCGTTTTATTTGTAGAATCCGATATTGGGAGCCACCGTTACAACGTTGTCAAAAGCGCCGAAGTAACGTGTAACATCGACGTAACATACTTTAATCCCCTTTCCGTACCCTTTGATGCATCAGGCTTTCAGTGTACCTAATCAATCTTGGTAATCTGACGTAGATTGACTTCATATGATTAACGACAGTATACACCCGCGGTACTTGGAAAGTTTTTGTTTGCCACTTTTACTCGCCTTCTCCCTCCCTCCCTCTCTCTCTCTCGCACACACACACGCACACACACACCGCTTCCCCGCGTTCGCTTTTTCGCAACGACTCCGCGACATCTGCATTCCGACAGTCCAGGCATTAACGACATCGGCGACGACTATCTGACACATTTACTTTAAAAGCCAACGTCAATTAAAACGATTCGGTAGCTGATTACAGCGGTAATCGAAGCTTTCTATGCGTCTTGAAAATTCACGATTATTAGAATGATTACGACGGAAACTCGAAAGAGTCTTCATTGCGCGGAAGCTCCTTTGGCTGTAAGCAGCAGAAGCGTCGAAATGATGATATATATATATGAAGACGTCGCTTCGTTCAAATTTGAATTAGAAACGCGCATGGCATTTTTATCTAGATAATAAATTAGAGTGCCAGTTTTTATCCTGTTTATTAAATAACATTTAAGGATTATTATATAAGATGTTTAGACGTGAAGACGAAGAGTCGTTCTTTGATTTCGAGATAATATCTCTGTGGCACGTGCGTGTATCTCGCACACCTCTCGGCTTTCGATAATAGGATAACGTGTGTTCTCAGATCGACATCCGGGCCGACAGCAATACCATCCCTTCCGGCAGGCGCGGGAGGAGCAGCAGCTGCAGCAGCGGCAATATCGGCAACGCGCCACAAGGACCGATCACGTAGTCTCGTTGCCGACTCATTACGGCGCGGGCCGCGTCGAGACTAGAATATTGCCGTCGCCGCGGCGTGAACGTTGCACGTAAAGGGTCCGCGGTGAACGACACGTAATAGGCGAACGTAAGTTAACTTCGCCGGTCCCCCCGAGGAATGGCTGTCGCGTAAATCGGCATCTGCGAGCACCTGCGCGCAACTGGTATACCACGAAGATCGATCGCTGTAATTAACTCTGGAAAAAGCCTGTGGAAGCCTAAAGGAAAATGGTGCAACACGGTGTTCCGTGCGGCGCACTGTAATTCGCGGCGGTACCGATATTTTCATTTCGTAAGCGTGCATTTTTTTTTACTACGTTTTCTTTGCGCGATTTTTAAATAGAAGATGCAGCTTGTCGAAACGATGGTGTCAGCGTACGTCTTTGACTATATAAGTACGGACTGATAGTAATTAACTTCATACGTGTCGCCAAGCTGGAAGATGTAAACTCCATCCCAGTCAGTAATTTTCTGCGGGGAGGGGAAAGGCTCCTGTGAAATCAGCGACGTGTTTACGACGTGTAAAGGAAAGGTCTGTTTTTAATTTCTTTCCATCGATTTGAGATTTTTTCCGGCTCCCTATCAATTTTCAACATTTAATACATTTTGACATATTTGACATTTTTTTACTGACTGGGGTGGAGCCTAACAATCGAAGTTCGACACCTCAACCAACTTCAGCTCAGCGATACCGGGCGTATGTCTTTTACATATGTAGTAAAAGTGGGGGACCAGCAGTCCATACTTATACCTATAGCCAAAGACGTACGTTCGCCACTCGGAAAATCGTCAGGTTTTCGAAACTTCTTGATTCGTTTCACACGAACTCAGTTGCCTCGATCGGTGACGTAGCAGCAGTAGATTACTTCCGCATAGCCCCAAGTAGATCAGCAAAGGAATAAAGCTGCCGTCGTCAATAGCGCCATTTAAGAGTAGATAAATATAAAATAAGAGAGTCCGCGCGAACCAACGCGACGCGGTGCGCGCGCGCGCGCGCGCGCGCGATCGTTTTGATAAGCGACGTCAATAAAATCGTACGATTGCATTTGTTGTTGCAACAACAAAAACAATGCGTACCCGCGGCCGCGCCGCGACGGTTCGCGCAGATCATCTGGATATTTCTCTTTTTCTGTAATATACATACGTACATGTGTATGTATACACGTATATTTAATACATAAATTTTATACATCTATATTAATATACGTATACGATGACAATCGTAATCGTAACAATGATATGCGAGTGACGGGAATATTAATAAATATAGTAAACGAAATATCTCTATCTGTCTTCGCGCTGACCGCAGACACGGGGGGGGGGGAGGGGTTGGATGCCGCACCCCTGCGGCAAGGATAAAATTCTGGATCGGAGAACACGATAGAGAATTATATAAAATTTCTTTTAAGTTTTTTTTTTTTAATATGTAACTCCACGTAGAAAAAAGAAAAGATTATGTACATGGAATTTCGTAATCGTCCGTTTAATTCGACGAGAAATCAATCTAAGAGGATACTTACAACCTCTTCAAGCGCTACGTAATTACGCTACGTTTTCTCTCCCGTTAAATGCGACGCGTTTCGCAGTGCGGCGCAAAGTTTACACCGGTTACCAAAGGTTACGTGCGATCTGAGCTCATTTCACGGTAGTCCGCGCTTCTCCCTCGCCCTTCGCGCTACTACACGATATTTCGTCGTTTAGTGCAAGGACCGCGCATCGGGGCGCCGTGATTATTAAACGCACCCCGGTCGCTACCAGCTTACATAACGAGCACTATTAATTGATCAATGACGCAAACGTGGGCAATTGTTGTAGGTTTCGCGCGAGCGCGAATTAATGAGAGCTTGCGCAAACAAGCGTGTTTTCCGTGAGGGTTTCTCTCTCTCTCTCTCTCTCTCTCTCTCGTTATCGGTTACGCGGAGTAACCGATAATGATTTACGTCATTTACGACGAAAGAAAGACTGCGAGGGCGACCTCACGTCAACCGAGAGGCTTTAAGAAGGCGGGATTTCCGTTTGCCTACGAATACGCGCATTTCACCCGTGACAGAACGTTGTAATTAGACGGCAGTTAATTATTCGTCGCGCCAACTCTGTAAACACACCACTCGCAACTCGTACCTACCTTCGTGGGATTACCTTTCATTTCCCGCACCTCGAGAATTTATTATTCGTCATTTAATGTAAAGCAGAATCGAGAGAGAGAGAGAGAAAAATAAGGAGAAACGACGACGATGTTTCCTAATGGTCGGTAATTTTTTTTTTGCGAAACGATCGATGAATTTGTGAGTGCTGATAGTTAAAATAATTAAAACGTTATATAGTAGAAGTGTACGGTTACTAATCGCACCGTAAGAAAATTATTATTAATTAAAAATTACAGCGAAACGCATTATGCGAAACGTTAACAATTAATTCCATAATTAATATTGAGCCAAGTTATATGGAATATAAGTATACATTACATATCACACACTGTTTGCTTTCAATGGCTTTCATTTGTATTTCGATATTCGTGTTACATAAGATATTTTAAAATTTCGCGACCAAGTGCTGAAGTGCTGCTAACATTTGTATTTCTCTCTCTTTCTCTCCATTTCTCTCTATCAGTACAATCCCTAAATATTAATCCCTAAACCGCGATGACTCGTGCGACTTAACACAGACTTAACATCCGATTCCGCGTCAGTTCGCTCGGAATTTCGGCGCCCGCGTGTGTGATTTTGACGGCGAGGCACGCGTTGATTCTCCATTGTCTGGCCTTGTCAGTGGGATGCACATTCGGCGGGAATGTCTTGTCGCGGGCAAGAAATCAGGTGGCGCGGTGAGCCTCGTACGCGAGACAGCCGCCGTTAATTTGCGCGGAATATATTCGCGAGAAATGCTGTGTCTCACGCACACACACACACACACACATACACGCACGCACACGCGCGCGCGCGGAAGTTCATCGGGAGCTCACAACGACGACGTAATCGGTGCCCGTTAACTCTCTGTTCAACGTACATACGGCGGGAATCGATAACGCGAATTTCGTCCCGTGTAATACGGTTATTAACGCATTATGTAGCTGGTAGCTGTACGTAATGTAGCTACGTAACCGTAGCTCTATACTTTCCCGCGATCGCAATAAAAATTGCGCCGGGACATTGGTGATTAGGGAGGAGGGAGGAGAAGGCAGGAATGCGCCGCCGCGATAGCCGTTGATCAACAAAATCGGAGACCCCGCGTGGTTCACGGCGAAAATTTCACAGGAATTTGACCACGAGCGACGTGTAACAGGAATTATTTTGGCACGAGCCATCGCGAGGCTTTCGCATTTCTATATATATATACCTGTGAACATGAGTCCCCTGCACCTTTCCCCTTGTCTGCACAAAAGAGACAACGATCCTCGCTTCTTACAGAAGTGAAATTCTTTTCGTTACGACGCTATACGAACTATTACGTAAGGTACGTTATCCTATTAAAAAAAGTGGCAGTCGACGTGGGAGTTCGATCGCATAAATCTAGCGGCTAATCGTTACGTACTTCGTCATCCCTGTCCTCCTAAAACTTCGTTATGCCCGAGGGGGTGCGTCGCGAGAGTACGCGAGGAGGGGGGAGGAGAGGGGGGGGGAGGAAGAGGGCTGAGAAAGGGGTGCACCCGTACGTGCGAAAGGATATCCGTTTCTCTCCTTCTCTTTCACACTATTCCCGCGTGTAACCTGCCGGACAAAACGGAATCCATTACGGGGGCCTATACGTAAGGAAAACGTCTGTGTGCCCGATTCCCGTAGCATTTCCATTTATATTACCTTATCGTTATTCTTCCGCGTTGCTTCTTCCCTCTTCTCTCTCTCTCTCTCTCTCTCCGTTCGTTTCTCTCACACTTTCTCCCCTTTCCTCCTTCCTCTCGCTCCCGCGCGTCCCTGATCGTTCCCCGTTTCGCATCTCTCCGGCGCCTCGTCGTCGTTTATTCCTGACGAAGGACCACGGCGAAGACGCACTTGCTCGACCAGCCGGCCTCGTCGCTCGCCTCGTACTCGATCCTGTGACCGCCGACGTCGAAGCGACGACCCGGGCTCTGCGGCAAAGGTATAAGACGGAAAAATGTCGTCGCCGCCGGCGGAGAAATCGGCGGTGGCACGCGACGATAAGGTGGACTTTGGGAGAGCAGAGAGGGAGATCTGCTGTGCGAAATTCGCCGCCGACTTCCGACAAGTGAATATCACCCTTCCGGCGCGGCGGTGAGCTTGCGCGAGAATTTTTGGCACGAGCCACGCGCGGGAAGCTCGCTTCCTGTCGGATTTATTCCCAAAATTCGCATATCTCTCTCTCTCTCTCTCTCTCTCTCTCTCTCTTCCTTTCTTTCTCTTGCAGTGGAAAATTACGCTTAACTAATTTTACGCTCGCGGCTTTCGTACCTGGAATCGGGCTTTTGCTCGTCCCCGTGTCTCACCGCACCAAAAATTTGCATTATTTATCAAAAAGCGCATGCAGGTTCTGGGACGAATGACGCGGAGCTAGGTGTACCAATTCGGGTAATAATTGACGCCGCGTCGACAAACAAGCTAATTAGAGCCGGCGATACAGTTCCTACATTCCGATATCGCGCGTTAATTTCAGAGATCAGCGTTAATTAATTAGTCATTCGGCGTGCCGCGATTATTATGCGACTCTCTCTCTCTCTCTCTCTCTCTCTCTCTCTCTCGCTCTCTCTCTCTCTCTGCAAAGGAAATTGTCCCCCAGCGACGCGACGCGACGCGATTCTCAACGTTATTAGAAGAGCGCGTCCGCGATCACACGTACACATTTATCGGCAACTTAATTTATCGCATCCGTATCTCTATGCCCGGCGGATTTTCGCTCGTTTATAAAATGGCAATCTCGATATGTTACGTCGGGATAATATCACATAATGGGCATTTTCACGCTTTGCGAAATATTAACGATTCGCTGAAAATCGTCCAGTCCCACCCCAGCGTCCGCGCGATTATCAAGCCCGGACGCTGATACGTGATACGCGATAATCGCTGGTGTGCGTATATACGAATGCACATGCCGAAACGACAGCTTTTTATGATGCATAAACATCGATTATCGAGATATCGAGCAATTTTTATTCGCGTTTACTACCGTGTCGGATATTCGAGAGATGGAAATCAAACATACCAGATAGCGTTGATATTATTGGGTAATTATGTGGACATCGGTTTGTAGAACGTGTACATCGGAATGTCAATTATAATTATTCATGCGTAATTACGATACCGCGACCAGCCCGAAACGAACGTGTAATTTCGCGTTTTTTTTTTTTTCACGAAAATGCGGATAATTAATACAATTTTCACACAGTTACATCCTTACCTCATTATTGCTGATCCGCGTCACCTTCACGTTATCCGTGAAGGTCGGCTCCGTCCACGTGATCGCCGTTCCGTTCCTCCCGACGACCTCGATGTCCCGCGGACAATCTTTGACTTTCGGTGCTTCGCCGCCTAGAGAAGTTTCCGCGGGATTAGGAAAATTGAAGTAACGCGCGGCGCGGCGAGGAGGATCTTCCCGCTTGCTCGTTTTGTCGGCAGCGCGCCGCATCGCATCGCGTCGCGTCGCGCCGCGCCGCGCCTCGAGCGAGGAAATTGCGGGCCGTGAGAAAACTCGTCTCTCGCAGGCGGAATCGAATCGACGACGACGTCAGAAAGTTCGATTTCCGCGTCGTCGTCGAATGATGAATCGGCGACTTGGCGCGCGGAGCGCGAGCGCGAGAAGTACGGGCAAAGTGGAAGAAGTCCCTCTCCCTCCTCCTCCCCTGAAGAGAGCGAGGTTCATTTATCGCTCGTCGCGCGTAACGTGACGTCGGAGTCATAAAACAGCCGGGGGATGGGGGACAAGCTTAATTCAAGTTTTTTCTGCTGCGCGCGCGCGCGCGTGTATCCTCGTCCCCGGTAAATATATATTTTTCATCCGGAAGGAGAGAGAGAAAGAGAGAGAGAGAACAAATGGACGAGGGAGAGGAGAAAAAAAAATTTATGCTCTCTTAAGAGAAAGGAAGTATAATTTGATATTTTTCCCTTTTGCATCGCCTACACTCGTCGGTCTGGAAAAGCTTATTCACGCGCCAAGTCCTCCGCTCGTTATGTACCGCTCGCGAGAAAGAAACGGCGGCGGCGAGTCGAGTTGCGCGCGCGGGGCGGGCCTGTCCGCGCGGAATCAGGCCAGCCTGTGCAGTCCCCGTTTCTTCCCCGAGAAAGCTCGTTGGCTCGAGTGTCAGTGATGAAGCTACGGAGTTTGCATTAAATTAGTTTCGTCAACTTACTTTTAGGCGGCACAAATGAGAGCGCGCTTGTAATCTTACAAGATTCGCGCGCGCGGGGTCGAATACGAGCCTCGGAATGCCGTCCGATTAAACGAAGCCCTGCAGCCTCCTATATATACACCGTATAGGTACGCAAGAGCGCGTTCGGAGATGCGGTGTGTTAAATCGTCCGAAAGGGACTTTGACTCTCGAGGAGGTAAACAGTCCCGAGGATCGCGGTTTGTTTCCGCCATTTTTACCAGCGGGACTTGTACACTCGAAACTGCTGAAGACATTCCTGCAGACGTGTATGAAAACTGCATTTCTCTACACGTACGCGACGCGTATTTCAACGCTTGTCGATGCAAAATCGAATTGGCACAGCATCGGCGAACGATGCGGGGCGCGAAAGGTGGCGAAAGAGTTTTTTTCTCTCTCTCTCTCTCTTTTTCTTCACGAGAGAAGGATGGTAATAATTTACCGGTAATAATTTCCCTGCCACGAGAAGTAAGTTTACTCGGAATCATATAAGGATTTAACTCGCGGTGCAACGAGCTGCCGCGCGTATTTCGCTCACGTCCCGGCAAGATGCGTCGGGAGAGTAGACCGGGGGGAGGCGGCAGCGGGCTGCGGCGGTGGAGGAGGTGAAGTTGGGGTGCAGGCGCACAGGGTGGGACGTAATATTCTTAAGACGCATCTAAAGGATCCCGACGCCCCGGCCTTAACGGGCGAGACGCGGAGAACTTTTGATACGACGACGTTCGTTTATGAGGCGACGTAACAATTTGCCAACTCGCGCGCTACTCCACCCTGCCCGCCCGCTGCGAGAGCTTGTGTTACCACCGTGTTTACACCACCGTGTGCCCCGAGTGTGTACCTCCGTCCTCCGTTCGCCGTCGCGCGCGAGTTGGCGAATCCTAGCAGCGGAGTTATCAACGCGCGCCGCCAAGAAACGGAAACAAAAGGAGGGAAATATTTCAATCTCGCGCTGTTAATCATTGAGAAACTGCGAAGTTTCTGCGACGGCTAAATGATGTACAGTGAGGGGAGAGGGGGCGGAGAAGAGGGGGGCGTCTCCATCCTGCGCGCGAGTGTAGTTTATTTAACATGTGTTCCCCTCCTGATGGAATTAGTCGATCTAACACGGCGCGTTGGTTCCCATCTCCATCCGTTATTAATCAAGATTCTGCGGGAGGAGGGAGGGAGGGAAGGTTCAAGGGAGACGTTTATCCACTATCTTCCGCAAAGTGCAATCTCTATAATCCGGATTAATTAATGCGGGGGTGTATCGTGGATTACCGTGGAGTAAGTGGGGAAACTGACCCCTAAGTGAACGATCACCCCGCGTTTTCAGGGAGCTTATATTTAGGTTAGCATGATTTAAACCGATCGTTCAACGACGGTAAATCGTTTTTGCGGCGGTTTTTGCGGCAGGTTAAAAAAAAAAACAAAAAAAAAATTTATCAACGAGGAAAAACGTTTTCGAAAAAACGCGCAAAGGTTATACTTCGCCTCTGTTAAACGTAAACTCCGATAGCGATAATTAACTTCGAGAAGGGCATGTGTGTACACGTGTTGTCGGAACAGGCAGAGCGGACAGGGAGTGCCGCGATTGGGCAATTACGAATTAATAATCGCTATTTCTGCCCGCTGCAGAGGTGGGAGCCGTGCAGATTATCACGGCCGGCCTCTCGAACGGGAATCATCGTTAGCGCGGGGCTTACAGGCGTAATACGTCGTTAACACGCATCCGCGCAAATTAATTACCTTTGACGATAATGCGTAATACACAGCTGGCCTGCTTCTTCGATACCGGGTGACGCGCGAAAAACGTGACCTCGTGCACGCCGGGCTCCAGATTCGCCTCGAGCCGCGTGCCCCAGGACGGCTTCGATCGCACGTATCGGAACCAATCGAGGTCCGTCGCCGGTTGATCGAAGGTCACGAACGCTTCGTCCCTGCCCGGCGGTAACTCGGCTACAACGTCCTTCGGACACTCCAATCGGGGCTTGCTATATCCTGTCGGCGGGGCAGAAAGAACGGGGGTTCGATATTCGACATCGCCGATATACGTTATCGCGCCAATCTTTCAGGCGACACCGTGAGAACGCGAAAACGTTTTACTTCTTTTTCTCAAATAAAAAAAAAACGGATAAACGTACCTCTCGATTTTACTGTACGGATACTTGAAATTTTCTACGAGTAATATCATTAGAACAACATTCGTCGTTGGATCTTTCAATCGAGCGTCTCCATAAAGTTCCGGCCGTGTCTTGGGAAGAAAGAAAAAAAAAAGAGAAAAATTGTTCAGATCGCAATTTGAAAAACAACTTGGAAGCGCCGCTTTAGAGAAACTCGAAAAGTTTAATGAAACTTCAATATTTTTAAAGAACTCGTCGCTTCGTTGGAAATTTAATTATCTATCAATTTTAAAGTATCTTGCGATCTAAAATCGAGACACGGCGGAAAGGTACTAACAAAAATCGTTATTCCTCGCCAATAAATCGTCGGACGATACGATTTTTTTTTTATAGAAAGATCCATACTCACTGACGCACTTTCCGTGCTGCGGTCCGTCCCAGGTGCCGTCGGATCGACAGGTCAACTCGTACTCACCGCGAAGCTGATACCCACGGGGGCACTTGAGGAAACACCTCGTGCCGGGTCGATTGGGCACTTTTCGCCTGTCGCGCCACAACTTGGACGTGGCTGATCGGGAGCATATTAAATAGCCGCGATCGATCGGATTTAACGGCAGGCACGCGATACTATTTATGTCTGAAACGAATGGAATGAGGATTACAGTTCCGGGATATTACATAATCCATGCTGCGTCTCTCGTGACGCGGAAGCTCCGATCACCATAACGGAACTGTCATCGATTCAAGAAAGAGGATATAATGTTCGTTATACTTCTTGAATTGCAATTTGAAGAATTTTTTTTTTTCACATCATAAAAGCTTCGAGACGCTCTTACCGAATTGATAGGTATTATTCCACGACTAAGTATATATTTCTCGTTCAAGAGCATCCAATTTATGTCGGTTTCCAATTTACATAAACTTCTGAATACAATTCGAATACAAAACGATAGAAAGGAGCTTCCTCTTTTCCTTTAACGCGACATCACTTTATCCCTTGGCGACCGTGGGAATAAAATAAACGATTTAGCGGGTGCGCTCTCATTGGCGGAGTCAGATATCGATTATTGTGCCCGCGCGCTATAAGTGTAAGTACACTGCCTCGAACCAGCGTGCGTGCGTGCGTGCGTGCGTGCGTGCGTGCGTGCGTGAATGCACGAGCCTGGCGTTCACGTGTGGCTCATAAAGCTCGGGCGGCGGGCGCGGGCTCCGAGCGTAATCTATGTACAGCGCTCTCAAAGCGGGACCTCCCTTCGCCCCATCGACGCGGTATTATGTCAGCCACGTCAGCCGCGCGACGCTCCCACGTATCAAATACGATAGGTATGTATGTATGTACATAAGACAGGAATTACAGATGCCAATGGCGCGCGGCACACCGGAGGAAGGTCCTATCGCGGCTGACGCGTCCTGGTGGAAGTCGCTCCTGCGTGACAGCTTTGCATAATGCTACCCTCGCGGATGCGCCGCCGCCGGCTAACCGGGGGAGGAGGAGGAAGAGGAAGAGGAGGGAGCGCCGGTCGGTACGCTTCCCTCCCGGTTAACGCGAACAGCTTCGAAATTTACAAAGTTACACGTAATTGAAAACGTTAAGAAGTTTATGACAAAAGGGGGAGAGGGGGAGGGTGGAGGACCGGCGCGGCATATTGAGCAACAATTTTTTTTTTCCGCGCGAAGAAGTCGCGCATTAAAATCGTTCGGCGAAGGGAAGGCGGCAATGAGGCGCACCCCTGCGCGCCCCGTACATCGTGTTCACTTATCGCGTTCATCCGTCGCGCGTTCACCCATCGCGTTCGATCATCGTGTCATACCGGGGACGGGGGCGGCGACGGGCGGCGGCACGTCTCTCGCGCGAAATGAACGAGGCGCGGAAAGTGATTTGTCAAGGAGCACGTACCTACGCAGGATTTCCCGTCGGATGACAGGGCTTTCTCGTCCCCGTCGCAGGCGCAGAAGAAGCTCCCGTCGGTGTTCTCGCACACCTCGCTGCACCCGCCATTATCAACCACGCATTCGTTGATATCTGAACACACAGAGAGGCAAATGCAAATATATACCTTCTTTACAATCGATCCGTTTCACGCGCATAAGAGTCATAAAGGGAATTGGAGAGTCATAAAGGGAAATGAAGAGTCATCGAGAAATGAATATTTCACAAAAGTCAATAATTAATGAGATATATTTTATTTTTATTTTAACATGTTTAAATCTCAAATATCGTATTAATTATATTACTGCATTTTTATCGCGTGATTGATATATTTGATAGAACGAAATCATATATGTTTTTCTGTATAACTGGATTTTCTTTAATCACATTAAAATATTAAACTAGTAATAAAAAAAAATATATACAGTTTATAAAATATTTTTGTATTTAAATTCAATATAAAATGAAATATATCTCGTGAATATTTATTTTTCAATAAGCGATTTGATTGAATGGTCTTTTATGCGCAGAATAATGAGATGAATTAATTGATGTAAAAAGAACGCAAGTATTTAAAAAGAGAATCTGCAACTACCGATTGCAAGCTTTTTTAAAATGCAATTGCATGCTTTTTTTAATATGTACTTTTTATATCAACCGATTCATTTCCGTGTACAGGAATAGTAATGTTTTATAAATAATAGCACCATACGAGGAGCAAAATTATTAAAAAATAAACGTTTTACGTAATACTTCGTATCGATCATATTAATATTGTTTATGGTATCTCTCGTTACACATCTCGGGCTTATTCATTTCTCATTCCGCGAAGTCATTCGCGTCACGTAGCTGCACGATACACATTCTGCAATTGATTAGGGGGAGCTATAAATGATCTCGTAGACGCGAGTTATCTTTAATCTAAGATCGGCCGTACAGTCACGCCTTCGGGCGAGCGTCACGACTGTCAAACGATCTGTCGCTTAACGGAGCGACGGCACGGCGGCGGCGGCGGCGACGGGGCGGTGATCGTTCGCCACGTCGCGTCGGAACGGAACGGACGCGTTATACGAGGCCTCTTTCATTCGCGCCATAATGACTCCTTCACCGGCGATCTCGCGCGTTTCTTTGGACCCCCGATCTGTCTTTCAATCGCCGGCGAGATTACGTTAAATTGACCGAAGTGGCCGGAGAGTCGCTATTGCCCGGAGCACTCTCAATGATAGCCGAGAGCACTCGACTTTCGCTGGCTTTCACGGCTTATAAATCTGCGCGGAAGCGCATACAGGGTGTCCCGTAATCCCGGCTAATTTTAGCGAACGAATTCGAGAGAGAGAGAGAGAGAGAGAGAGAGAGAGAGAAAGAGAGAGAGCGAGCGAGCGAGCGAGCGCGGCCCTTTACCCTCTCGCTGTTTATGATTAATTAAAGGACGGATTGAGGACTTTTAGATAGTCGTTATCCCGTTCCCCGTGTAAAGGGAACGGTTTGGAAATGAAAGGCACAACGCGCGAAAACTAATTGTAGTCAACGTTAAATGAAGTTTTTAGATCCTCGTTTATCACCGCGCCGTGCAATTTTTACCCTTCGTTACTCCGTTTTAATCCCTCCCCTCCCCCTTCTTCCTTCCCCACGTTTTGCGCCGCGGTTTCGCGCGATAAATCTTCCAATGCAGTATTCTTCCTCCCCCCCCCCTCCCGTGTATGAAAACGCGAGCAAGATGCAAGAACGTGGACGCAGTTCATTTATTTATATTCGAGGGAAGAGAGCGTCGTTGCGCCGCGGCAAGAACTTCACGTCGCTGCACACCGGCGCGGCGGCGGCGGCGAGATGCGGCGGGCAGGATCGTTGCGGCCGCTGCCAACGAGGACGCTGAGCAAGAATTTCTTTCGTCGGCGCTCCAGTTTCCCCCCCCCCCCGGAA
>NW_012026867.1:1682942-1700631 GCF_000956235.1 Wasmannia auropunctata
CCTCGTGTGGTGCGTTCTTTCAGCCGACACCCCAGAGCCGGCCCCTCTTCTTTTTAAGTCGCGCGCACCGCCGGAGATTGTAAGATTCTCGCGATAGTCCATTTTTACCGCCGGTACAAAAAACGGGGTGTACGCGTCTCTCTTGCCTTTGCGGGAGCGAAATTAGAATTTCACTTTGACGCGGGGAATCTCTCGCGGAGGGGAGGGATCCTCATAAACGTGACATTTCGCGCGCGCACGGGATCGCCGTGTATTTACGGTTCTTTTATCTTCCTCGCGGAGCACGAAGCGCGGTCTTCTTCTGGTCTTAAAAAAGAGAGAGAGAGAAAGAGAGCTTAATACCCTCACCGATCGTTAAGACGACGATCCTTACGATCCTCACATCACGCCCCGCAAATACACGTCGTGGGATTCTCTCGTGCGGCCGCACATTTCCGCGCCTCGGGCAGGGCGACTCGTAATGTCAATCATTTATAAAATGCCGTTCACGTAAAACTTCTTCCTCCCCCCCCCCCCGAGGCTATTTAACGACCGGGGGCTGCCGTGTGGAGAACGGAGGCGAAAATGGATTGAATCTTCGTCGAATGAGATTCGCAAATCGCGAACGCCTGATGTTACGTGCTGTATCAAAACGAGCGGTAATGTTCCACACTCGGTATTCACCGCCGCATCAATTGTAATTGAGGGATTTACGCCCCGCGAAATTGGATAGACATAGAATTACCCGGCGTGTGTGTGTGTGCGCGCGCGTGCGCGAGTATCGGAAAAAAGAGAGACTGCCGTAAAGGAGACTGTCTCTCTTGAACGATTGAACGATTTGAGGAAAAATACTGGACGACAGTCTATAAGTATAGATCTGGATATACATCTCCCCCCCCGCCGTTTAAATTCAATTATTTCGATCTTTATTTTACGCTACGAATATCTGCGATCACCAAAAGTTTCGTACACGCGCTACGCGGGAGAGTTTTCGTATTATCACGACAAGTGTATACGCGCGCGTACGAGTACGAGGAAGCCCGCGGAAGCGTATTTCGTATAAAATGCCGATAAAAGCGTCGCGTTTTTCCGCTCGCGCTTGTGCGCATCGGCAAAACGGATTGCAGCGGGGACTGCATTTTGTGCGAGCCGAGATATTCGAAGGTATTGGGGGAGAAACTCGCGGGACTCCTAAGAAGGTTACTCTCCCGAGGAATGCACGATTGGCGGAAAAGAAAAGGCTGTCTCTCTCTTCCTCTCCCCCCTTCCCCTCCCCCCCCTCTCTCTTTCTCTGTATCCGAAAGTAACCGATGGTGATATAGGTATCGTCCTTGCGGGACCGTGGAGTTACGATTCGACGGTACTTCGTTCGCTGAAAAAGGAGAGAGAAAGAGAAAGAGGGAAAACACCAACTCGGATTTCCTGGAGGAAATACTGAAGCGCTGCTGCGTGCTTTCGTCGAAGGGATCGTACGGGAGAATTGTCCGAGATGTTTGCAATTGAAGAGAGGAACTTAAAGGGCGCGAGCTTCCCGCGAAGCAACGAAATATCGCGGTCACGGTAAAAAATATTACGGGGGAATTGGTGTCAATCCCGTCGAGCTCGAGACGGAGATTCACAATTTTACAAGTGAAAACCGACAGGTAAAAAGAAATACTTCTAGGACGTACGTAAACAAAACGTGACGAAAGATTTGATGAAAATGTATATACGCACGCACGGCTTGTAAATTATTTTGACGAGATAACGCGCGTGGGGAGCTTACGCTTATGGGATAATGGCGTTTCCGACAAAGTTTTCGTGTACACGTCGCGGAAGATCACATCTCCATTCCTAACGGTAACACGATGCTCCTGACTTATTAACGAGAACTTATTAGCTTAACTCCTGACTTAAGCAGCCGTCCTAACAGGCACAAATTCGCAAAGTGGATTCACGGGCGCTACTATAATTCGCGTAGCTGCGCGTCGTCTGACAATAAACTCGAGGATGTAGTCAGACACGTGTTCTCATTGAAAATTATACTGTCAAAATTTTGTCTTGACATTTCATACACTTTCTGGTTTTTAATACAAAAAAGAAAACGAGACGCGCGACGCGCTCTCGTAGAATTGAATCGAGCAATTTATTACTGCTATTAATCACATTTTAAAAATGAATAAGAATTATCTCTCAACGGCCCTCTAACTATCGAACAATTTATTGCGTTAAAACGGCGGTTAATCTAGCGCATAAATTAACACGCCGGCAAGACGAGCCGGTGGAAGATGAACGCTCCTCCCTCCCTGCCCTTTCCTTCCCCTATTTTTTGAGGACAAAAATCGAAAATTTTCCATTATCCGACTCACCGATGCATCCGCGGGAGGTCTGCTCGTAGCCCGGCAGGCAAGTGATGGACAGGCTGTCCAGGACCGGCTGATCCTTCAGCTCCATAGGTTCCGCGCATCGATAGGAACCCGGGGTGTTAATGCACCCGTAGCGACACAGCTCCGTCTGAAGATCCGGCACCGAGCATTCGTCCACGTCTACGGGAAATGATCGCCATTTGTCAAACGTCCCCCCGATACGTCTCGCCCCCGCTACGAAAGTGTCGCGCCAGGCGAGATCCACGCGGATGCCGGCGCGTAAAATCTGGACTAAGTGCAGCGCTCTATCGCTCGAGGGCCCCGAGATTCATCGCGAAAAATTCCATCGCGTTAGTCATCCGTAAAATGTCGGTCAACGTCGGTCAGTGGTCTCGTAAATTTTCAATCTCGAATTCAACATAAAATTGTAAACAAAGAGAGAGAGAAAGAGAGAGAAAGCAATTGTATATATATAAGTTTCACAATCGATCGTTCACCGCGGCGTTCAAATATTTACCCTGACACGTCTTCCAGTCGTCCTCGAGCATGAAGCCGTCGGGGCACAGGCAAAACACTCGGCCCATCGTGGACAGGCACGTGTGGGAGCACCCGGCGTTGTTAACGCTGCACGGACCCGTGTGCCTGTCACGCTCGCACGTGTGGTTGTCGGGGGCCAGCGACGCGTCTTGCAGACCCTCGCAGGAGCACTCGTATCCTCCTACGAGATTTCGACAGGTGTCCTGGCAGGGACCGTGGCCGTTGTTCAGTAGACACTCGTTGACGTCTAAACAACGAATGCAGTCGAGCGTTCAATCTGTCGTCTAACCGCGTGATTTGCCCCGCGCGCAGAGGCGTAATTGATTAACTTGGTAAGATACTTTACTGGTGTTTGAGCGAGGCAATTATTACTCTGGGATCGCTTTAATTGCGACTTAAATTGGTGGCGTTTGCGCGAAGAAAATGAAATGTCAAGAGAGATAAAAATTCGAAGGGAAAATCAAACTGAAGGTAAAAATATTTAAGATATAAATATCTGAAGTCAAACTAACTGCCATACGAATTTGACGTAAAAACTATTATAGACGTGAAATTTGCGCGCTCTGCGCGACGGATGAAGTTGACGTGTGAAAAAATCCCCCAAAAATTGCGCGTCCATTAATGATAATTGCTCGCACGGCGAAATCATGCTCACCGACGCATTTGCGGCCGTCCAATCTGAATCCCTCGTAGCAGGAACAGACGGGACGTCCGTTAATTTCGTTGCAAACGTGCTCGCAGGATGCCTCGGCGCACACCCCGTTCGGGTTTTGCTTGATCTCGCACTTTGGCACCTGTCCGACCCACTGACGATTCCTGCAGACTAATCGGCTCGCCGAGGATACCATACGGAAGCCTGGCACACACTCGTAATCGGCTTCCAAATACTCGTGGCCCGGGGTCGAGGACCTTTGTAATTGTGACATGAACGCGCGGTGAGTTATTTTTACGAATAAAATTTCTGTTTTCTCAGGAGGGCTCTGGAGCGTTAACGCTAAATGGCAATTGGGGTATATTTTGATTTTAATGTGTAAGCGCGTCGTGGGGAAAGTTTGGAATTTGCCGTTGGTTTTCAAATTTGAAACAAAATTATCATCGTCTACAAAATCTTCGTTGATTATCAATATTAGATAGCTGTTAATCAGTTAATGTTAGATAAGATTATAGATAAGATATATCTATTTTTATTCGTTTGACATTTTAATCAAATCAAGAAACTGAAGAATTGAACAACTTCGAAGAATTTTATTATCGAAGTATTATCTATTTTATATCTATTTTAATCGAGGAGAAGTTGATATGAAAATATCGGAGAATTTGATTATTAAAATTAACGTTAGTCGCTCTCCGGAAGACGCTTCGTGCTCGGCTTATGCTGGCGTTCGTGTAAATCGTTGACACCGGGATTAATACCCAGCATTGAATTATGGATGATAGAAGGTAGGAGAGCACTTACTTTACATATTTGATCAGCGCGTGGCGAGATAGAGGCGCCGGTAGGAACGTCCCGTTTATGCAAGATAAGTCCCCTTTCGTGCCGCCGCCGCCGCCGCCGCCGTCGTCCTGCATCGCTCCCGTCACGCCTGTGACTTCCGCGTTTTCGTCGCCGGTCTCCTCGGCGCTCTCCTCGGAATTAATTATCGGCTTCCGCGGCGGATGAGAGGTGCGACGGATCGGCAGCTGTTCGTGGCGCGGCAACGACAACGGCTTCAGCCGCGACGTCATGTACGCGTTGTAGTCCTTCAGGGTCCTCTCCAGCACCTCGTTCTCCAGATCCAGAATCGGCAGATCCTCCTCGGTCCTCGAGTAGCCCAGCATCCTCTCGGCGTCGTAATGCGAGCCCTTGAAATCGATTTTCTCGCCCTCCGGCGAGACGGCGGCGTCCCGATCCACGCTCTTGCCGTCGACCTCGCCACCCGTCCCCGCGTTCCGTCCGGCCGATTTCTTCGGAGGGGTGTCGAAAATACCGTCGTCTAGGATCGAGGGGTCCTTCAACGCAGACTTGGAGATCTCCATCTCGAGCTGCTTGGAGAACTCCCTCTCCACCGTGTCGCCCGAATAAACGCCGCGACGCGGCGTCGTTCTCGTCAACCGCCTCGTCGTCTCGAGCGTCGGGCGACGCTGAAGACTCGACGACGTCGTCGTGTCGACGGCCTCCGTCAACGAGGCGCGCTCGGGAGTGACGTTCGACGGGCTTTCATACGTCGACTCGGACGCGTTGCTGGTCCCGGCTAGGTCGAGCGTTTCGTGCAGGACACGCCCGCTCAGGCCGTCGTGCGTCTTCCTCTTGCGCTTCGACGATCGTCGCGCGACATCCTGCCGCCTGTCGCCCCACCGCGCGTCCTTGCCGCTTCCTCTGTTTCGCTCCTTCCTGTCCTTTTTCCGCCTCCGTCGCTCCGCGCGGGACTTTCGCGCCTCCCGACTCCTCGGCCGCGACTTCGAGAAAGGGTCGTTCCTCCTCCGCGGCGATCGATTCCGCTTGCCCGTTATCTCGTTCTCACGACTGTCCTCGGTGATCTCGTACACGCGATCCTTGACACCGGAACCCCCAGGCCCGTCCTTGCCCCTGCGACGCTTTTTGCGCGTCCGACTGCCGAAGTTACCTTCTTGCTGCTTGCTCAAGGTCGCTGTCGGGCAGATAGCGAAGGTTGATCTTCAGAAATATATCGATTGGAAACGACAAATTTTGGAACGCGCGATTAATGAGCAGTGAAATTTCCGGCCGATCCGTGTTTGACAAAATACAGACTACCTATATAATACCTATATAATACGTGTTTATGTCGACGTGAAAAATTTCCGGAATAACGTGAATTCGCTTAGAAATTCGTGCGGATGTGTCTCGCTCCGCGAGCATTTTCACCTTGCCGCGGGGGACTGATTTATCCGGAATATACGTTTCCCCCGTTAACATTAGGAAGAGACGATTTTACTCACTGACATTTACGTTTCGCCGAGGCGGAATTTTCGCACCATTTTCCGACAAAAGGAGGTGTTTGTCCCCGCGTTCATCGCCGCGGGCCTCCGCTTTCGCTTCCGCTTCCGTCTCCTCCGGCTCCTTGATAACGCCTCGCGACGAGAGCGTCCTTCTGTTTTCCTCGAGAGCCTCCATTCCCTCAAAAGATGCGTCCCGGCTGCCGGATAACAACAGCTCTAACCATCTTTGCTCTCGCAAAAAACAAGGGTTCTAAGAGAAACGCTGCCTCAGTCTACTAAATAAATTATCGAGGGAACAAAGAGGGACCACGTCGCGCAATTTCACTGTTTCAAGACTCTAAAAGACCACTTAAGTCCCTTTAGAATTTGTCCTAAGAGATGGTATTTTTATATTTATGTAGAGTTATACGGCTTACTTACTTTTAACAGATGAAAATTAAATAAGATGTCGAATGAAAATATGTAGGGTGAACATAAATATCGGCAACACGTATAAGTAAAATGTATTTGAAAAGAACGGTACTATTAGAAATTGAATTTCTTTTATATTCCATCTTTAATATTACATAATTAATGTCGACTACAGTTTATTCGCGTTTCGAGGCGGGGCGCTTCTTTGACGCTACCATTTCGATCAATCTTTGTGATTCCGAGCTATAATTACAGCGTATAATTCTATTAAAGATTTCCCTGTGACATCCGACCGGATACGCGTAGATTTGTACGACGACAAAGCATATATAGGTATGTCATCGTGAACCAAGAGCGTCGTTGGATCCTCGTGAGGAGTCTCGTTTTCTCACGTTTCCTTGCATCGCATTACATCACCGAAGAAAAGCGGTAGGGTTTTACAGCCCCTCCCCGTGGAGAGTTCGTCGATACTTTACCTGTACTGCCGATGGGTCGCCAGAGTGTGCGACCCGTCGCCGGAACGATCCGATCCCATCCTGTCCCCGGATCCTGCACCGCGTGCCCCGGCATTTTGGCAGAGCCCTGTAAACACGGAGCGGACGCGATCTCAAGAGCCGGGCTCGATTGGCCGTGGCAGCGAAATAGGGGATGAGATGAACGCAAGGAGGATCGTGGAGCAAAGAGGCCGCGCGCTCTCTCTCTCTCTCTTTCTCCTCCGCGACTGCATCTCCGCGAGCGATGCAGCCAGCGAGGCGAAAATGCGGAAGTTCTATTGTGAAGTTTGCCGGAGCTTCGCGCACACTTGTGCCCACGAGTTCGGGTCGAAACTTCGACTGTTACCGCAATGAAACTACGCCACGCGGAACCCCGGAAGTCATCGGGTGCCCGCCCGTCATTTCGCTCCGTCGAGCGTACCGCCCGTCGCTCCCCCCCTCCTTCCCGTCGATATGGAAATTCTTTAATGCGCGAAGATGGCGATAAAATTGAGTTGATGGGAAACGAGCGAGCGAGAGAGAGAGAGAGAGAGAGAGGAAGGAGGAGGAAGCGGAAGAACGGTCGAGCGATCTCCAAGGGACGAGCGAGAAATATCTTAATTCCTCCCTGAAGGATGTTCTTCAGACACTCGCGAGACGTCTTTCAAATTTTTTTATGATTCAGTTCGGAAATGCAACCCACGGCCGCCACTGAATGTAAAGTGTCTTGTACGAATCTCTTTTTCGGAGGTAGCGCACGTCAGGAAGTAATTCTAAGTAACATTTTTCGCCTATTCATTTTGGAGGAACGTGAAATTTTTTCCTTTCTCTCAATGAACTCGCGATTTTTCCACTCGCGGGCTATAGTATGGACTTCAGCGCGCTAACGAAGGGATGTCTACGGCATGTGCCCGCGGAGAAAGTTTCACGGTAGATTATACTCGAAACTTTTACGAGGCTCTCGATTCGAGAAGAGGCGGTACCCCGGCCGCATTTTCCCTCGCCGTTATCGAAGAAAGCCCGTCGAGAGAGCTGCGCATCCTTGAGTCTAATCTAGGCGATATCAAGTGGCAATTGGTATAATCCAGCGATAATCGACTTTCTTCGTTGTTACCGCTGTATCCGAAATCGTTAACGAATGCAGGTATACCCGCGCAAGAGGTTTCTCGCCAAAGAAGCGATTATTATCCCGCAGAGGGAAATAGAGAGATAGAGAAAATTCACTCTTCGAGTATTTTATATTTGTATCTAAATATTATATAAAATATATGTATTAAATATGTATATCAAATTAAATTTGTGTACAAATAATTTGAATTTACATTGTAATTAGATTTATGATGTAATGATACATTAAATTAAAATTATATATATATATAATTTTGTATGTATGCGTATTTCTGATTTAAATGTATCATACAATTAAAATTGTGAATAACATTCTACCTTGAATTCTGTGATATGAATTATAGATCGTTTAAATCTACACTCGGGACTTGATATAAATTTTTGTATGCTCCTTGATATTTGCATTCGAAAGATTTATAAACCGATTTTGCTTTGCGGCATATATTATATCGGAGAAATATATGAAAGAACAGAATATACATGTAAATGTGTGTACACATCATGAATGTGTATACACGCGACAGAGAACGGGACGAAGAAAAGGAAACTGTTCCCTTTCCTTCGCCTCTGGAAACAATTAAAGCGAGCGACTAAGCTTGGCCTTAGGCGAGCAGAGAGTAATTCGTTCGTTTTCTCCGTCGTAATACGCGGCCGAGCAGAGTGGTGATTCTGTCGCGAAAGTTTAATTAAATTCAATCAATGATAAACGACGTTGGTATAATATATTCCACCGTAGGTAAACCGCGCCGCCATTCTTCTGACTTTTAATCATTTCGATTGACCAACGAGAGCACATAAAGAATCTAGTTGGGGGCTGGCATTTCTCGATTTACATTCGCCCGCACGTTTATACCATTTGACTACAAACATAGCGGTTTTAGGGACGGGAGAGGGGAGGGGGAGGGGAGTGGAGGAAGGGAAGTCGGGCTTTGAATCTTTAACGGTGAGCGACGCCTAAATCAGCAATCGGCTTGAATGTTTCACGTTTATTCTCGCATTGCCTCGACAAGAATAACATAATGTACGACATATTATGCCGGCGCACGGGCGTGAATAAATGAGTATATTTCGGCGAACGGTGCGCGCCCATCGTCACACGTGCACCGGTAATTTTTCATTTACATACAAATCCACACACACACACACACACACACACACACACACACACACACACACACACACACACACACAGAGACACACGCGCGCGCGCGCGCGCGTATGAGCGTGTTCGTTCCCAGCGCGGCATTCCGCGTCTGTAATATTCACGGGTCATCACCCCTTTAAAGTTACATTCGAGTTTTCGCGAGAGTCAACCCCGGTCCATGCACAGCTGAAGGCCCGGCGCGACTACATGCAGACGGGGCGAACGTCGCCCGACGGTGAGTCGCGGAAAGGGGTACACTCGGGATACACCCTCTCGACGGGGCGAAGCGAATCTGAATTTCGGATGTATATACGACGATCAATTTTTGAGCGATTTGAAAGACGCGCGGCGGTGAACGGCCGGAATAATTTCGAATCGAGAGACCGCGCATAATCGCGGCCCGGCACTTTGAATAACTCCCGGTGTATATATGGTAACGCGAGGGAGATAGACCTCGCCCGCAGCATCCGGTACTTCCCGGCGACACCTGGCGAAACCGCGTTATCGGTTCACCTGCTGATAAGCCCCGACATCACGGGGGAATTTCTCCATCAGCTCGTATCGCACTGATGCGCGGGGAGCGTGGCCTCGTAGTTGATCCCTTGTCAATTTTCGCTCATGACACAGGACGCTGGGGACGACGAGATTACCTCCGATAATGTTGCATCGCCAATCGAACGAAATGAATTTCCGGGGCGCCGGAGCTCGGCCAATAGGACCTCCCCCTCCCCCCCCCGCTTCCTCTTCCTTTTTCCCTCTTTCTCTCTTTATCTCGTAAAAGGATAAATAATCCCTCTCTGAAGAATATTCCCGATCGATGAAAAACGGCGCGGCGCGCTTCCTATAATTATTCCACATTATGCACTAAGCTCGCCCCTTCGGCGGAATAATTCATCGAGCGTTTGACGCGACTGCCTACAGAGACGAGTATGAGAAAAACCGATTACGAGGAGATTATGTTACGTAATAACTGTGAATTATAGAGCTCGAGCGAGAGTTACTATAATAAGAATGATTTTAAATTGCGTATCTGAAGTGCGCATTCATTCGCTGTTCCCTCGCACTTTTATGCGATTACTATAATTTTAATTAAAACGATAAAACGTTACAGCTGTCATAAATATTTTTTCGGAACAATACGCCAAATGTGTTTGTAACATATGCCCTCTTCTAAATATTTAGATCTTACTCAAATGCATTTTGAAGTTTTATGCGACGTCGCTGCGATATTTATGAACGATATTATTCCATTTAAGCCGTAAGCGGAGCGCGGTGAAATGGATAAAAAGTGCAGTAGAAACAGTATGCATGCGTTTCATCCCCCTCCGTAAATCTTGCGCCATTTTGTTAATCCTGTTCTGCGCGGAGAATATGCAACGACGTAATTACGTGCGAATGTACCAACCGCGCGAACAACCGCATAAATCGTAAACGAGTTAAGTGGTGAAGTTAGATTGCCCGGCTCTCATTGTTTTTTCATTGTTTAAGTGGATCACATACATAGAGAGAGAGAGAGAGAGAGGGAGAATCCACTTAATGTTAATTCGTAAATCTGCTAATACACGTCCAGCGGCAAAACTAATTACATCACAGCTATATAGAAAGACGCGGAGGGGCGGACGAGTGTCGGGCTGGCATTTCATTGTGATTGCACGGTCCACAATGCATCGTGAAAATTAACAGACCGCGCTCTTCGAGTCGCGCACGCGAGGGGGGTAGAAGCGTAGAAGCGGGGAAAAGCTCCGGAGGTCAGAATGGAGTGTTTCTATACCGTGTCGCGCGCGCAAGCCGCCGAGACGACGGACGACGGAGGAGGAAATTTCCCCCGGAGATGTAGTGGACTATTTTTCACTTTTAAGATATGAGTCCATCGGACGCGGAAGAAAGAGAGAGAGAGAGAGATGATGGTGTAACGGGGCATATTCTTCGCGCTTTTTAAGGAATGAAAGTACGAAAAGGATTTAATGTATGAGATAGCCGTCGTCTCTATTACACCGTTCTTCTCCATTACGCGGCGGCGGCGTCGCCGGCGGGCGGTGGAGATCTCCGTCCGTATGGGGAGGGTCATATTCTTCCGCGCTTTAAGGAATGAAAGTACAAGGGAGATTTAATGCGAGATAGCTGTGTGCTCTATTACATCGTTCCTCACCATCCCGTCCCGCGGAGGGAGTGAATCTTTGCGGGACGGAGATCCCGAGATTGTCTCGCGCGCGCGCGCGCGCGAAGAATAATTCGTCCTTAGAATGTACGATTTATTACCGACTCGTATCACTGCCCCGCATACACGCGCGACGGGATCCCCTTCCGACCGTCTAATAGATAATTCCAATAAGATAAAACTTAATTAAAGGATAATTCTCGCGTGTTTTCTACGAGGCAACGTGTCCGCGCGGCGAAGTGAGGCAATTAGGAGGCGAAATCTCAGCCGGCGCGGCTAAACTTTGGACGAGAATACGTAAAGTGGTTTTTAAAAACCATGAGACACCAAAATTTGCATATTTATCACGGTCTCTTAAACATTCTTTATTCACGGGCCCCTCGCCTCTTCTTAAAATACGAAGCTAACGTCTCGTCTCGCGGTTTTTAAGCTTTATCTCGCGAACGCGGACGCGGACGTGGACGTAATTCTTTTTTTTTTATCCTCTATTCTTCAGACGCGCCATATAAATTAAAACGCAGACGCAGGCTGACGTGCTCAAGATTGAATCATCTTGCGCGAAGATTGATCACCGAATTGATTACATTCGTAAAAAACTAGAGAACGTAGTCGATCACTGTTTCATTAATTCTGTATACGGATCTTTAGAATGCAGCTGAATGTAGCTGATTTTAGAACAACTCTGCTTATTGAATATCATAATTAATGTACATACATATGATTGTGATCACATATTATATGCTCTCGTAACGTAATTTATGCAGTTTACATTTAGTTAACAATTTAGCTAATTTTCATTAAAAAGAAACAACTAGTAATTTGATTCATAATAGCTAAAAATATTTATATATGTACATGTAATTAAAAGTTATTCAATTTAATAGCTATTTATCACATGAATTTTATTTAAAATCAAATCACTAACGCGATATAAAATATCGCACAAAGATTGTCCAATAAATATTAAATATTCATACTGATTATACATGCATTATAAGAATACATTATTTTATACTAAATTACATAATAAATTAACTAAAAATCTGAATCAATGTCCTGTTTACGAATATAATAATGAATGACATCCCGATATTCAAGAATTATTTTAAATATCTTTGCAAGAAACGAAATCAAAGTATCTTTCTATCGGTCTGTAATACAATTAAAAAAAAAAAAAAGAATGAAAAAGGATGAATAGCACTCACCGAACGGCAGAGCAATCGCCACAAGGAACAAGACGGCACAGGCGAGCCTCGCATGGCTCGCACGATTCTCGATGCACATAACGTGACACGTCGTTCACATACGAATACTTGTACCGTGTCGCGCGGCCGCTCGCGTGGCTCTGAGTGTTCTCCTCAGTTAGATTTCGAGTTTCGAAACGCGCTCCCTTCCTCCCTCCCACGCACTTTCTCACTCTCTTTCTCTCTCTTGCTCGCTCCAATTTGGTCCCGCGCGTCGCGAGACTCGCGCGCAGCTCCCGGATGCTGCGAGCGGTCCAGCGAAGCGCCTGCTCGATGGCAACCCGTTCTACGGCCTCGCGTGCCATCCGCGGTTGGCGCCACTCGCCTGAGGTCAGAAGGGATTGCGGAGGATCGAGAAGTAGCGTTGGGTGGTCTCTTACCATGGGGGAACGCTATTTTACAGATCCCTTCTTTTCGATCGCTCCACGAGCGGGACGGAAGATCCATTCAAATTATTCGAGAAAGTATAATTCGATTGACGCGAATCAATCGCGATTTAGAAAGATGATCAACCATTGCGAGGAGCATGGAAAATCACAAGCATAATTTCGATTCTTGAAATCTAAATAGAAATTTAAATCTTAGAAGACCTTCGTGTCTTTCGTTTATTTCCCAATTTATTAATTTCTTCTATTATATTTATGCAGCTGTTACCTTCATTTTTCCGAATATAAATTACGCTATTCTTATTTCTCATTATGCAAATGTATGTGTTTCAAGGTGAGAAACGTTTTTCTCTGCAAAAATCCGGAGTGACAGTCCCGCGCTCTTGCGTATGCTGCATGTGCATACGCGCGACTGGACGTTCACATGCGCCGCCGTCCTCGCCGTCGTCGGCACGACCTAGCTCCTGTAACTCCCTCGGATATCGATCCCCCGGCGCGTTCGCGCGTTTCGAACGACGCAAGCTCGAAGTTTACGCCGAGTAGAAGTCACCCTCCCGGCGAAGCTAGTTCGTACCCGGCGCACCACCTCACCCCCGACCGCATCCTCTCCCTCCGTCCTTCCTCTTCCTCTCTCTGTCTCTCTCTCTCTCTCTCTCTCCCTCTCCTTCCCTTTCGTCCTCGTGAACAGGAGGCACGGCAATCGGACAAGATGAGCGACCAGGAGGATCTGGATTATTACATCATGTACCCGTCGTTTCCGCCGTCCCCGAAGGATCCGACGTTGACCGCAAGCGGGCAGGATCAGCGGGAGGAGTTCGTGTTCGTGTACGAGGAGGACAAGCGGCCGGTCGTGATCCTGCTAGGATGGGCCGGCTGTCAGGACCGATACCTGGCCAAATACAGTTCGATTTACGAGGAGAAGAGGTATTCCAAAACCGCTGACATCGCGTGAAACCGCTGGTACCGCGCGTACGATCGACGCCGAGGCGCGTTTCATACCCCTCGGGAGGTCGGCAATTCTCACGTTGGAGATGCCACGATTCCGCGGTTCTCCCAAGTACTCGCGTGCGCATTCAATAAATGGCGTAGAATCCGCGAGAATGATTTGCAAAAAAACGACGATGTGTGTCGACTCGGTGCGCGAAGTCTTGTACTTTAAACCTTGCACTTTAGACGCGATCTAATAATAGGACGCGATATAGAGAACTCGGGACAGGATTGTATTTTTAATTCTACGTGCCGCGCAATGCGGAAACGCGACATATTTGTGGAGTCGGAAATGCGACCGTATAGTATAGTGCTCCATTTTTGTGAGTATATATGTAAACGTTGCATGTCGAATACGCGCGTGTCGAGTCGTCAGATCGCGATCGGCGTCGTTCGACGCTGCGCTCGAAAACGCAATTAACCACTTGATCGTTATTAATCCCGGTGTTACGTCCTCTCGCAGTTGCATCACGCTGCGTTACACGGCGCCGGTGGAGTGCCTGTTCTGGCGCCGGGACAAGATGCCGTACATCGGCAAGCGGCTGCTGCAGGTGATCACCGACAAGCGGCTGGACGAGCACCCGATATTCTTCCACGTCTTCAGCAACGGCGGCGCGTTCCTGTACCAGCACGTCAGCCTCGCGATGCAGAGGGCTAACACGCCGTTCAAGGTAGACGCCTCTCCGCGTAAAACTTGTGTAATATGAAAAACAATGGAGACGAATCGGAATACAAACACATGTATAAAATATATATACTAAAAATACATCGTAAAATATATTAATACGTACGTACATAAAATTACACGACATACAAAATTTATATTATATTAATATTATATTATATTATATTATATAATAATATTATACAGGGTGTCTCATAATAGGTGTATGACCGTTCTTGGGTAGAACGGACTAAACTGAATCGAAAAGTCCTCTACCATTTTGCAAAATTCGCAATCGTAAACGAGACATTAATTTTTGAAGATTGACGAATAAACGCGTATTCATTCGGCCCACCGCTGAATGCAAGTGCGTGGCAAGATAAGTAGATTAAACCGAACAAAAAAGTCCTCTACTATTTTGTAAAATTTGCATTTATTAACGAGATATTAAGTTTATTCGCCGATCTTCAAAAATTAATATCTTGTTAACGATTGCGAATTTTGCAAAATGGTAGAGGACTTTTCGATTCAGTTTAGTCCGTTCTACCTACCCATGAACGGTCATACACCTATTATGAGACACCCAGTATAATATTATATTATATTTATATTATATTATATTATATTAATAGAAGTATATATAAAATTTGAAGGTATAGATTTAGCACGCATTATATATAGATCATCTATGATGGGCTTAATTCAAAATTTAGAATAAAATTTTAGGATCTTATTTATAAGTTTTTATATGTTTTTTATTTGAAAAAAGGCACGAAAAATATTTGAAGAATTGAAAACACTCGCACATGTTAAATGTATATATAAAATGTTTAAAATGCAGACACGTGTATAAAAATGCACGGTGTATAAATTACAAATTTTACATTCCTGAAATCACGAATTGCAGAGCGTTTAAAGTGGAGAGCGCATAGAGAATGTGTACAGAGAGTGTATACATCTCGTAAAATTTCAGTTTCATACTCTTTTACTCGCTGCCGACACACATGTGAGAATTTATGAACTGGAATCACAGGTCAGGGGAGTGATATTCGACAGCGCGCCCGGCGAGAGGAGACTAACGGCGCTTTTCAAGGCGATCAGCGCGATCATCGGCGGTCATCCCCTCACGAATCTGCCGATGTCGTTTGTCATCACGTTCTTCCTCTCCGTGCTCTGGTTCTTCGAGGTAAACGAACAGCGAACGTTGATACACGATCATTGTCTCACGAACATTAAGCGGGCATGAAAACGATTGTAATCTTCATTAATTTCCGAACACGTCCAAGCACGATCTCATCGCAAACGTATGTTTGTCAGGGCGGCGATACCGTATCATGTCCATAGATCGGATCATTTCAGAGCTGTACCGACGCTGTACAGTTTATATGTCGATTTATGATCGTCAGGTAATTGCGCAGGCTTTCAGCAGAACGCCCATTCAAACGAACCCGATCGCCCTCGCCGAGGAAGCCTATTCCTGGCCTCAGCTGTTCCTGTATTCCAACAGTGACACTCTGATCCCGGCATCTGTGAGTTTCCATCTATTTTTTTTTTTTACGTATAACAATGAGTTGAACTTCGGGTGACTCTTGGCAACAAAAGTGCTTTCAATAACAGAAAAAAAAGGAAACACGTATTATATATATTAGGAAAGAGGATGCAAAGGTTTAATTTTTAATTCTGTATAAAAATTGATAATATTAAATGTATGTTGTCGTTATTAACAATCCTAGATGCAATGAGAGGAATCTCGTTACAAGAGAGATTTACGAGCTCCTGTCTTTTCGTCAGGACGTCGAGAAGTTCGCGAGCCGGCGGGCCGAGCGCGGTGTGCGGGTGCAGCTCGTTCTCTTCACCAATTCGCCGCACGTCAAGCACTACACGACCTACCGCGACGTCTACGTGAACACCGTGTGCAGCTTCATTCACGAATGCCTGATCTCGCCGAGCCCGTCGAGGAGCCTGATGGACCGCGGCGACGACCACGGTTCCCAGGACTACGACGCGCCGCCGGATCTCACCAAGCGCGTCGTGCTGCCTCACGAGGCCAGCAAGCAGCAGAACTAGTAATCCGGAAGACGCTAAAAATAGATAGAATAGTTGCCCGCTGGAGGATCGCGCTGGTGGCACGCGCGCGCGCGACCTCGCGGGTGCCAGGCGTAAAGGGAGAGAGGATCGATGATCAATTATTATTACATCTACATTTTGGACTAAAAGGTCTACGAGGAAAGGGGTGAATTCGATGGAAACGCTATGGAATCCGTTTTGCACAATTAAGATCTCCCAATCTCCGTAATTGGAGATTGGTTCTCAAACCGCTGAATTCTTTCCCTCCTGTCGTATCTTTTGTATACCCGTAATTCCAAGACGGGAAAATCGTATTATTAGGACGGTCTCGAGACTCCTTCGTTAGAGTTGAAAATGAAGCGAAAAGGAAGATTTGCGGTGGTAAAAACCCAGAAAAGAACCCACAAAGATTTTGTGGGACAATTTCCGATTTCGATCGGGGATTAGGAGGTTGAGATTTTGCAGAATAGATTTCTCACGAATCTCCGAAAATTCACTCGTTTCGCACTTGGTAAAGAGGCGACGTCCGAGATGCTGGAAACGGTGCTACGTTCGTTAATGTACAGAGCTGTTTTATACGAAGTTGATTATTATTTTCGAGCGAGAGTTATTCAAATGAAAATGTGAATTTTTTATGAGCCGAGCGAGAGAGTAGACACACGGTGGCGTAAGAGCTTCCAAATTAAATGTACATACTTCGACGATTGTTCGCAGAAGCCTAAAAATATGAAGATTTTTATTACGATTAAAGCTTATCTCAATTTTATTTTGATTTCTTTTTTATATTTCTATATATGCGACTTCTCGCGATATTGCTGTTGCATCTGACGCAATTCTTTCAATGTGGGTCAGAACCAAGATTCCTGGAGTTGTGTGCACTGTTTGCGGCATCGTGAGCCTTGTCAAAATTTCCCGATTTTCGCTAAAAAAAACGGCGAAAAAACCGATAATATCCACATCCTCTCTCTCTTTCTCTCTCTTTCTCTCTCCTTTGCCTCAGTCCCTACGTTACTCCCGTCTCAGCTTGATTCTTCCTTCGTGTACTCTTTCGTTACTCCTTCCGCCACCGCGTGTCCGAGTGACCGCCGTTTTTAGAGAAGCTCGTAAGCTCGTAGACACGCGAATGCATCCGCGTATATTCTCTGTACAATAATCTGGAGGAACGAATCTCTCTCGTGCTTGTTGGACAATTGGGCATTGTTTTTCCTTCGTGACGACGGAGATGTCGA
>NW_012026867.1:1700738-1708758 GCF_000956235.1 Wasmannia auropunctata
GGGGGGGGGAGGGGGTTAATTGTAAGAGAGATTTCTAGGACGTGGAGAGGTGGATGCGTTTGATAGAAAAAAAGTCGTACGCAGTATCGCGCAAATGTGTTTTACCGCTTTACGCTCTTTCCTACGCATCGGAATGAATTAAGAGCCGCACAAAAGTATCAAGCTGGACTTGATTTTAGCTTTACGCAGTTCAGGATATATTCGAAGAAAAAATGCATGGCATTTAATAATGATTCGAAAAAAAAAACGCAGGATTCTCATCATCCTTGTGTGTCTCGAATTGTATCAGTGATAAAACCTTCGAGAACGCTCGAGGCACTCGAGTGTATAGCTCTGTATCGTTAACATCTCTTTACATATATGTATAAATATACATATTTATTAAAATCTGAAATAAAATATATCATTTTTATGCAACGCTTCTACGTATACCTATGAGACAGTCTGTCTAACTTACGTCCTTCTATACCCATTCTCTTTCAAAGTCCTTTCTCGTTCTCTTAAAATTTTCTTCTAACATTTTAAATTCGGTGTTTGTCCGTAACATTAGAATAAGAAAATTAATCAAATTATTTTACACATTTTTTTCTTTGAGTTTTATGCGTATATTCATGTTCCAACGTATTTCTTTTTATCATTGTCCTTCTTTGCAGCTATTGTATACTAAATGCCCATGTTTCGTAAAAATATAATTTGACATTTTATTTCACAACGACATAATTTCGCTAAATTTACAGTTATTAAAATAATTACGGTGCAAGGTCACACAAACAGTTCCATTTTTTATTGCACAATGGAACGCGTGGTAATGATAACGTCCATATCACAATAATATCGTTAATTGTGCACATCCTGTTTTAAAAACTTAAAGAAAGGTACGGTTGTATGTACAAAAAATAAAAAAAAGCATTTATAAATATCAAATATACATACAAAATTTATAAACAAGTAATTAATAAATATAGAAGTGAAAGTAATCATATGATTTTGTGTTTATTACTTTTTTCAACGTTATTATATAATTTAATTTAATTTTTATAGTGATCATTTTATATATAGTATTATTAAATAATTAATACATTAATAAAGTTGTGTAAAGGTATAAATGCCGATTGAAGCGAGCAATTATTTTTTGCACTGAGAAAACAAATTTGTTGAAAAACGCAAAATTTGTTTTATCTTACCAAAATATTTAGTCCGATGCGATCAACTAAATGTTACTACGATGACACAAAATAATTTATTACTATTATAAACAAAATATTATTTTTTAACTAAACTATTTTGTTGCAACAAAAGTTTATCGCATTTAACTCAACCGTTCGATTAGAAATACATACTATTTATTATCCCCATCAGCATTGTTTAATCAATTTAATACTTGGAATTTGAACAAATATATTGCTTGGATAACTAAATAGGCAAACATAAATAAATACTACTAGTATTTCGAATAAAATAACTTAATTGAGTTGGTTTAGTTAATTCTTGATTAAAATAATTTGATTGTTGACATGAATGAACTATACTTTTCTTTGTGCAACTAAAGAATGTTGAATCAACCATTGGATCAAACAACTATATAAATTTAATTCGTACAATCGGTTTTTTTTCTCAGTGTGATAACTGATTTACATATATTAATTTAACATATTATTTTTAAATACACGTGTTTAATGTATATTTCAGATATATCAATCACTTTTATAGATAAAAACTGTCACAGTTCCGATTTAAAGAAATGTTTCAACACTTTAAACACGATACTGCCGAAAAAGAAGCTATATATATAATCCAAAAAATAGTAATATCTTAATTTGTACAATGCTATAATAATGCAATTAACTAAATTGTTTAATAAAATAGATCCGAGTCATTAAATTTAAGTCGTGTCTATTATTTTCATTGCAGTATAAAAAAATATACATATATATGTTACAAATGGAACTGTACGCCAACTATAATTGTCGGTGAATGACATTGAGAGATAACATTTTTTACTCGATACACGTGCAAATCATTAACAAAAGTGGCATAGGTGGGGCATGTGTGTATGAAACTCATTGTGCTGTAACATATAAAAAGGGAAGCGATCGAAATGACTATTTTACTGCATTCGCTTTTGCTGTCGTAAGACCATAGGTGAAGAGGTAACTTGCTGTAGTTTGATTTAATGTTCATCGATCATGTATCGACTATTAGTTACTTTCACGTCGACGCTTCTCGTTCTCACAATATTTGAATCGGTGGGGGCGAGCCCTTACTCAAGGGATATTGAGAAAAATTATAAGACGGAACCGGATTACGAAACAGGAGTCAAGGTAGCGCAATGGACCAAGGAAATGAACACGCGCCCTGAGGAATTGGGTAACTATTTCCAGGGAGATATCATGATCGCAAACAATACCAAAAGAAACGGCCGTATTGATGAACACCTTCGTTGGCCTGGTGGCATTATTCCCTACCTAATTACTGCAAATAACTTTAGTAAGTACCTTTAAGAATAAAAATTCAGACATTTTGTACTATAACATAGCTTCGAAATTAACGAATTTAAATTCAATAGCTAGATATTATTTTATTGTAATTGAATAGTCTTTGTAAAAGTAACAAGTATGTTTCTGACGTAGCTAAAGAAAAAATTAATAATATATATATCATTTTACATTAAACACATAATTAGTAATATCGAGAATATCAGAATCTAAATCGAATTTTGTACAACATATTCGAACTTTTAGTTCCGAAAATAATTGTACCATAAATGATAAAAGAAAAAGAATTTTTAACAACTTTTATTAATTTTTTTAAGAACATATTGGAAGAAAAATAAAAAATTATATTGCATAATATAGTTGCACAATATTATATACTGAAAAAAAAGACTAATAAATTTTTGAATTAATAAATTTTTATTCTTTGATACATATATACGATAAATATGTATAGGGTAACTCCGGTATATACGCTGCGCGAAGATTTATGCCGCAAAAGTCAGAAAAAATAGAAGAAGTGAAAGTAATTTTCTCACAATCACTCTGTTACATGTCTTTATATTATATTAGTATTGTGTTATAATTTCAGTTTTTTTACTGTTAATATTTATAAAATTATTGTAAGTTAAATCGATTTATCAGTAATAAGTAGCGCAACCATAAGTTATAATCTTCATAAAATGATTATTTTAGAAAATATAAAAAAGACTTCGTGATTATTTCGTGGTACATAAGTATCGAGGAATTGTAAAGGATAGAATATAACAAAATACAAGTGCTTAGCTCTTTAGATTATTTGTAATATTTGTATATTTTTTGAGTCATTCATTCCACCTGTGAGTAGCCGTATAACCCACTCATATTTTTATACGACAAAACGCAAGGGTTTATAGAATTTTTTTTTAATATAAAAAATAAATATTTTGGATTTCTAATATTTTTTTCATAGTAGTAGACAGTCTAAAGTTTTTACTGGTATAATTTATTTACCTTAACCATAATTAATAATACCTAATAAATTAAGTTTTTAATATGTGCGGCGCATATATCGGAATTATCTTATATAAATACATATTTTTGTGTTATTTTCTGAAAAATATTTAAGAATTGTTTTGAATTTTAAATAGATTTTTTATACTTTAATAACAGACTCTTTTTTAATGAAGGAATCCATAGCGTACAAGATGTGACAATCACATCATCATTTTTACTTGCGTTTTTGTCCATGATTACATTGATAATTTTAGACAGAACCATTTTGTGACATTTTTAATATTTCTAACTTAGAAAAATAAATATTAAACAAAGTGAAATAATAATGCCGTTATTATTATTAATCTGTTTTATAATTTTGTTTTTAAATGGCAAATATAATTAAAAAATAAATTATTAAATAAATTTAGTATACGTCTAAACGTGTAATAGATGATGAACGTTTTTATTGTGTAAATTATATCAAATTTGCATTAATTTAATCGTTTCTGTTAAAATTCACTGAGGATTTCTGTTAAAATTTACATAAGAATTCAAATATTATTAACCATCAAGATTCAGTTTGACCGCAAGAGGCACTTTCAATTTTATTTGTGGTTTAATCATTTCTGTTTACCTTTGCATTGCAGCTGCGAATCAAATAAATATAATAATCAAGGCAATTAATGAATATCATATTAAGACATGCATACGATTTAAACCGAGGACGAACGAAAAGGATTATATCGACATTAAAAGCGGTAATACTGGATGCTGGAGCTACGTTGGCAGGCAAGGCGGTAGACAAGAGGTGAACTTGCAGAATCCTGGTTGTGTATATGGAACACATACTCCGATACATGAGTTTATGCACGCCATCGGCTTTGAGCACGAACAGACTAGAGACGACCGAGATAATTACGTGAATATCATTTGGAATAATATTCCGAAAAGTATGTATAAATAGTTATAACTGTATAGTTCAAATGAAAATTAATTTGTTTAATTAAAATTGTAAACGTTTAATTGAAGCGTATTTTGTTTTTTTTTTCATTTATTAATATCTGCGGATTACCAACTAATTTTGTAATTAATATATTAAAATAGCGTATGCATCTTTCAACCGACAATTTTCTTCTATCTGCATTTTGACTTTAGAGAATCTTAAACAAATTCCTTTTGATTTAAGAATTATTAATATTGTAATATTGAGATAATAAGTGATTTATTATATCTCAATAAAAGCTTTCTAAATAAGAGTTGTATTAATTGACGGAAAGTATTCCGTAAATTTACATCATAAATTTCCAATTTTATCGTGTATATTGTATTTAGATTACCAGTATGCTTTCGCTATGAACCCCAAAGGGACGACCTTCGCTTATGGTGAGCCTTATGATTATTACAGCGTGATACATTATTCATTGTACGCGTTTGCCATAGATACCAAGAAAAAAACCATTGTTTTAAAGGTAAGTAATTTAATCATTATTTTTATAAACGTCCTTTACGTCATAAGACGGTTGATTCCTTTGTCAGAGTAGTTTAAATAAATCTGAACGGACGTACAAGATCCCGATTCATCAATCTGAAATAGCAATTTTTATATAAATTTACAAATTATACGTCATGCATCCAATTGTGTGTGTGTGTGTGTGTATGTGTGTGTGTGTGTATTACGCGTATTTAAAGCATATATAAGAATAATTTTCGTAGTGATACTGGAATGTAGTTTTATAAATGTTTCAGAAACAAGCAGATGAAAAGAACATTGGTAACAGAAATAATCTGAGCAACTCAGATATTAAAAAGATCCAGAGAATGTACAAATGCTGATGTATGAGTGTAATTGGCATTTATGACAAAGGTCAGTACTGATGAAAAAAAATGGAAAAATCTGATAATAGCTTTCTGTATGCAAAAAATTTGAAATTAAATATGTTTAATAAAAATTTGTGTTACAAAAAAAATAAAGAATATATTTAACATTATGTATAAAATACATGACTTTTATAAGTCTTTTTTTCTACGTTGGCAAACGTAATTAGTATCATCAATAAATATTAATCTTAATTATATAATATAATATTATAAATGTACTTGTGCCTCTTGTATACAAATGTACTTATAGTAATAAATATTTAACAATGCTGCATATATTTATATGAAAAATTTTTTTTCCTGCTACCTTTATTGCTAATTATACACTATTCGTTAAAATAGTTTTTTTTTATTAATCCAATAATATTTTTCTACAATGGTAGTCATCGATATCTATTCAGTAATTAGGCGAGAATTATTATAATATTTAAATATATACTTTGTTTATACTTTGTTTATACTTAAATATGTTTGTCTAAAGTTTGTATTTAAATCAAACAAATTATTAATATATTAATGATAATAAGAAACAATAAAATAAAATAAAACAATTTTAAATATGTTATTATATTCTATGCGTTAAGCGCATTTTAACTATTTATAAGTACTTATAAATATATTTTGTTTTTTTTTATGTAATAACAATTTTTTGTTTTTCAATCGAATCTAGCTTAAGTATAGCAAAATATGTATAATACATAAATGTTAATAACAATAATTAACATTCCATATATAAACATATCTTTACGAAGCATAATATGTCAGATTATATTAGTGTTTCGTCAGACGGACTTCATAATTTCTCCGTTTCGCGAACATGCAACAGAATTATAATCATTTAAAATAAGAAATAATAAACAAAAATGAATATTAATGATCATTGATCGGTGAATAGTCTGTAAGCCCAATAAAATTACCATTTTCCGTTCCTTCAGGAAATTTTATTTTAAATAAATGTGATATAAATCAGCTGTTGTGCGATCGTGGTACGAGAGCTGCGCGTCAGCTTTTTGTGCCAAAGACTCCGTCAGCTTTTTGTGCCAAGACAGATTTAAATCCAAAACAATAATTCTAAATCGATTTAAAAGCGATTGCTACCTCTCGGAAGGCAAAGGCAAACCACCGAGAGTAACTTTGCCTTTTAGGAAAGTCTCCTAAAGACCGGAACACTGTAAGACCCATATACATACCTATCTGTGGATATATGCAGAAGAGATCGCCTTGCGCGCTGACAAGTGTACGAAGAAGACATAAACCGAAAGTGAGGAGTCTTCTAAAAATAATTCCGAAAAGAGATAGGATTACGTTTGCATGCATGTCTAGTCCGCGATAATAAATTCGATACCAAAATGTGTCACAGGTTTCAGATTTTTACAGAAAAAAATTAACAAGTAAAACTGTCAATAAAACATATTCTCCGTTTAATAAACGTAGACTCGCCGCATATTCATAAAACAAAATTTATGGGGTACGAAATACCGTGTTATCCTGAAAAGCAATGAAAATATGTTTGCTATGTTTTTTAACTGTTGAGTCTTAAATTGGATCGAAAAACTCACGATTTCTTAATAAAAAAGGTCCCGAAAAAGAAAACTGTTAAAGAAATATTGATTTTTTTTTCTAAAGAATTAACGAATTTTAAACCTCCTAAACTCTAGGTGACTCCCAAACTCAAACCCTTTGAACTCATCAATGACCAATTAAATCAAATCTGTAATGATAAAGATAACGACTCATCAATAACAAACCGTAAACTCAAAAATTGATGTACAAGAGAAGATGGTTCATCAATGAGTTATAGTTGTAAAAGAATTACATTATGAGCAGAGCCGATTTTAAGTTAAACTTTTCAATGAACGATTGAGAAACTAAACTTCTTGTAACAGACGGAAAGATCTTATTAAAATCTAAACTTTCCAACTCAACGATCCCACGAAATCCCACTTTCTAAAGGTTCCTATATAAACCGCGACAAACAGAATTCTCCATCTCTTTATTTTCATTTCTTTGTTCTCTCTTTATCTCCAAACTACAGTACGAGTGCAGTTATTCTGAATAAGATGATAATAGATTAGAGTTAATAAATGAGAGGAGAAATTTACAAATTTTTACGAAAATTTTCAAATCTCGTGATTATTCCCCTTTATAGAGATCGCACGTATTCCAGTCCTAGGCTATAAAGATTAAGTTCCTTGATCTCCAAAATTAGGATCGACGATCGAATAGCACGGCTCGTGGAAAAAAGCATTATGCTTTTCAGAACATTGTTCGATATTTCGACAAAAAGTGCTTTCGATTTGTGAGTTGCGCTTCTACGTATACTTATGAAACAGTCTGTCTAACTTACGCTAACTTACGCGTTTTTCCATATCTATCCGTTCTCTTTCCCAATCCTTTCTCGTTCCCTTAAAATTTTCTTCTAATATTTTAAATTTAGTGTTTGTCCGTAACATTAGATTAATAAGAAAGTTAATCAAATTATTTTACACATTTTTTTCTCTGAGTTTTATACATATATTCATGTTTCAACGTATTTCTTTTTATCATTGTCCATCTCTGCGGCTATTGTATACTGAAGGTTCATGTTTCGTAAGAACGTAATTTGACATTTTTTCACAATGACATAATTTCGCTAAATTTGCAGTTATTAAGATAATTACAGCGCAAGGTCA
>NW_012026867.1:1710473-1800034 GCF_000956235.1 Wasmannia auropunctata
TTTTTTTCAAATGCTCGCAATTTTTATAAAAATCTATATTTTAAAATATCCGTATGTACTTCTGTAGTGCATATTATATAGTTTTTAAAAAATTTTGGTTTATTGCTCCAGCTTCAATCGAATGACTGATCCCCGCAACGCTGATTTGACAGTGGCTACAAAAACGACGTTAAATAAAATGGCTTTAGCGTCGTCATTTTATTAAGAAAATAAATGAACAAAAGTTAATAAGTAAATAATTTTATATATTATGACATAGATTGTAATTATACAGAAAAGACTATATTTAATTCTAAAGTTTTACTTTACATATATTATGTATTAATATGTAAAGTTAATAATTACTTGATAAAGACACCTGTTTCTTCCGTTTTTTCAAATAAATTGTTAAATAAAGCTTCTGAGTCGTCTTAAAGTTTTGCATTTATTATATTGTTGTATCTCTTTATAATGTTGCTTAAGTCACCTTTGTCTGCATTTGCACTAGTGTTCTACAATTATTTGATCAAGAAGTTAGAAATGCAATAAAGAAATTAGTTTCACTGTATGCTATTCTGTTATGAGACAAATTATTTCTTTTGCGAGCTAGTAATTTAATCAGCTTGTTAAAATAATTTTTAAGAATTTTTTATGATACTTATTAAATCATAATTTAATATTAAATTAAATGTTTGTTTTACATTGATGTTCCCACCTAGCAAGGTACATATAGCTCTGTATTGTTAACCTCTTTACATATATAAAAATATATAAAAAAGTAATATAAATATATTTTGATCTGTCGATTAGTTATACGAATAAAGACTGATAAATAAAGCCACAAAGCCTTTTATTTATTTATTTTTATTAAAACGAATGAACATCCGAATTCGCATGCGCGCGGCGCTTCATCGATATTCAGTGTTTTTCATTTTTTAAATCGGATATCGATTCCATTTTTTTTGCGGACCTGCAAACATGAAGTTGGGAAGGTGTCAACGCGCAACACATAATCCGCGGTGTTTCAACCAAGCGTTGCTTGTCTTTTAATTTGCTATAAATATACATACACGTATAGAAATAATACACCTTTCGATCTGAATCTAAAAGACGGGCTAAATAATTTCGAGAGATATAATTTTAAGAAGAAAAGAAGGACACACCGATTTCAAAAGCAACGAAGATCCAACTCGTCGCGAATCGTTTCGTATTCTCATTCTTATCTGTCTTACTCTCCTTCGCCGCGACGAATCTAAACACTGTTCGTGCCAGGACACAAAATTGTGAGGAGTATAATAGAATTAACGCCCTGTCTGTTTTTCTGGAAAAGGCAGAACGAGAGGAACAGGAGAAGGTATTGCCGCAGCACGTGGACGTACCGAAAGGCAAATTGGCTGCAGCTCTCTCCGGAAAGTAGGCGAAAGAGGGATCATATACATTTAAAATATATATACGTGATTACATATGACGTAGAATTACTTTTCAGTATCACTAAAAAGTCGCGACGAAGGAAGAGCAGACAAACGGATGATTGTAACGGTTCTCTGTTGAGTAAGGATGGAAATAAGTGCTCAGAGGAATACATTTGCATGAATACTTGTGCAAAGTAAAATTTCTATCTTGTTGCACTTCGTAATAGTAATAAATGCACGCGTTTGCTTTTACGTATCTCAAAGTTATCTTTTGTGTATCTAAAATTTTTAAATCCACACAGAACGCGTCTCGCTAAAGTCGACGGCGAGAAACTGCCAGAAGTTACGCGGGATCTGAAAGCGCAAGGCGATCAAAGCAAGAACAATCTGAATCCTCATTGTAACAAATTCAACGGCAATCGAAAATTACAAGCCGATGCTGTTTTGAATAAAAGTGAAGCGAAGCCTTCTAACAAGGATGTCCTGGCTAAAGAAAAACGCGATATTGTACGTTTTTCTGTCATTTAAATGCGTCGGGACATGTAAAACAACATAATTAATATCGCAGCCAGAAAATGATTTGCATTCCAAGTAGCAGAATGACATTAAAAGACGACATAGTGACGTCTGGTACACCAAAATAGATTCTTTTAATGTCACTCTGTGTTATTTAGGATTGTTATAATTATAGCCTGATTTCCTAATTTACTTTCGAGAATGGTGGTTACAAATTAATGCTTGAAATTAATTGAAATATTAATGAGAATATTTTCGGAGACAGATAGCGGAAAATATAACGAAGCAGGGAAAGAGATCACATGTGAGTCCTGTAAAAAGAATTCCAGCGACAAGCAATTTCATCTATGAATTTAATTCATTCGTCGATGCCGAACAATCACGTCCGTTAACGTCGCAGACTCATTTGTTGCGTAGGAATAAGTCGGAGCAAACACTGCCTTACTCTAAGACAGGTGTGGAATTAACTAAATTAAACATTGTCTCTTTGCATTGCACTAGTTTTTTTTAGATTGTTTTAAAATTTGCATAAAAATAGAGGCAAAATATTTCAATATTAATCGGATAAGAAATATTTAATTATTTAAGATATTCTGCCTTTTCCGCGTCCGTATTAATTAAATTGATTAATTAAATAGATAATACTACGTCACACATCAAATCTGCGTTAAATCATGCGGACCTTGCAAAACGGAAGTCGTCTACCGTCTTGCCGGAATTAAATTCGCGTATCGATTTCGTGACAGTTGATCCAGATTCGAATGTAACAAATTTTTCGCTGGCAAAAAATACTTACCTACCTACACTTGGCAGAGAGGATTCGATGAGAACGCTGAACAAACAAATCGAAGAGTGTAAATTTCTAGTATCGAGTAACTCCGTTCGCTTTTTAAATTTTTCTTTCGATGAGAACGCTGAACAAACAAATCGAAGAGTGTAAATTTCTAGTATCGAGTAACTCCGTTCGCTTTTTAAATTTTTCTCTTTTTAATGCCTTTTATATATTTATTATGATTAGATTATAAGCTCTAAAAATAAAATTGCATTTTGATCGTTTCACGCTTCAGACGAGCGAGGCGATATAGATCGCGAAGTAGAGAACGTGAAGTCGGCATGGCAAGCGTTACGAGAGGAAAAAAGCTGGACGAAGGGCAAGGATCGCATCGACAGTGTCCGAATGAAAAAATTATACGAGACACTGGAGAAGATGACATCTAAGATAGACAGCGTTCAGAGAAATTACATGGATCCCAAGGCGAATCATTACTTGCGCAGAAGCGCGACCAGCGTCCTCCGAGCGAGCAGCAAGCCGAGCTTGCAGGAGGAGGCCGAAATTGTGAGAAGCATAATTTTTCCCGACAGAAAAGGATCGACAGCGAGGATCAGATCGGCAGTCTCTCGTCTGCGAAACGTCGACAGCGAAATAATTGACAATGATACAACGAGGGCACGAGTCGACGAAGCCGCGGAAAATATTTCCGCGGATATACAGCGGAATAAAAATTTCCCTACTGCGAAAAAGCGGTCCGTATACACTGAAGCGCACGACGTCGCCAATGATATTAGATCAATTCGTGCAACTGCCTCGAATGCTTGTAATAAAAAACAAGATACAGCCATTGTAAATGTAGTGAAGCCGTTTACGGACGATGGCAAGACGAGGGCGAGGATCAAATCGTCCATCGAGGAGTATCTGCAGCATTACAGCGACAATATTCACAAACCAGGTGTCGAGGGGAAAGAGGAAGAATATCCTCGAGATGTGAAACCGTCGGCAAGCGACATCGCGGATATTCTGGCGAGTCACAATATTGGCTCGCACGTGCTGTACGAAAATTTCGAGAGACACAGCGACGACTACGATTCGACGGAGGATTACACGAGCGAGAACGACGCAGAACGCTTTTGCTCGAATACCGTGACTAATGCCACACAAGCGACGTCTGTTGATATTAGCCAAGAGAATAGAAGAATTCGTGACGATACTTCTTTTGAGAATTATACGGGATTACGTGACAAATCCCACGATGCACGATCGACGAAAGCGGTCGACGCGAGATCTCTCGGTACTCGGAGACAGTCGAGCGTGACGAATTGCCAAGATAACGCCTTCATTGAAATGGGATTAAACAAAAATTTATCGAGAGACACGCTGTCGCAAATACTGCAATCGGAATACTTGAGAAAGGACTTGTCTTTATAATCCGTCTTAATATCCGCTGCAGAGAAAAATCATTATATATTTATTGTATTATTAAACATTTCTAAATCGTTATATATATATTTTTTGAATTGTTTGGAATTTCGTCATTTCGTAAGTCTCGTTCTCGTCTTCCGCAATGCACACAGGCGAATAAGATCGTCTCTCCCGTATATCTAAAATGCTTTAAGAAATATATAAATGTGAAATGTTAAAATTTCTTTTATGTACAATCTTATACGTTTTATAGAATATACATTTTATATCCTAACCGCATAACTAAAATTTGTAATTTTTATTAGAACATATCACAAAATGTTTTCCGCTAATTTTTTAGTAATACAATACGTATATATTAATTAAGGTGTACGATGAGTTTCATGTGTTTGTATGTCCGATTTCCTCCGAGTTCCTTCAAACCAATCCCATTCCATCTACGTTATGGCACCATCTGTCAAAAAATCACACTTCGCCGCGCGCGATTCAAAGAAGATAAAAATTTAATCTACGATATAAATAAAGCATTATGATATGTCTTCGACTGGCCGACACGCGATGTGACCGCGAACGCATCGCACCAAGATTCCTGTAAACATTCACAGCTACCTCGTTCTGAGCACCGTTCACACGGTGATCTCAAAGCAAACAGATATCTCCCCGCAATGTCCTCGACAAACACTTGACCACTTCACTCTTTTCGATAACAAATAATCGCTGGATGAGAGATAGAGCATATCACAACACTGGAAGCGCCGAACTGTGGCTTTGGTATATTATAGCCCCGGTGAAGTTAATCGCCGCCGCCAGCACGAAGACCGGCATCCACCAACCGTGCGAGGCAGTCACCAATTCGGCTGTCAATGGTCCGCAGAGAATGCCAGGTACTGTTGCCTGAAAATCAAGACGTACACAGACAATGCAGTCAATTCCGCGACGATCGATTCGATATTAATGCTTCAGGTAGAAAAAAAATATGCGTACAATCGTATTTGAAACTGCAAATGTAATTCCCGCATGATTCGGAGCTATGTCCGCGTGATTACTCAGATGTCCGGCCGAGTTGCACGCGCAGAGGCCCATAGATATCGAAACAAAGCTGTAACGTAATATAATTTCGTAAAGAAATATCCAATAATAATATAAAACGCAGGAATAATGTTGTTATACATACATGACTGCAGCAAGCAGATTATCTACAGCGCAAAAAGCTAATAGAAAAGCACCTGGTCCTATTAGGCCTATATTCGTCATCAATCTTCTAACAGACAGAACGGACCATCTCTTTTGTATCAAAGTATCAGCGCTATGGCCAGCGACTGCAAAAAAGAAAGGAGATATTTTTAAAAATAAAAATTTAAATAAAAATATTGCAATATATAATTATATCGGGATGGGTACTCAAACTTTGTAAAAGAATTCCCTGAAAATTCCCGGATTTTCCAAGAATTTTGTTCAAAATTCCAGATAAGAACGGAGAATTTCTCAATACAGTTTTAAAATAAATTAAGCACCAAGAGTTCTAATAACGTATAGAACTTGGTGCGTGAAACAATTTAATCTTCTCACATGTACAATGGTTACATCTCCATACAAAATTTTCCGAACGTAACGACAGATTTTGTATGGAGATGTAACTACATATGTGAAGATTAAATTGTTTCACGCTCCAAGTTCTGCGTTATTAGACTCTTGCTAATGCCTGATTTATTATTTCCATATTATCGTTTTTTAGATTGAAGAGTCCTTATATAATATGTCAATTTTAAAACAAATTAATTTTCAATAATCAGAGGCCTTTGATATAAAGCCACGCATTTACTTTTTAAAGGGATAAAATTAAATTTAAAAGTAAAAGTAAAAAAATTTCCCTGAGTACCAGTAAAACTCCATGATTTTCAAGGGTGAAAATAAAATTCCCTGAGAATTTCAGGTTTTCCCGGTTTTTTCCCGGTAGTACCCACCCTGTATATATTTGCATATACCTACCAATACCAATGAGAGAGTTAACGACATAAGGGAGAGCCGTCAAGCTAATGCTCTCCTTGTTCGCAGACAAATTTCTCGCCAGATAAGTGGGTAGCCACTGCATTATTATGTAATTGCTCCAGTTCATCGCAAAGTGCGCTATGTACAAAGCCCACAGGGGCCAGTGAGCAATGAACTCGGTCCAACGCAGACTTCTATTCTGAGCCACCTGTCGATCAATTATGAAACGTTAGTGCCAAAAATAGAATCGCAAGTAAATTAAATATCGGAGAAAGAGAAAGGTTTACTTTAGGAACAAATAACGGTATCTCGTCTTGAGAATTAGTTTCCTGGTACAGCATCAGCCACAAAAGAGTCCATATGATACCTATCGTCCCAAACAAGTAAAATCCCGTTTGCCATGCCAAGTGCGGACATATCTGACGAATGAAAGAACATACGATTTGTAAAAATGTAATTTTTTTTTCTTGCGTGATTCAACACACATTGAAAGTAAGGAAGAAAATAGGGACTTACGACAGACGCGACCACTTGGCCAACAGAACCGGCAGCTACTAGGTAGCCGAAAGCGCGTGATCTTTCTTCCACAGGAACATTGTGTGCAAATAAGTGAAATATCACTGGTAGGCCTGCGAAAAACAATGCCACGTTAACTCTCGAATGTTCAGGAATGGATTGTCACATCTGCTACAATATTTCCCCCCTTCCATCCTCACCTAATCCTTCTCCGAGGCCTAGAACCACCCTGCAGAATATGAGTAACGGCACCGACTGTGCCAGCAACGGCGTGATGACCGTGCTGATGGACCACAGCAAGACCGCTAGCATGAGCACCGTCTTGCAGCCGAAACGACTCGCTGTGCTCGCACCGATGATCTTGAGGGAGAGATAGAGAATGAACAGCGTTATATATATATAGGTAGACTGCGTTTTCGGCGAAAGGACACGAAAGGGAGTACGGGAGGCGTCTAACCTGACTAGTGAAGTATCCGAAGGCGAACGCTGACAGTATCCATCCCTGCCAGTACAGGTTCCACTTGAACTCGTCGGTCATCGGCACGATGGCGATGGGCATGATGACCCGGTCCGCGGCGTTGATGAAATTCGCGGCCGAGCAGAGGGCCACGATGCGCGACGTGCGCGGCAGCATCCGGAATTTCGCCATTGCCGCGAGAGATCTCTCCCTCCTGGGTGGTGGCGCCGATCGAGATTCGACCCTGGTTCAACGATCCTCGCCAACGGTCATCGCATCGCCCACCCCCTCGGTCCAGATGTTTCCTGGTGGTTTCGGTCGAGCGGCCTCCCCGCCTCGCGGCTTGAGCCGAACGCTCGTGCCGGCGTCCCTTCGCTCGCGGAAAAACGAGAGGAAGCGGGACCGGATTACGCTTTACGCGCGAGCGTAAAACGTGTCGGGTCGCCACGCAGAGATTTCCTAACCTCCGCGCTCGGCCGCGTAGAACGGGCGAGTGCTCTACGACGACGCGCCGTACGTGCGCAGCGGCGGGACGATCGGGATCATCGGGCTCGTAGTCGCGCGCCCGTCCCGCACCGGTGAACGCTTCGCGCCAATGTTAGGAATCGCAATTAAACGTCATTACTAGCGACGGGAATCGCGCGACGGGGCACACACCGAGCACACACCTCGCGGAGGTCGGAGACACGGTTCGACGTGTCAACACGAACACGATTTGCACACCACGGTGTGGTGGAAGGAAGCACGAGAGCGGCCGTCTGCTGTCTCCCGTCGGCATTTCGGATGCGATATTCCCAACCGAGAGAGAGAGAGAGAGAGAGGCCTGGGACGTAGTTCAACGTGCGCGCGTTTTGTCTCACGAGCGGCGCCAGGTAAGCGAGCATACAGTTCCATAAATAAAACACATACACACACGCCACACGGATTGTACGTCTACCCTATTGTTATCGGCGTTACTTCTTGCGCCCCGTGTTGTCCTAATATCGAGAATTCGCCCTCCTGAATTTAAATACTTGAATTCGCGTGTCTTACTCCAGTTGAGTTTTCTGTGCCTCATTGATATAAGCACGTTTTCCTAGAATTTTTTTTCTTGCACGGTCGAAATTATAGTTGTTACATTATTTGTACTTAATAAATAGGCGGGATAATTAGATGTGTTGGAAAGAGAGAGACGGATGAAGAACCCAAGAGTTCTGCAACAGAGAATGAGCCTCCGCATGCCTCCAGTAAACATCAGCTGATTGGGAGCACGTGAGTGAAGGAATTTTAATCGGAAGGTAATCAATTTCTCGTAATCTATTATTTCCGCAACCTTTCGAGAATGGTAGGATGCAGGTTATGGTTTCTGTTTACTGCTGATACATTCTTTGAGAGAAATGTGTCTGACGGAGCGTGATTATGTTAATTCAATCGGCGAAGCACTCTCATTGCAGTAATAGTAAACAATTGAAGATAGATAGAATATATCGTACCAGTAATTGTAGGGGATAAATGAGGTGCATTAAACTACTTGTAGGGGATAAATCAAAACTAATGACTTATATAATTATAAACGTGTGTTCTAAAAGTGAATAAATATAACAGTATTTAGTAGATACAAATTGCACTTAAAAACGTGCATAGAAATATAAATATTATAAATACATATAAATCGCTATAGGTACAAGTATAAATAATTAATATGCAAAAGTATCGTTTTTTGTAGCAAATATATATTGATTAACATATTCAGTTTATTGGTATATATTATGTAACGTTCATATCGATCCTTAAAATATTCAGACACTTTAGCGAAATTTGATTATTAATGCAAAAATTATTCATAAATTCAAGAATTTCATAAATATTACGGCACCTTCCGGTATTTCAAAAGAATATTGATGCTGCGCACAGTAATCCTCTAACTATTCAGACAATTTAGCAAGAGACACTGTTAACTATACGTTATCTCGTTTCGCGTCCCCTTGTATTTTTTAAATTGGAATGCAGCGATACATATATACATATAAAGCAATATAAGTATGTATCTTTTGAGAAAGAGGAAAAAGAAAGAAGATAAATACAAAATAGGTGCAACAGAGTTTCCCGACTGAGTTTCTCGTAATTATTAAAGAAAAAAAATATTCACGCGTGTCTTTAATAAGATTCTTAACTTTGAGATCTTGACAGCTATTGTGTATAAGGATGGAATCGCATCGCTGCGATGGAATCATAGAAATCGCCGATGTCGCTAGAATTTTTCTGAATATAGCTGCGCAGTTCAAATACGACTAAATTCATGTTGAGAGGAACTGTTAATAATTATCGATTTTCGTATTGTCAACAAGGTACTATTAACAATCGACTGGAACCTCGACGGTTAACTCATAATGTAAATAATTTTACAATTTATTTAACGTAGATATATATACATACATCCGTGTGATGACGTTCAATTTTTTTTTAAATTTAAAACCTGCATCGCTCTCATCCGTACTTGATCATCCATGCGGATAATAACTATGGGGAAAAAATACTTCGCAGTTATACATACGATGTTACATCATAAATTGCAGTATGTTCATCTACGAAGCATCTGCACATAATAAATGTGAATTTAATACTGAATTTTATAAGCTAATTATGCAGATATTAGACGGTTCGAAACAGCTGCCGAGAATGCCATGTACTCTTCAATTGTCCTTCGGGCCGATTTTGGTGATCAGGAAAATGTATCCAAAGCTGGTCGTTTTTTTTTTGTTTTTCATATCGACTTCAGTATCTCTCGTTGGTCGTGATTAATAAATTTAGACGGTCGGCAGATGCGCTCCCTCGGGATGGAATCCGTTCTCGTCGGCGACGTAGTTGACGGTGTATCTGACGTTGGTCTCCGGGTCGACGTAACTGTAGCTACCGCGGACGACGAGGGCCTCGTTCTCCTGGCCGGGGTTCTGCAGCTGGCCGGATTCCTGGTGGGTCTGGCCGTCGGAGAGCTCGTAACCGAACTGGTATCCGTCGAGGCCGATGTTGTCCAGCGGCGTCTCCTTCACGAGCACAGTCTGGCTGTAGTCGTGTCTGGTTTCAGGGGGTGCCGCGAGGGCGACCGCCACGAGGGCGCAGAGGGCGACGATCTGCGGGGAGGGAAACGTCAATTAGTCGATTTATCGGTAACAATCCGTCACTTCGCTTTTATTTCGCGATTATTATTGAATGTTATTAATAATTCGTGGCGCAAGTGTGAGCGGTATTCATATTTCGACGCTGTGACTCACGATCTTCGAATTAATTGGCGATAAATTTCCCGCGCTCGTGCCAACGGGAAAAAAAAAAGATTTGACTCGTTGCAAATTTTATAATTTCAATTTGGGGGAAGGAATAAGAGAGGAAATCTCGAATACCCACTGTTCTCATGTTGAAGATGAAGGCTGATGTATAGCTACTCTCGTTTGACGGAGAAGACTGCGGTAGATAGTCGAAATCAGCAGGGATTTTATAGTGCTTCTCCTACTGCCAAAATTTGATTGGGTCTACAACAAGTCACCTCTCACCTTTCTTTCTCGAATCGCTATTTAACTCATGTCCCGATCCGTCGTCTAGATTTTGACCTTTGTAAGAATTTTTTACGGATGACAATTGAATGACTTCATAACTTGCAATTTAAAAGTAATGAGCGCACCCCTTCGAAAACTTGATCTCGAAAGCTCGATCTCGCAAATTTTATCCTACTTATTTTATTTGAATGAAATAATTTTTTATTGTCAATAATAGAATGTAATTATTATTTATCAAAAATTTAAACGTAGACAAATCTGCATAAGTCCATTTTTAGGACGAGATCTTATTTTGAACTTGCAAGATTGTGTAATATTAACATAAATTAATATAAATAAATTTATTCAAATATAACTATTTAATAAATTATAAATGCATTTATGTAACATAAGCCATAATAAAATAATACAAATTAAATATACATATATGCATGTCCTTGAATTGCAAGAGGATTTTTTTAAACCAATCTGGATACTTAAGACCAGATATTTATGTTAAATTGTATTAATAATACAAATTGAATATATACACATTTAATTTGTATTATTAAGTATCCAGATTTGTTTTAAAAAATCTTCTGGCAATTCATGGACACGCAAGAGGGAATTCCATTTTTCTTCAAGAATTCATTTCAGGTATTTCCAATCATTAATTATTGATGTAACCTTTATGGAGAGACTTAACTTTGCGAATCCTCACTTCCATAAATTTAAGTGACCCTGGTCTGTAAAGCAGCGAAGTTTAAATTCGATTATTGGTACCCGTCTCCTTAACGGCATGCGACGTCACGTTGTGGCGAGAGAGATTTTTAGCCGCCCTCAAGGAACACTACTAGTCAAAGCCTTGAAAATGATAGCAACGTAAAAATAACATTTTCAACCTTCGACACGATCAAGGGAAACTACTTGCTTAATCTATTCGGATTCTTTCGTTATACATTTTGTTGCGAAACATATCATCGTTAACGACATAGGAGAGATGTGTTCACGGCATACGATGGGTTTTCAAAGTTCTGTGCCCTCTGATCAATTTATCGATGATTTATTAAAAAGTGCTGCTTGAAAACATTAAAAGAAGTAAATTTATTATATTCTCGTGAAAGATTATTGAAAATAATATATTGATTTAATATAATCAAAAGATTTTTAACAATGGAAGTAACAATTTCTATCAAAGTATTTTTTAGTACAACAGCTTTTATCAAGTAAATGATGATTTTTAATTATTTTTGTAAAAATTTAACGTTAAATAACTATTAATTTTCGCGAAAACAAACTTAGTTATCAAAAAGATATAGAACAATTAAGTATAATAATATGTTTAAAAAATTATGATAAACAACTACAGAAAATTATAAATTTTTGACAAGCTATACATATGAATACATTATTGTTTCCTTTTTCTATTGTTTTGAGTATATTCTTTAGTCAAATATAATAATTAGATGCAAAAAGTTTGCATTTAATTAACAATAACTAGAATACATTATTGTGTATTTCAAGCGCGTTTAAATTATTTCATTATCGAAATTTACTACTCCATATAACATCGATGTATTTAAACACTTTATTGCATATAAACCGTAGATCAATCGACAAAAATTGAGCATTATAATACATGTTTTTATTACTTTATTAAAAAATACAAATTATTATACGTCTTGTTAAACATATTGTAATAAATTAAATGGCGAATTAAATGACAATTCGTCCGAATTGCTCGTTTGTTGATCCGCGAAATTTACTACATCCTCAGGTTTCAACCTCAGGTTTTACCGAGAACGTTACTTGTCCATCAATGATGATCGAAGTAACGTCCTCGAAAATGGAAGAGGTGTGGAATAATGTAGACACGGAAGGGCTTAAGTAAAGATCAATTTATTTAAAACTAGTTTCATGTGTGTATGTGATCGAGAGATCGAGAGGGTTGAGTTTCTTCGAGTGTAGCCGCGAGACTGGACTGGAAAGTTCGAAAACACAGAGGCAGGAGATTGGCAGGTAGTTAGTATTCTTTCTCGTCAAGATTCAGATTTAGACGGCCGGCAAATGCGCTCCCTCAGGGTGGAATCCGTTCTCGTCGGCGACGTAGTTGACGGTGTACCTGACGTTGGTCTCCGGGTCGACGTAGGTGAAGCTACCGCGGACGACGAGGGCCTCGTTCTCCTGGCCGGGGTTCTGCAGCTGGGCGGACTCCTGATGGGCCTGGCCGTTGGAGAGTTCGTAACCGTACTGGTATCCGTCGATGCCGATGTTGTCCAGCGGCGTCTCCTTCACGAGCACGGTGTCTCTGTAGTCGTTACGCTGGGGAGCCGCGAGGGCGGTGGCGACGACGGCGGCGAGGACGATGATCTGAAGTAACGTGCAAAGTAACGAAATGAAATTTGTCAAACGATTCCCAATCGTTAGTGATAAAATTACATGCTTGATGTATTTTACACGTTCATCGTGACGTAGTCTGTTTCTATTTTTCCGTCCGCTTGTAAGTCAAAATACATTTCTTTTTCGCAAAAAGAATAATTAGTAAATGTAGAAATAAAGATTTAATAAATTAATAAAGAATTAGAAAAAAAGATTTATATATATATATGAATAATTAGATACAAAGTGAGACACATTTCTCTCTTTCGCGCGAAGCCAGGATAACTCTTGCGATGACAATAACTGTCATTCTAATGCATTCTCAATTTCTCATATTTTGCGCATTTCTCTGAGAAATAACAAATAATATAATATCCCTAATTGATGACGAGCCGCTTGATAACGCGATGGTGTGATATTTCATAATCCTTGAGATCCCGGACGAGCGAAAGTTTCCGAGAAGTCACCAACACCGCGAGATTCACCGAGAGATTCATTCCAAAAACTCATCCGCCGCGCCGAGAGAGCTCGCCGGGACCGATCGCTGCCGATCAGCGATCGCGCGCGCACGCGGACACTCTTTTTGTCTCGTCAACCGTCGTTATCGTAGCCTCGGAGAAACACGCACCAGCTTCATGATTACAAAAGCAGGCTTCTTCTTTCCCAGAGAAAACAGGTGGCGAGAACCGCGTGCTGAGATGGCTCACTAAACTGATTCGACTTGCGGCACCGGTCGGCCGATTATATATAGCCAGAATTGTTGCGATGTGAATTACGCCCTACCATCTCGTTCACCGGCGTTGCCAAAATTTTCATGTTCATATGTCGAAATCCTTAAATGACCGACCGACCGACCGCGGGCGGGCGGGCGGTGATGGCACAACAGCCAATGTTGCGCGCGGCCGAGAATGTCAGGCTGGAATGCGAGGGACGGACGGGACCGAGCGCTGCTGGGGCGGTTTCACCTGAACGCAGGTCGCCGCGACAGAGAGATGATCGTAACTCTAATTCCTCGTCTTCAAGCTCAATAATACTCGGCCGCGACGGATATGATTGACATGCGAGGAAAGCCGACGAAAGAGAGAGATTTAATTGTTAATTTTCTGCGGAATTTCGTTTTCTCGATATCCCCGTGCGACGCTCGCGTAAATAACGCCGCGCTTGCGAAGACTCGCTTGTCGAAACGCGACCTGTATCATTATTATTGGCCCAGGCGCTGTCGTAATTCCAGCGTTAATAGTCACGGATTAATCTGGGAACAATTTCAAATGCACTTTGAGAGAGAGAGAGAGAAAGAGAGATAAGCCCCCGGTAAAGGTTACACGTAAATCCCTCGGCTCGTGCGTTCTCGTTAAAACTTAATCCATTGGTCTTATATTATGTTTTTGCATTATGCAACGTGCACAGGGGCTCATCTTGGATGCGGATATTAACACGCACGTGTGCATGCAGCTCTAATGTGTTTGGTCAACTAACTAAATTTTCTGTGAATCAAAGCCGACGATCTATCATGCATGACTCCTGTTGCATCACGTTACGATTCATCGACAATCAGCTGACAGCGAAACATTTCATTTAGCGAGTAATAAAATTAAGAGAAGATTACAGGCGCACTGACTCGTGAATTATTATTAGGAGAAACTTTTTTTCTGGCTTGATAAATCGACGTTGCATCCACCGATCGACCAGAAACGAAAATAAATACGTTTAATTTATATTACTTTATGGAAAGTTTTTTTTCAAGTCATAATAATAAGTCAGTTACGTAAAAATATTTTTTTTTTTTTTTGAAAATAACACGGAATAATATGAATACACAGACGTGCACGCAAATGTATTTTAGAATCTATTTTAATTGCTTTAAGAAACCATAATCGTATTAGCCGCTCGTAAAAAATATTGATCAAGATGATGTTATGCAACTGTGCAGCAACCCAATAATCCAATGACATGTTTTGATGTCCGAAAAATTTAGATATTATAAGAGACGATTCATTCTTTTTTTTTGTTTTATTTTCTGATTCAAAAAAACGGGTTTCTGATGTAAAGTACAGTCCCGGAACTGGCGAAGAGCGTCTATTTTATTTCCAAGGAAGAATCTATTCTAAAAATGGTTTATTCCAGTCATCAATGTCTCTGTCATTCCCTCTAGAGAATTACTGTCCACTTAACAAACATAATTATAATTTATTGCTATACCAAGTCACGCAAATTTAAATGCTTGAATTGATAGTCGAGGTTCCGCCTCGTAAAAATTTGAAAAATCCGAGCTTCCTTCGCGTTATATTTATCTCTGGTCGATGGCGCACGAAACGATCTTATTGTCTGACACGAATTATATCAGCGAGTAACGAAGAAGGAATGATGCGCGCTGGCCGAGATTTGAGAAGAAAGTATATTGTTACGTAAGCGAACGGCTTATGCTAATGATCGAGACGAGAGAAAGAGAAAGAGAGAGAAAGAGGGAGGGAGAGAGGAACGTGTTGCGGAGAGAGAATCTTCGTGGGAGGATGGAAGTCAACGATGCCACGCGCCTTTGATCTTCTCCACGAGACTCTTCGCTCCTCCACACGATCTTCGTGGTAGAGCAATACCGTGCTCGTTATTTCATTAAGCAGCACTCGAGTGATCTTATAAAAAAAGGATTCTAAATTCTTTTAATTTATATATTACGGCAGATCGAATTTTTATCTACCTAATTATTGCCGTTGCTGCTGACAACCTGTCGTTGAAACTATTCACTTTCTCCGCGATGCACCGTCTTTTTTCTTTCTTTTTTTTACTTCTGTCTATCTTGTCTAAACATTGGACAATTATGCGCGCGCGTGCGTGTCATTATATATTATATAATATGCCATTATATCTATCATTGCGCGTGCGGAGATGCTATCGCACTTTCTAATGCGTCTACGATCAAGAGGCCGCGTATCACGTTATATCATATACGCGGCATGTATAATCGCGAGATTGCACGTGGCTACGTTTTATATTGAAGTACACCCCGCCTCGTATAATTGCGTACGTTCGCTAACTAATAATACACAGTGCGAGCGCCGTAGGCTGAATTATCGAATTAATACCCGGGAGTCGTTATCGTCAAATTAGCCAATCGGCACGTTTGACTCGCATCATCGACGAAGGATAACGATTAATGTTTCCGATAGTCCCTTGCCCTCTCCATACGTACCTCTCTCTCTTCCATTCCTCTCGTTAGTTTTTCCCCGCAAATTACCGTCACAAATTTTAGAGAATTAGTTTCTAAAAAAAAAAGAGGAAAAAAAGCTTGAAACTTCGAATTGATCCATCTATCATGAAAATAAAATGATAAATGAGAAGGAACCTAAATCTCAAGTTGAAGGAAAAAAATAAGAAAAAAATTACGGACAGACCGATTCGCTTTCCAATTATAGGCTATTGCAAAATTCTTGAGAAAAAAACAAGAAGTTTTCATCTTTTTAATTTTATGCAACAGCAATATGATATGACGATATTAGAAGAATTACATATATACATGTCAAATAAATCACGAATGATAATATATATGATTATCGATAATATATATTCATTATGAATGAAAATATATAATTGTAAATATAATTTTATTTATTTCAAAATGGGTAGATCAATTTAAAAAATAACTTTAATAACATGTTGATATTAGATAATAGAACTTCAATTTTTTATATGCAAAGTACGTATAATTTATAATTTCTTTTGTAAGATCGTTCTGTGAGCAACGCTGCTGAAATTAAAGCCGCGAAATTCGCGAAAGGTTATTAAGCCGAGGAGATCTGGGCTTCCGGGACGCCGTATATAGATAACCGAGTTAGTGCATCGTCCCGTGGCGGCGATGACCGGCGGGCCACGTCAAATCGTGACTTCTCCTTTCCGCGGCGGGATCGTCTTCTCGCGAGGCGCGATATTATTGTATAATCGATTGTGCGCGACGGTATTACGGACGGCGCGCGCGCCGCTGGATGCAAATAAGCATATATTCGCGCGCGATTATTCCGGATAAACAGATGCGAGCTGTCCGTCGCGCGTCGGCGTTACGCAAAGATCCACGCGTTACGCGCTGCGTGGTACGAGGACTCCGGAGTTGACACCTGATCCCTGTCATCCTATGCTAACAATTAATAACCTCTGCCGGCAATTTCACTGATGGTTTCGGCAAGAATCATTCCCACGAAGAGAAACCGAAAGACGGTTTCGTGAAAAGTTCCGAGAAGCGAATGAAAATGTGACGACGAGATTGAGATTTCAAATGTCGAAACGCGCGCCTTTTTTCTTTTTCTTTCTTTAAAAAAATTTTTTCTTGAAAAATATTCAAACGGAGGCATTTATATGTGCCCGGGAAAATTGTTTATCTCGAAATCTCGCGATTCTATAACACGGGGGCTTCTCGAGGCGAACGCGCCCGACGATCCCGTCGGGAAAAAGACGTGAAAAGACGGCGGATAACGCGACGGAGGACGCGCCGCTTTTCAACGAGAAACTCGCACACGGGTCGGGAATTTCGCAAGAATCCCGCTGGACCGCGCGCGCGCGCGGTTAAAGGCGCACCTTGCGTAACATCACCGCGCCGCGAGCACGACGCGGCACGGATCCTAAATGCCACCACACTCTGCCGGCGCGGCGCGGGACGGACGGGTCTTGTACACCGGCTGCGCGCATGCATTAGACGACGAGGTGAAGTCGCATGGCACGGCGTGTACCACTGATCTATCGTTCTTTCTTCGGTAGAGGAGGGGGGGAGGGACTCTGATCTACAGCTGGTCTATCCAGCTGTTGAATTTACGACGAAGGTGGTAAAACGAATCCGGTGAAACCAACGCGAGAAGCCGTCCCTAATTGGTTATTCTTTACAATTTCTTGGGTCCCTCACTGGTAACTGGCATTACGCATCTTGCTTATTATACGACGTAAAGTAACGGCTTTTACCAGCATAGAGATTATTTAAGCTTACACAATTAGACGCGAGTCTGAATTTCTTTCTCGCGCTCGAAAAATCATTTTGAAAAATTATTGGCGCGCGATCTCGGCCGCACGGAAAGGAATCGATTTCAGATTTCTCGCAAAATCAAGACTCGGAATAATCCGCGCTTTTAATTAACCGATATATAATCCTCGTGGCTTTGACGTCGCATCGCGGCCTGTGATCGCGTCTGACCAGTTCTATCGCGAAACTACTGAGTCGCGGCTCGCGGTAATTCGTATTCTTCGAGTATAATCCTCCTGCGCGCCGATTGATTTACCTGCCTCGTGGATAAATAAACCGCCGAAGGCGCGAGAACCCACCGGGTCGAATCACTCCGCGCGCGCGTATCTGCCGCGCGATACGATTGCTCGGTCGGCGATATATCCTCGCGGTAATTCACGCGGGTAATTCTCCTCCTCCTCGCGCACCGCAACGTGCGGGATGACGTAGCCAGATAAGATAATTACACCAGCAGGATGTGACCTCCTGCCGGAGGTCCGCCGAGGGTGCTTAAAGGTAAATAGTAGCCGGCATCGCGAAAGGTGAGCCTCTCGTTGAAAGAACGCCTCGCTTTAAATTATAACGTCGTCGAGGCGGATACGCGCACGTATGTGTACATACGTCTTCTGAGAGATTCTCTCTGTACAATCACGTCGCACTTTTGCATCGAATCGCAGAAAAGAATCCTTGCGAGGTATTTTTTCTATTTTAAATTTCCCCGCGAAAAATTCGATAAAACCGATAAAATCTGTAAGTTGCGTATCCAGAGCTTGGAGATAAAATTATATTTTTCACATTTTAATATGCCGTACAATGTGAACGATATTTGAAAAGAATTGGAAATAAAACGTGTATATACACGTCGAAATACATGACGTATATGAAGTTATGAACGAAATTTTATTCTGAAATCTGACGCGATGCTACAGACGAGCTTAACCAGACGTTGATGTATGATGATGTATGGGAAGACAAAGTGACGTAAACAACGAAATCACAAAAGGAGATAACCGAATGGGTGTGATAATTGCGCTCGCACGCGATTCTTCGGTCGTAAGGCGATTCTTTTCCAAGACGATCCGGAAAACTCACGCTGCGCCACTTATCGCGAAGATTTACATGCCGAATGAAGCAAACAACGGTTTATCTCGGGAGAAGATCGACGCTGGAACGTTCCGTGATCAAAAATGCAGATGTTCTTCTTTTTTTTTAACTTTGCGCCTTTAATGAAAATCCAAATCTATTACACGCAATCCGAGAAAAGGCGGAAGGCAAAAATATATATAAGTATATGAATTCGATCCTCGGCGCTCTCCCGGAAGCGCGGGGTCCATTTCCGTTAACGGCGGAAGCGAACTATTATGGTCAAGGACGAGCCAAAGTTGCGAAGAATATACTTTCTCGTTCCCGATTAACCGTTGACTTGTTAAATACGTCAACGTTTTCGTGAAGTCATCCCAAGCCGGTTTGGCCGGAATGCACACGAAGATTTTTTACATATTTAATTTTACGATCCCGTATAGACTAATCGACATTCATTCATTGAGAAAATTGTTAAATTAAGTATATCCGATTAAATTAGTACAGTCGACACAATTTTGCCAGTGTCGCTCCCAATTTCTGTCTTCGAAGTAACGCGAAGGAAATGAGACACGTTCAATAATTCGTGCGCGATATATCGATAAAAGTGATAAAGCGCGCGTGCACACACGTACGTATATCTCTGCACGTGCAGAAGGTCACTCGAGAAGCGAACGCTCGGCGAGAAGAGACGTCGGAAAATTATCAATTACTCTGCCTCCTCAATTTCTTAGAAGCCATTGCTGCGCGAGGCAGCTTCGCATTCATTATTGCCGATAATCTGCCGGGACCCCCGTGAACTTTTCCTCAAAGAGACTGGCGCGGAGCGAATGAACCGTGCTCTCACGTGAAAATGCACCGTGACACAAAGAGAGACGATGGATTTATCATTGAGGACGGCGCGATGTATATACGATCGACGCCGTAATCTGCGCGCCGATTCCGATCGAGGAGGGAGAGGATGCTGATGGCCAGCATCCCCCGCCAGCATCCCTCGCCTCATCTCCCGCGTCCGGCTACGTTCGCGACGTATACAATTGCGCCCGCGGAAACGCAATCTCGTCTTCGACATTTCGAGACCCGATCGAGGCGATATCGGGACCGGATAGAGCACGCGAGAGCACTTCTCGCAGTTTCTCACGTGGGTTGCCGATCGCGACGGCCGACCTTTGCAGCCTCGGTTGCGCGATCGCGAAGAGGAACGCGTCTCCGTCGCTCCTGCATCCGACAAAGAGCGAGGTATCCTCAATCAGGATTGATAAAAATTACATTTTATGAAGTAACAAAAGATGTTAAACGATGTTAAAAAGATACATCTAAAACGATATAAAATGCACATTTTAAATATGTTTAAATATTCAATTTAATACGAATATATTAAATTGAATATTTAAAGCACATTTAATATGAATTATATTATACGACACATTTAATATCTGATGCACCGTATTTTTTAATATATATATTAAATTTAATTTGTGTTGATGATTTTTTAAAAGAAAGCATATTTTAAATATCTATATAATATTTCAAATAAATTACAATATTTAAATTAAATAACATAAATTGTAAATTATAAAAAAAAATTTGGATATTTAGTTACAAAATTAAGTGGGTCGAAATCGAGGTTCTAAAAAACTTGTTGCAGATTCGGTAGTGAAAGCACGACGCGAGCAGTAACGTCGCGGGTGCGTGTACGATGAGATCACGTCGATCGCGCCGTCGCATCTGCCGCGAGCATATTGCCAGCGCGCGGATGCTCGCACGATGCAACGGGCGAAGCGAGCACGAAGCGGCGACGGCGGCGGGTTAAAGAGAGAAGGAGAGAAAGAGCTGGTCAACTCGTTGACATTTACTCGCTTTCGCGAGTCTTCCTTTTTTTTCTTCTTTCTTCGTCCCACCGCGCCGCGAGACGCGGCTCTCCGCGCGAACGCGCGCCGGGCTGTGTACTTATTGCAACGTCCTTGGGAGTCGGGTTCATCATCGCAAGCTCGCGTCTCTCTCTCTCTTGATTCTCTCTCCCTCTCTGAATTATCCCGCTAAATCGTCTAACGCGCACGCAAACGTCTTACGCCGCCGATTCTTCGTGGGGATTCATTACTAAATCTAGGTACGTGTCACGACCTTGCATTAGCGCGTTTAAAGCGCGACTGGAAGACCGAAAAAGGATGTCAATGATCCACTAAAGGTATAAGGCGGCTTCACGCGTATTCGGCGTATTCGCAAATTTTACTGGAGCGCTCCGGGCGATGGGCGTTCAACCGGCAATTAAGTGCGAATCCTCATTCGCGTTTCTCAATAAGATATATCTGATAATTGTTCAGCGCGGTAATTAAAATTTATCTCTTTGGCCTCTGTTAATGCTATGCGAAACATAAATTTGCCAATTTTTTTTTTTAATTATGGACATTTATTGTTCGAAGAAATATAAATCTCTTGAAAATATATATTAAGATATTGCATAATAATTTCCTCACAATGTTTTAAGATGCTCATTCTCATCGGGTTATTAAAAGTTGAAGATCAATTTAATTATGATCTCATCGTTCCAGTTTCAGCTTATACGATTGCATTCCAAGTCCGATTTTAATTTGCAGTTGAAATGGCTAAATAATAAATTTAGAAATCATATAGAAATGTTATTTCTATTACCAAACACCAAGATTCAGTCTCCGACCTCGTAGAAGACGCTCCTAATTTATTTACGATATTTACGCGATCTATAGTCTAATTTATTATCGTTCATATGATAATAAGATTTACGTGTTGAATTTCTCTAGTCTCAGATGTATAAATTAATAAATAAAATTTGCGAGTGTATATTCAATCCTAGACATTTCCAAGGCTTTTCGAGAACTTTAATGTGAAACACGCGGGCCTTAATGTGTTTTTTTTTGCAGACGCAGGAGTCTGCGTCCGCGTTGCATAATTTTGACGTCAATGTATTATAGGCATTTCAACAGATACATTTGCCTGGAATTTAACATCGCGCGTCCTTACTTGGAATTTAAGGTTGTAACCCCGCACGTGATGCCTAGCTGAGGCAGAAAAGGTCCCTCACATTGCGTGATTCGCAACATACTATCTGCAGCGCGCCCGCCCCCTCGTAAATCATTCATCACCGCCTCCCCCACCCCCCCACCCGCCCCCGCGGAGGGGAATAAAATTCGTTTTCTATGGAAATCGCGACGTCTTCAGTTGACATTTCAATATATCGCCTGTACCTATTTTACTTCCTCACGCTGTCACGTTTTTAAAGTTAACGAGACTTCGCTGTAACTTAATCTTAATCGCTTTTGCGAGCGACGCGCGCGCGGTTGTGACGCGAAATTTGCCAATCGCACACCTTGATTTATTCATCTCTTCTGAATGCGCGGGTCTTATCTTTGACATAATTTAAGCTCGATGTAAAACCGCGACTTGTATTTGACTTTCCTTTGGAGATTATTTTAATTAAAAAAAAAAAAAAACATTTTTATGCATTTTTCGGTTTTTTTAGAAAATCTAAAGATTAAAATCCTCATATCGCGTGATTAATCGCAAGCGTCTCGTGACGACACTAATGAAGCAAAACTTTGACAGATGATTAATTAAATAGCGAAGTCCGATGTCTTTTAACAGGTGCAACGTCTCCGCGCGGGTGACGCAAGAAATCAAATAAGGCTCCTTACTAAAGTAAAATAAAATGACTTATGCTTACGCATGCAATTATGTTAGAAGATGCGTACTGTGAAGATGCGTGTTGCTCATCGTATAGGCAATAAGTACGATTGTTCACACTCATCGTGCCTTTGAAAGGCTCATGCCATTTCTGGGTGTGTATATGCACGTGTGCACCTGTGTGTACGCGCGAATATTTACTTGATACATAGTGATGTATAGAGAAATCCAGGTTTTCAAAGTACTTCGCGAAAGTTGTGTCGAAAATTGAAAGCGCTTACCCCTGAAGGATAATTAATAGCGATACGATTGATACAAAGTGATACGATATTCGAAGTTTTCTAAATTAATCGCCAATTTCTCGTCGTGTTCGATGTATGTAAATAGGTGTGGAATTCAGGAGAGAGAGAGAGAGAGAGAGAGAGAGAGACTCATCTTCTTCGTGATCTTTGCATAATCGATGTATAATCATCGGAGTCTGCGTTTACGGTCGCGAATCGTGACGAGCACTGACTTTCTCACGTACAAAAAGCGTGTAAAAGACGAAAAGATGGGAGCCGTTTCGACATTAGAATGTCGGAGACCTGTGCGGCGCACCGACACGTTTTTGCATCGGAGCGACAGGTAAACCACGTTACGTCGAAGCAACATTGTCCGCCTAAGGAAAAGAACTCTGGTCTGCAGCAAACGCAATCGTATAATGCATTCGATTGTTACGATATCCTCGTTATCTTCCCGAGATTCTCCCGCGTCTCGTAGACCGAGAAGCTACCTCAATGCTATCGAGAATCTATCTGTAACATTTTACGTCAAATTTATCTCCGTTTTATGTCAAAAACAATTTATTATTGTTATGACATAAAATGGAGACACGTCAAAGATATTTCTGGCATCAATGATGGCGAATATTAGCCAATACCCGAGGATCTGGGGATCTTCGGTCCAAGGATTAGATACTTGTAGAAAGAAAGAACGGGTGTCTTCGCACGTAGGAGAGAAAGAGAGAAGGAAACCCGCAGAGGGACGAAGGAGCGAGGAAGAAGGAGAGTATTGTCAACGGGAGAGAAGACGCGCGCGCGGCGGCGGCGGCGGCGGCGATCGTCCGGTGGCCGGAGGCGTCCTCCTCAAGCGCTTCGCCGTCGCATCTTCTGAAATGGCAAGGTCACCGGTAGTTACGTCACCAACTTTCCTCCGGCGCGGTGCGCGTACAACTTCGAGAAAACCAAATGTCACAATGACCAAGGACGTTTCGGCCGCGCGCGTAATGTAACGTCGCCTACGGCCAACGCGCGCGCGGCGCGAGGAATCCGCGCCACGGGGAGTTTCGGCTTTCACATTTTCGGGTCGAGATCGCGGCCGCGGGCAAAGAGGATGCGCGCTCCAGGACGTGCAATGGGACGATGCGCATCTCATGCCCGACCGTGGCCTTGTTCGCGTTGCGATTACCTGCGAAGAAAAAAAGAATCTGAAAGAATTAAGAAATAAATGAGGGCCGCAAATCTTCGCGATCGAGAGACAGAAAGATGCGAATCTCGAAAAGTCCGCGGGATCACGAGATGAGATTAAGATTAAGAGACGAGAGAACCCACTTCGCGCGGCCGAGAGTATATTAAATTTATGTAAGACATGCACTCTCACACAGTTACGGCTTTACGTGTGTGTGTGTGTGTGCGCGCAAGGAATGCTACCTACTTTGCAGTCAATAATAAATTTTAGGTAGAGCACACGCGCGCGAGAGAGGCGATTAATTCATAAAATCCGCCCGAGCTGCAGATCGCGCTGACGCGAGACGACGGATGAGGATCATCACGCGCGGCGATTGAAGTCGTCGCATCACGCGCGGCGATTGAAGTCGTCGCATTGTAATACGAGAACGGGAACAATCGCCTTTGTGTGTAGGCCGCGACTCGAGTCGCCCTTGGCAGTGAATTCGCGGATCTCTGCCGCGGAAAATGTTTCGAGGCGTCATTTCGCGATGCGCGCCTGAATGAACGGACGAGTATATATAGATGCATCATACAAATATGTAAATATAAATAAATACACGGCGAGCGTGCTCCCGCGCGGATATCACGGAATGAGAGGGACGTGTTGCGCAACGGCGTAAAACGCCACCAATACGTCGAAGGCTGGCACAGCATCTTCGTGCAGCGACCGCGCGTATATATCGACGTGTCTAATTCGATATATATTGTTATTGTACGCGCGCGTTGTTGTGTGAAGTGAAGGCGCGTAGGTGCGCGCATTAGCAGCGTGCACGTCGTGTAAAAACGCGTACGAACTCGTCGCGTGATAATTTCGCGCTTGCGTCGGTAAATATCATTAACGCCGTGTAAGACCGAGGCAGAGAGGCGCACGTCGTTATAGGTTTCCGTCACGCCTTCGTCGTCCTCGCGCGCGGTAAGTGCACTTGGTAAATGGCATTTTTTTTTGTATTATTACTTGCGCGTGGAAAATTAATGGCTTTATATAATAAGCTCATTATTTTAAATCGCGTTTGTTTGGCTTATTTATATCTACGCGATCGGGAGACGCGCGTGTACAAGATACACACCCGCGTATTCTCGGGATTCTCGGTAACGATTACGATTACGTGCGAATAATATTAACTTACGCGAAGGAGCTGCCGTTATTCATTCGTTTGGTGTCAACTCTACGCGTATTACAACCGATTATGCTGCCAATTGCAATCAAATTTGCATTTCTCTACGCTACGATCCTCGATTAAAATATAGAGACGCGATTGATGTGAATAAACATAAGCGTGTGATGCGGCGATATCGCAAATTTGCGAGAAACCGAAGCTGCCAAAAGCTGTCTTATTTTCCACCGCAAATATTATGACTTGTATAAGTGTAATTAAATGAAGTTAATTATATTATATTATATTATGATAATTATATATACATGTGTAAAATTAGCAAGTGATTCGATCAGCGAATTTAAATGTTCAACGGAAAGCAAGACAGCCTGCGATCAACGAGTAGCAGCGTCTATAAACGGCGACCTCAACGTCGGATCGCGGATGCATCCTGCATTCGCGGGAGAGACTCATCCGCGAATCCGTCGGGGGCTGTTGCTGCTGCATGCTGCACGTGCAGGTGGGGGGATGTGCAACGCGGCACCGCGATTTTCCGCCTATATAAAGGCAGATGCACCGAGGGAACCCCGGTATCTACGTATCGGTCGTCGTTTAAGGACGAAGGGCCGCCTTCCGGGATCGTTCGCAGATCGTTCGACCACGAAAGAGAGCCTGGCGCGATGAAGACGGTGGGTGGCGATTCTAGAGGAGAAATACAGATACGTACATCGAGATACACTACGGGATTTTTGTTTAAGAGGAACGATCGCGGGCCTCTTCTTCAGGGGCCTTTCCGGGAGGGACGGGAGGTGGGGGATCGAATCGTGGGGGTTATCGACGATTTATTTTTCGGGCCGGCGGGTTCCCCGAAACGGACCCAGCCAATTTTTGCGCAACAGTGAAAGTGATGAGGATTTTGTGACATTTGTGCGCGCGTGAGACTACGCACACTTGTTCGTGATAGACCGCAGCCACGAGAAAATGTCTACAGGGTGTCGCGGCTGCAATTTCGATGATCAATTTGGAGTACATTCGTATCTTTCGTTTTTTTTTTTTTTTTTTTTTTTTTTCGGGAAAATCTGACAGCACGCAAACTTTTAATGTTCGAATATATTAATTAAACAGATCTCGAATTGAGGTCACAGAAATTCGGGTCGAGTCGTTTAAGTGGTCTGTAGAATTTGTATTTACTTATGTGATGATATCCGTCAGAGATCAAAGTCAATCTGTCAATGTAGATTAATCTCGTACATTAACTTTAACTTACTTTTTATCTTTCTCTAGTTCTAAGAATTAGAAACAGATAAAGAGTAAGTTAAATCGAGATTAAAATTAATCTATATTGATAAAAATATTTCCATGGTTCGCGAGAAACTTTCATCTTATGATTATATTATGTAATTCGAAGAAACTTAGGATTCGATAATTCAATTAACGAGCAATCATTTCTAGATGCTCAGAATGAATCTGCGACACTTTATAGATCCAAAGAAGCGACGTTGTTCCACGTTCGCCGTGCACACGATATGCATATCTCGACAATTTCGTAATAATAATATCCAATACTGATCGCCGAAAGGTCAGATTCCGAAAAACGACCGAGTTTTCGACATAACTGCCACGTGTTTTCGCAGTGATCCACTATCGAGAATTCATTTAACGGAAATGTTTAGATTATCTCTTGCAGTAAATAAATCTAAATATATGCGATCACAATAAAAGATACGTCTGATTAATTTAATAAAACTCACCATGACGAAGAAGAGGACGTTCTCTCGCTTTCTTTCCCTTGAACAAAATGATTTTCTTGCTTCTCGTCACGCAGGTGTTCGTCATTTTGGCGCTGATAGCCGGCGTTCTTGCGGCGCCGCAAGGCGATATCACGATCGTGAAGCAGGAGGAGGTGAACAACATAGGGGTAGGTGGGTACCATTTCAGTTATGAGCAGAGCGACGGGCAAAAGAGGGAGGAGACGGCGGAGCTGAAGAACGAGGGCACCGACGACGAGCATCTCGCCGTCGTTGGTAGTTTCAGTTTCGTCGCGCCGGACGGACATACATATAGGTACGCTACGAATTGTCACTTTAGACGACTTATAATTGGATAGGATTCTAACAATCTTAATTATTTATAATCTTATATTCTGACTTTTTTTTACGTATAGTGTGTATTCTGACGCTTCTGAAGCTCAAAATTCTTTCAAAAAGTCAATCATTAAAATTCTATATTTCTATGTACATTTTTTATAATTTTGTCATATTTATTTTGATGTCTGTGTGTGTGTGTGTATTTCAGCAGGTATTGAAATCTTAGAACAGAATGTTCTAAGATTGAAATACATTTCAATGTTAGATATGCGCAAATTTCTCGATTTTGCAACTGTCTTACAATAAAATTGAACATAGGATTACAAATTGAATTCTAATTCCTGAACCCTGACACGAATTACGGATCGTCTAAAGTGGCCTTTAGGATTGCAAAAATGATCGCCAGATACATTAGACGTTCGCGTCGTTCAAGTACGAGTCGCGGCTCTTTGAACACCCTCTCTGTAATTGCAGGGTCGATTACACCGCGGACGAGAACGGATTCCATCCAACTATCAATCTCGTCGCAAAGTAAGCGGGCTCGAGGACTTACATCACCTCAGGTCGTCGACGTACACGCTCGTGTAATTTACACACGAATTAGGATACTTCTAATCGTATGACACTGCAAGCTAGGCACGCGATTCACCGATCGGGGGGGGGGGGGGGGGGCCAAGGGCGAAGAGCTGGCGTCGATCGCTAGCTGAAGAACGTATTGATCTTTCGATCCATTCCTCTCTCGACGGATTCGTTCTCGCGAGTCAATTCGCGAGCGCTTCGCGACATCAATCGCGGAAAATATCGCGAAGGGAGAGCACCGTGAGATGCATTTCTTAAAATCGAGAATAATCGCACGATCGCGTAATAATTGGGACTAAATTTTCGCATCGCCTTCGCTCCAAAACCAAGAACAATCTTCTTCGAATAAGAGCATCTTTATATACATATACTATTCTGGGAATAGTATATATAAAGTTACGAGTATAATTAACGAAATTATTTCGCCCAGTACTAATTTTTTTTCTTTCTTTCGATCCGTGCCACCCGCGAGTGAAACGCGTGCTTACTCTCAACCGGTAACATATGTATATTATTTCTCGAAACTGCCAGCGAAACACTTTGAACGAGAGACGTCCTACACGTTTACAATTCTATCTTCTCAGCGAGGCGACGATGTAGCACTCAATGGTGCGCCACAGTACCTGCGTTTCTCACTCCGCGCGGCGCAACCTCTTTCTTTCTTTCCTTTTTTTTTTTACACGTATCTATATGTATCTATAACATAAAACAAAATTCCTGCAAATAAACTTGTATACATACTGAATCCCTTCCTATGATTGTTTACCATGTGCGTTCGTGCTTTCTATACAAACAATAAAGTCTTTGAACGATCTACAGTTAACGTTCAAGATAGAAATTAACGTTTATGATTTTTTAATACCATGTATTTTACTAGATATTCTATCCAGAAATTCGAGAAACGCAAATTGTAGATCGTGTACAATGGGGTTTTAGGATGAGAACAAGAATCAGTTCTTACGATACAAAAAAAAGACATTTAATTCATTATAAAAAGATGGAATATTAGCTGTGTTAATATTACGTAAAAAAAATATATATCAGTTAGCGCATTAATGTAATAATAATTATGTGTCAGATTGTGTATATAATTAGTAGTATTAATATTATTGCTAATATTAATTTGTATAAGCTCGTAATTTTACATATATAAATATCTCTTAATACATTAGTAAATATTAAATTTCCTACGATTAGCCTATGTACAATTCCTTTAATGTGTACTATATCGAAATAATGTCTAGTATTGAAAAAAAATTCATGTAGCTATTTGGTAAACATACGTCGGTTACGTATGTAACCTATTCAAGAAATTAATCGTGATATGTGCAAACTGCAGTATTATGCAACTTATACGGTTGAACAATACTGGAAAAAAAAATACGATTCACAATAAAGCCGTAAGTCCCTTAGTGCAACAAGTGCAACTAATCCTTTTCTTGTTAACTGTAAACAAATTGCGCAGTTTCTGAAGATATGAGGATATGAATGCTGAAAAATTTAATACGTATACCCATATATATTAAATGTTTCAGTAGAGGTAATTGAGCGGGTATAGACTTCATGAAAACTTGCAAATTTTTTATCTTTCAACTTTGGCTATTGAAGTTTAATGAAATATAATATTGTATATATAGATTGCGTCCACGATTAAATATCAAACCAATTCACTCGAATATTTATATTAAAACAATTAATTATTTGTAACACAAATAATATCAAACATATGAAAATTTGAACCGCGGCCAAACGTAGTACATTCGTTACTTTCTTATATATGAATACTTGCATTGTTTATACGTGTATCTCTATATGTGTATCAGTACATTCCGCATTCTTACGAACGTTTGCATCATTTATATATCGATCAGATGCAAGTAACATATATATTCGTAAAGCGAAGTAGATTTTTCTTCGTTTGTATATTATTTTAGACCAAGTGTATTTTATCCCTATGTATAATCCGATGAGCGATACGTAACGTATTAATGCACACGCATGTTTCCTATCACAAGTCGATCTAAAACGTACACGAATACGTTGCTTGAAATTAACGAGGTTTAAGCTTGATTTAAGCTTTGTAAAATGAACTTCGGCATGGTCCCCAAGCTCTGATTAAGCTTAGAGTTTTATTCAGTTTCGACATCCATTGTAATCCTTCTTCTTTTGTGTCAGCTAATAAAAAGTGTCTGTAAAAAATGGGAAATATTGTATCTTAACTCGAGCCTTGTTCCACAATTAATAGCAGAACCGAAAAGCAAAGATACGTACTCAATTATAGTTTCAATTCCATCTGTCTTCGTAACGAGATTATTAGTGTCCCCTGGTAGCGCGGGTCTCGATACCTCAAGTAAAAATGTGTAAGGACGAGCGTATTTTTCCCGATTTATAAATTGTACATGTTTCGTAATTACACCTGCAGCAGTGATAGAAATCAAATCAATAATAATCGGGAAATATAGAGATGTGTAGAAATTACGATACAGTCGGAAAGTTCAAAGTTTTACCCTCCAAGTCAATCTGCCCTGCTGGACTTTTCTTGTGCTCGTCCTCGGGATGTACCCAGTAGTAAAGCTTGGCGTCTTTCAGCCAGCACCATCTTCGACGCCAAGCACCCAAATTTGTAATATCCTCGAAGAGTGTCAAAAATCCGCGATGTTCCACCGATACCGAGAGCTTACGCGATAAACGCATTCGCAGGTGTCCTTCCAGAGGAGAATGCGACGAGATCTAAACGTAAAGTGCGCATTTAAAATTTTCCGAGAATTATACATACGTTAGTGTCGGTCCACAATGAGGATTTTAAGCCCTAAGCAGTAAGAAATAGACCAATCGTAGTCGAATATGAGAATTAATCGATTGTAATTGGTCAATATCTTACGATGTGAGACTTAAAATCTTTATTGTGGACCGACACTTATAAATACTGACTCTATATACTGGAGAATTAATATACGCACCCCGAGCAGAGTAAATTGTTCATAATTTATGTCATCGAGAGTAAGGGTCGTAGTTCCGGACAATTCGAAAGCAGGCGATCTGATTGCGTTTGGGCCTGCTGGGCTCTGTATGTCAGGCATTACAAACTGATTCTTTTTCTTTGGTGTCTTATTGACCGCCTGCGAATGGATTAAATTTAATCCGTCATTACACGTACATTTTGTAGTATGTTTGTATTTTTTTTATCTTAAAACAGGAAGGAGCCTTGAAACTTACTTTCACAGTATGGCTAATGTGATATTTCTTTTCATGTGGCAAATATTTCGGTTGCGTCTGGAAGGTGTATACTTCAACAAGAACCTTGAAATCACTGTGCAAATTATCAAGTTTCAGCATTGAAGTAAAACGGATACATGAATCGCCTGGTTCGGCGGTCGCCGCTTGGGTAGCGACCACTTCTCCCAAATAATACATCAAGCAGACGCAATGAAGATATGTATCTGCAATAATACGCAAGATTATTTTAATACAGCTTCGTCTTTCGTAGAAAAACACGTGAAACGTAACTTATGTTACACTTACTCATGCCCATATTTCTGAAATATTCCTGCTTGAGTGGCAACGTAATGGCAGAGATAGTTAATGACCCACTCCCCTGCACTTCCGGCAAGCCTGCCTTGACAGGTCTCAGGGTGCCTTCTCGTTTCAGCCTTTGCACTTCGTTCAATGCGGCCTGGCGTTTATGAGCTAAGCAGAAAAAGGAAACATTTTTCACATTTTGCATATCAACATTAATATTCAATTCCATTAACATTTAATATATATATATATATGTCTATACATATATATATATATATACATATGTATGTGTGCGTGTGTGTGTGTGTGGTGTGCGCGCGCGTGTATGTGTGTGTAAAAAAAAATCATATTTACTAGCAACAAGCAGAGCCCATTCGCCACCGACGTGCTCACTGGAGCCGTTGAATTCGACAGTAGAATGACATAAATTCAACGCTTTGCTAGCTTCTTCTATCTTCTTTTGTTGCGTCGCAACTTCGTCCAGTAACTTCTTCACTTTATTTTCCACCAATATGGATTCGTCTTCGCGTTTCTCTGTACCAGAAATTGAACTTGATCCCGTTTCGTATCTCGCGGCTGAATTAATTTTAGCCAACTGAAATTACAATAATGTTACAAATCTTTTTTTCCGCATCAATTGAGATATCGAGCTACTTACTTGAGACTGTTGTCGTCTGTACGCACTGACAGTGCGCACCAGTGGTACGCGCTTGCCACCATCCTCCGGTCTATCTGAATCTTTTAAAGGTGAACGATATCTGCGAAATGAAAAATAGCTTTTAAAAACAGTCTTTTTTAGAAGACAAGCAAAAAAAAAAAGTATTTCCGATAAAAATCGAAATGTATGATTAACTATACATACTTGGAAGTGTTGCATCCCATCGACAGACTTTCGCCACCTTTATTCACTTTAGGCGGTGTAGGACCTTCCTCCCTCACGTCAGCTAATTCTTCATCAAGACATTCGTCCAAATACTGATCCATCTCGTCGAGGACCGAAATGTCTGATGTAGTGCTATCTGGATCCGGTTCTATGCACCTCTGTAATTACATTTAAAAAACAAATCATAAATATATCTAATGCATATTTAATAATCTATAATATTGCATAGAGATTTTTGTATACTTTTTTGTTGAATAGCGAACGTTCGTCGAGTGCATGCAAGATACTGCGTCCAAAACTCATTCGCCCAAAAGATGAATTTTGTACGCTTTCGTAATCACTTTCAGATTCCTGGTCATCATGCTGTAAAGAATTGAGAAGTACGTAAATTATTTCTTTGTATATATATATATTTTTTTTCAGTTTTAATTATTTATCTTACTCGAATATAATAATCGGCTTCAGAGGCAGTCTCAGTTTCCGTCTCGTCGAGAGTAGCTGTTACAGGTTCGGTACTGTCGACAGTGTATTCTGTATCGCTCTCTGTAACTTCACTTTCCGTAGCTTCAATCTCGGACAGATTAGGATAAAGAGATCCTGGTTTTGGAGGACACACGCGGATGCGTTTGATGTCGGATGTTGTATTTAAATGTTGAACCTTGGGTGGGCTTCCGACAACTAAAAAAAAGGGAGGGGGGAAAAACCGTATTACAAATATTGTAACAGAAGAAGAGATGTGAAAGAGGAAAATATTTTTTTTTATGTACCTTGTCTTTTTACCGGAGAGGATTTACTGTGATACGATATGATTTCCGGATGTGGCAGCGGCGGTGGCGGCGGAGGCGGAGCAATATGATCCTGCATTTAACATATAAAATTTACAATTTTATTACATCGCGATAAAAAAGTTTGCGCTATTTTTCCTTTCGCGCGCAGTGACTTTAATCTTACCGGAGCAGGAGTCGGCTTCACGGGACAAACGGGCGAATTCTTTGGCGACGACGCTTTGCCACCCCCTTCGCTGCTCTCGCTCGTTCGAACGCAGGATCCAGCGGCGGTACGAGCGACTTCCCTATTGGTATTGAACCGCGAGCGTAACATGCCCAATTCACGCTGTCTCTCAGCGTAAGTAGCTTGCAAGATGCGATTCTCCATTTCATCCACTTTCTTATTGTTGCCTTGCTCGAACAGCGCACGTTGTTCAAGAACCGATTTGCTCGGAATGTCGGCGTTTCGATTGTTCGATGGAGAATCTGAAGGATGAAATATTATTATATTATTGTTAAATATATTCTAAATACGTAATAAATGGGCCAAATGTTTTTATAATTAAAAATTATATGCACCCGCATTGGATCCCAATTGCTTGCTGTCCTTTTCCTGCAATTTCTTAGGCGGTATGGACATTGTCAGCGGCGCCTTGGGTATCAAAGCCTCCCCTTTATTTCGCTCGAAGAATGCCATTCTTTCGGCGAGCGACATCTGAGCAGGATCTCTCGCCCTCGTTTCCGTATTCTTAGCCTCAAACATCGATGCTTTACTCAGCACTGAACCTGACGGTTGCACCAGAGTTTTAGGCGAGCCGTTAAACACCGGCCTCGACGGTAATCGAGAGCTACTGGTAGTATTCGCGCTTTTAACGTTTTCGGGAGTGTTAAAAACTTTACTGTCGTTGCTTCTGGAAGAGTTAGCCGGACTTGCCGTCACACTGGCATCACCCTCCGTTTTCTTGCCCCTCGGCGACTCAGACCTGATAAACGAAATTCGTTTCTTTTCCGCCGCCTGCTGATGCGCAGGGCTCGTGAACTTGTTAGGCGATAAACGACTTGTGACATCCTGATTCGATTCCTGGGAACAATGCTTATAGTCATACACAAGACGAGTATTGCTTTTCGTACGACTAAAGCCTTGAGCCTCCTGTAAATATTTTTTCAACTATCCAAATGTGATCGTTCAATCGCGCTACTTCTCCCCTTCCAGAGACATAAGAGTGTGCAGAAGAATGAAAAATATAGTAGTACAAAAAGATCTAACGTTGCACTTTGTACATTTAATGCAAATAAACACGAAAAGAGTTGAGTGAAGCTTTAGCCTTTTTTAGTTTTAAGAATAAAATTATAATATGTTTTACCAAGTTTTCTAACACCGTTTTGTCCCACTTTAATTGTTTGGTTGGACTTAGATCTTTGCTCTTCCTCCCACTGCTGGCGGTCCATTTGTTACTTTCGCTCGTGCTTGGTTGTGACTCGGATCCATTTCTAACTTGCTCATTAAACTTTGCTTGTATTTTTTCTGCTTTACTAGTTCCAGGTTTCATCTGTAAAAAAAAAATTGCATATTATAATGCAAGATTGTTTGATACATTTTATTAGAATAAAAAACTTTTAAGTCAAGTATATAAGGTACCTTGGTATTAGTTAACGTTGGATGAGATAAATCATCCTCCCAATTGTTAATCGTCGAAGCCAAAGCTGCTAATCTGTCGAGTCTAGCGCCTCTCTTGACTGGCTTGTAATCCCCGTCATTTTCTTCCGCGGTAAACTTCTCTTCGGTCCTGTGTATGGGTGAACTTAACTCAAGAGTGCTATCATCTGTAGAAAAAGTTACATATTAATTCTTTCTATTGTCCACGAATATAAATGTTAAAAATAACTGTGCGATTCATTCTATGTAAACTTGAAACTTAAATTCTTTAAAATTTTTTTAAGATATTACATTTAGTCTTATAAAAAATTTTAATCGCAATAATTTTTGTAACATGACTTAAAAAAAATGTAAACATAAAATGAAGTATAATCATGCATACTATTATGCATACATGTATATATCTAGATATAAACATGCTCTCGTATATCAGTGTTGGAAACAAGTTTTGAAACAGCTTGTGTGGGAGTGCCCCGTATGAATCGTGTGGGAGTAACCGAACGGGAGATTCAGAGTGATATTTAAGCTTGAGTTTATACACTACTCTAAGAGAGATATAGGATTCCTACCCAATGTTGAACGTACATGTACTTATTAAATTTTAAATTCTGCTTACCCGAATATAATTTTCCAAGTCTGTGCAACTTGGATCGTACATTGTAAGTCTCAAATTCGCTATTCTCCTTGTTGCTCCGCTCATTATTCTCAGATGTGGTATTCGACTTGGATATAGATACAGGCTTAGATACAGGAGACTTGCGAGGAGACTTGACGGGCAGTGCACTGACTGCAGCTGCTTTGACTGGTGATTTGGCAGACATTTCATTTACTACCGCTAAATAAAATATTTCTTTTGAGAAATGGTGACTAATACCTAACAGATTTTGTCTTGCAATTTTTATTATAAATATATTTTTCTAACTGTAGCCATTAAAGTTTCACAAGCGTTTGCGAAATAAATCCCTGGAGGATTACCTGTGGCTTGTTCAAGCAAGGCATTGGCATTTTTCAAAGGACTCCGCCTCTTTTTAACGTCGTGTCCCGCGTTTGACAACTGCTCATCCAGCTTCTCTCTCCTCGCTTTAGCGCGCTCCAACATACGCTGTTCATCAATACCAGTGTATATTAAAGCGTGATATAGCAAAACATGACAATTTATATTACAAGAACGCTTACGTGTCACAGTCTACATCACAATATTGATATTTAGTTCTATCGTAATGGCGTTAATGCAAACATCACGTAGCAGAGATTATATACTGATTTAATAATAACGATTTCAATGATCAATTTCGCGTTTGCTCATTCCTCTCAAAAGTGAAGTAAACAAAAATTTTAATCGGGAGATAAATAATTTTCTTAAATAAGAAAGATTCTAGACGTTGTAAATCATGAAATACAGAGTCCGTGAATTACAACTACGTCACGGTACGTGCCAGTATACCCGTATCGTCGGGCGTCCCTTCCCTCAAGAGCGGGGAAGGCACGAACAAAAAAGCAGGATCTCTACCTGGACGAAGGGCTCCATTGTTCCTGACGTTTTGTCTACGAACGCTCGCTCGGATTCCGATCACGAAATCGCCACCGCTTCCACGTGCGTGCGTGCGGGAAAGGACACCACCCCTTGGAACGACACCGTACGAATGCGCGGAACGACCCTTTTGCGCTCCGCAACGCAGCAACGGGAGTTATCCTTATTTCCGACCGTTGAATTTGAACGCGGGCGCCATACTGACGCGGGAGTGGGGACGGACGGCGGCGGGGGGGCGAGGGGAAGAGGAGGTGCCGCGATCTCTTGCGGCGGACGCTGGCGGATGGATTGAGGGGTGGAGGGGAAAGGGGGCGGAATGACAGTTCTCGCCGACTCTCTCCCTGCCTCGCGCGACGCGATCACCCGCGGCTGATATCACGCGAACGCGTAAAACGTGCGTCACGAAAAATGCGCGCCAAACGCGACCTTTCACTTCGCGTGGCGTAGCGCGCCCGTGCTCGCTTTTTTTTCCTTCACTCTCCTTCCCGTACGTGTCCCTCTTTTTTTTTTTTTTTCGTATATAACAATTCGCACGTCTGTCGTCCGTTCGTCGTCTCTGTTGACGTTGTGCGTTGTTTACGCTTCACTTTCGAAGCGAATCGCGGATGGTTCGCAACATGTATTTAACTTCGCGGAGCGGGCGAGGAAGGCGGGGGGGAGGGGGCGGAGGGGGACGCGCGATAAGATGCGAAAAGTGAAACGGAAATTGATATCACAAGGCGTCCTCGAAGCTTCGGGGATAGGCGATAACGAACCTTGCGCGTTCCCCCCGTCGGGATCGGATTACGAATGTCGGAGCCGAGCCGAACTCCGTGCTCCATACATCACCGTACCGAGAACGATGCGAGAAGAGACGGCGAAAAAGACGCGATAGGGGCTTCGGTTCGCAGTGACGTAGCCACGAATTTCTTCCTGTCCTGTTATTTTTTCTATTTAACGAAGCAATTAAAACATGTTCACCTTTTTTTTTACTTCTGCAAAATTCTATTCCATGCAAAAAGAAGAATATTAAAAATAAATCCATACATTTCAGCTTCTGCAAATATTCAATCGGTTAACAAAAATTTATATTTCGATGTATTATATATTAAAGGCTCACCTTTTGTAGAAGTAAACGTTCTTTGATATAAAGCCATTATGAAAAGACAAGAGCGAATTTCTTGCAGATAGACACAGAAACGTTGAACTTTTTGTGACTGTTAAAATAATAAAACGTCTACGTACAATAAAACGAAAATATCTATTTCATATCCTTCAATTTTCTTCAACAGTTAAAATAGATTAAAACGATACGATAATGCTAATCAAAATTTTCAAAGATTAAAGCTCTGAACTTTTTTCTAAAAGTAGAAAAAAAACGTTTATTCTTTTTTCATTCTCCGACTCTCTTACAAACTTGGGCCCTTGAGCAAAACACTTGAATCGTATTTAATAGTACGCTACTGATGCGACCGTATGATCTCATTGTTTGACCTCACGGTACGATACGATAATGCTAATCAAAATTTTCAAAGATTAAAGCTCTGAACTTTTTTCTAAAAGTAGAAAAAAAACGTTTATTCTTTTTTCATTCTCCGGCTCTCTTACAAACTTGGGCCCTTGAGCAAAACACTTGAATCGTATTTAATAGTACGCTACTGATGCGACCGTATGATCTCATTGTTTGACCCCACGGTTTGAAATCACGCCACGTGATTGGTCCACGAAAGCATTTCTCGTACGGTACAAATTACAAACTTGCGCATTTAAATTTTATTGTAAATCGTTTGTATTGCCGTGAATTGTCGCGAAGGAAAAAGTTACGTGTTGTCAAATTGAGAGTAAATTTAAGAATCACGATGTTTCATACAGTCGGCTAGTCTAGATATTCGTGGCAACGAAATTAACTGAGAAATATAAAAAAAATATAAATATAGAATATATTAATTCTAAAATTCTGTACATGTGTGATAGTGAGATTGCCATGCTCTGGCACATGATGAGTTGTAAACATTTTATTACTACCAAAAAAAAAACGCGAGAGTATCACAATCGTCGTGTCAAACACAGTTAAGTGTTAACGTCCAATCGTGCACTATCTATCCCGGTGGGACGTTTATCTCGTATTCTCGGATGGGCAGTGCTTCGTCATACATGGGACGACTCATCCCCGGTGTCAGCCGCCATGGCTTCGCGATTCTCGTACGCCCAAAAGCCGTGGAATTCGATCAGGATACTGACCATCGTGTCGCCTTGTCCGCTGCAATCAGAGGAACGTTTCAGTTACATTATATCGCACTTTCCACTGTAATATATATTGCACATTCGTGATTCTCTTACCAAGACAATAAATCCTGCAGCGTAATTTTGCACGGATCTGCCGGCTTCACCATATCGAATATCTCGTCTTTGACATCTTCAAAACTAACGGGTTCTTGGCCATGCATCGTCATCTGTTCTTGTATAGCCTGCAAAGTGATACTTGTTGATTCAGAAGCCGCTCAAAAAATTTACATTACACAGGAATGTAATACGTACCCTGAAGAAATAATTGAGACAAAAAGTGTCCAAGTAACCGCGATTATTGATGTCGAGAATCCGAAAGAGATAATGAAGACTCTGAGGTTCGTGCCGATTTTCTAATGCCAGAACGAAATCCAGATATGTTTTGTAATCCATCTCGCCTTCGTACGTAAGGCATTCTTGAAACACCCGCTCGAGAAAAACGCCGGTTAGAGTACCAGTGCCATATCTATTAGCGAAATAATTATATCTTTAACGTTGAATATATTTATGTAACCCTACGCGATGAAACTCTGTGATTTATTACCCAGCGAGTTCCTCTTTATTCAACATTCCATTGTGATCTCTGTCGAGATTAAGATATTGCCCGTACACTTTAAGGGCCGATGGGGCAGAGAACCAGTTCGCCTCTTGCAAATCCTTCGGCAAATCCTCGTCTCTCAATTCTAGCAGATCGTCCAGAAAGCTGCACGCTAAAATATCCTGAATACGAACTCTGCCGGTTCGTAGCGGGTCGAGGAAGAACAAGAACTTCCTGACTGCTGTACACACGTAAAACGAATGGAAGGACTTCTCCAGCCCTTCGAGTTGCGACAACGTTGGTATCAGTTCTAAGATGTAATTCTCCAAATCCTGCGAATAAATCAGTAAACGATTAAAAGAGCATACTATTTTTTAACTTATTTTTATTATATTTATTGTTGAAAAGAATTCGAAAAATAATTGGCATAAAATATCTTGTGACTCTATTATTTCAACATTTATAATACATTTTTACTTCTGACTCTAAAAAGTTGATTCTTTTTTTGCAATAACTTCATAAAAGAGTGTTTCACTTTGTCTCAAATAAAAATATCCCCTAAATAATAATAAAACAAGAATTTTAAATGAATTATAGAGACTCTCACCGACTCTCTGAGATAACCCTGTCCCGTAATGTCATACAAAGACAGTCCGATTCTCGTTTGATGCAACCAAACTTTTCGCATGACATAATTGAACAGCGCCATGATGCTGATTCTACCGTGTGGATCTCCTTGTTGCAGTTTGGCGAAGACAACCGCGGTGAAATACGGACTGCACTTCGCTCCCGCCAGTTTGCCTACTTTCTTAAAGTCCTCGTAATTAATCAACTGCTCCTCCCCTGACAAGGGTGGACTGTGGTGTTTGTCCAACAGAACCCAGAGTGCCTTCAGCTCGTTGTTGTCGAGCAATTGTCGGGAACGTCTCTGCAGGAATAAGGCACGTGTCTCCTCGCGCAACTTCTGCGGTAGAATTTCATCTTCCTTCGGCAACTAAAACACAAATATCATGACGCATAACAAGAATGTACTTCGGTGCTCCGTCCAAGGTTCACTTGCGGCACAAGAGACAAGTGTTTACCTTGAAGTAGAACTTCGGTATGACTTTGTAAGTGGAATCGTCTTTAGCCTTCACGCCCTTCCATTGCTGATACATCTTTTGAAAGTATTCGTCCTCTCTCTTCTCGTCTTCTTGAGAATTCTCATCAGCTGTAACAGCATAATCAGTGAAACAAATAAGCGCGAAATGGTGCTTGTATTTTTATTTAGAAAATGCATATATCGTGTCTTTTTTTTTTTAAGAAGAAACGGTGCTCTTATCAGAAGACGAAAGCACGTATACGTACATTTCTTTGCCGAAGCGCAGCTCCGCAGCAGCGTTTCTAGCTCCATGTCCTCGCAAATGTTTACACTGTATATCCAAATTCCGTGTCTTCTTTCTTAAAAAGAATGATCTCGCACACCTTTTACATTTAGACTGTTTCTTTTAGTAGTCTCGCGTTACAATTATTCTTCCCGTCTTTGCAACAAATTGACGTACTAGCTTTAAATATTCGAAGTCCTGCAATGTTTGGTCGCGCTTTGGTTATGTCACGTCGAGATCAGCTGCTGGAGGCCGCGACGGACTCGGTTTCGAACGTCGCGAACAGGGAATTGATGAATCCAACGATCCGCACGTTCGTTCTCCTTCCGTTCCTGGGCATTCGGGCGATCGAAACGGAATACACGAAAATCCGCTTTCGCATTGCGCGCGACCGCGCGCGCGTGTTGTACGTTACGAGGCTCGCGGTGTGTTGTTGGTCAGTTAGGCGCAACGTGTAAGGTTAGAGTTGGTTAGAGTGACGTCGACTCGCGCGGCAGGCGGACAACGCGATGTTTACGGCGAGCGGCGACGGGATTGTTTTGACTACGTGGCGAGCGCGGGGCGCTCGAGGCTCACCTCGTGGGGCCGGTCGCATCGCGTAACGTAACGTCGACCGGACGCACGGGTGCGATGCAGCACGGTGATGACGGTTAAAGCGGGTAAAGGTCCATCACGGAGTGTCGGTGACGGTTATAGCAGCGAGAGACGAGCGAGATGATTCTCTTCAGAGCGGGCTCGATCCTCGGCTTCCTGATTCTGGTGAGCGGTTTCCGGGAGTACGGCAGGAGGGACCTGATCGGCCTGCGGGAGGAGGTACGGGCCATGTTCGATTACGCCTACTCGAGCTACCTGACGCACGCCTATCCGTACGACGAGCTGCGCTCGCTGAGCTGCGACGGCTTCGACACGTGGGGCAGCTTCTCCCTGACCCTGATCGACGCCCTCGACACGCTCGCGGTCATGGGCAACTTCTCCGAGTTCCGCCGCGTCGCCGAGCTCATCGGCACGCGTGCGAACTTCGAGGCCAACATCAACGTGTCGGTGTTCGAGACGAACATCCGGGTGGTCGGCGGCCTTCTGAGCGCACATCTGCTGTCGCGCCGGGCTGGCGTCAAGCTGGAGCCCGGCTGGCCGTGCAACGGCCCGCTGCTGCGCCTCGCCGAGGACATGGCCAAGCGGCTGCTCGCCGCGTTCGACACGCCCACGGGGATGCCGTACGGCACGGTGAATCTCAAGTACGGCGTGCCGGAGGGCGAGACCAGCATCACGTGCACCGCCGGCATCGGCACCTTCCTCCTGGAGTTCGGCACCCTCTCCCGTCTGACCGGCGACCCGCTGTACGAGGAGGTGGCCATGAACGCGATAAAGGCGTTGCACTACTACAAATCCAGCATCGGCCTAGTCGGCAATCATATTGACGTCCTGACCGGCCACTGGACCGCACAGGATTCCGGCATAGGCGCCGGGGTGGACTCCTACTTCGAGTATCTGGCGAAGGGTACGCTGCTGTTTCAGGATCCCCTGCTGGCCTCGATATTCCAAGAGCACAAGCGGGCCATAGAGAAGTACATACGCCGAGAGGACTGGCATCTGTGGGTCTCCATGACCAAGGGTCAAGTGACTCTGCCGGTCTTTCAGTCGCTGGACGCGTACTGGCCCGGCGTGTTGAGCCTCTTCGGCGAGATCGGCGACGCGATGAGGTCCCTGCACAATTACCACCGCGTGTGGAAGCAATTCGGATTCACCCCGGAATTCTACAATATACCGCAGGCCGAGGCGGGGACCAACCGGGAGGGCTATCCGTTGAGGCCGGAGCTCATAGAGTCCGTCATGTATCTTTACAGGGCGACCAGGGACCCGTATCTGATCCATGTCGGCGTGGACATCCTGAGGAGTCTGCAGCACAGCGCGAGGACCACGTGCGGCTACGCGACCATCAACGACGTCCGGGACCATCGTAAGGCGGACCGTATGGAGTCCTTCTTCCTCGCGGAGACCACCAAGTACCTGTACCTCCTCTTCGACACCGACAACTTTATCCACAACACCGGCTCCGAGGGCGAGATAATAAACACCCAGTGGGGCCAGTGCGTGGTGGACGCCGGCGGTTATATCTTCAACACCGAGGCCCACCCGATCGACCCCGGTGCTCTCTATTGCTGCCGGCCGGCGCAGGAGATCTTCCCGGACAAGCGGCCGATCCTGAGGCGATTCCTCCCGACGCAGCGCCAGGATCCGGCGGATAACGCCTCGCCGAACGAGCTTCACCCCGAGACGGACGCCACCGGCAAGAGTCCGGACGTGCTGCCGATCGCGATAGCGAAACTGTCCGAGATCAGGCACTCCTCCGCGAGCGGGAAAACGGACGTTTTCAACGAGAGCGCCTCGTCGCCGAACGCCTCGTCGACGGAGCCGCCGCCGTCGACGGATTCCGCCGGCCGCTACGAAAACAAGGAGGCGCAAGTCGAGGAAGAGGAAGAGGAGGAGGAGGAGGAAGAGGAAGCGGAGAAGTCGAATCGGAGCGCGAGCCCGAGCGTACGGTTGCCGACGGCGCAGGTCCTCGCGCCCTCGTCGACCATCTACAAGGCCGACGACAGCGACGGGTCCGACGGCTCCGATGGTTTCGAGTCCCCGGTACTGTCGAACGGACAGTACCCCGCTGCCGGGCTCGCGACGGATGGCGTCGCCGCGCGACGGAACGCCACCCTGAGTTCCGCCCGGGCCAGATTCGAGCCGCAGATCATGCTGGAGAACATCAGACGCGGGAATCTCTATCCGACCAATGTCACGGCGAGGCAGAACTATCAGATGTTGTCCTGTCAAGCTCAACCATTCCTACAACGAATGTCGATCATAGGGGAATTTTTTTAAGAGTAAGATAACCCGGGGGGGAGGGGGGGAAAGACCGAGGAATCTAATGCGAGTCCATTACGGTGACTCGTAAAAGTATTTTTGATTCGCGCGTCTTTGTTGCGAGAATGGAATCGCGGGCCTGTGTGTCTCGCGTACGTTGTACATTTAGGATATATTCCTGTGATATAATTGTTGTATAGTTTCTAATAAATGTAAGACAATTGCAAGTGTTTGGTGTCTGTTTTTCACATCGGCAATTTTATTTTCTTATTTCAAGCGTAAATTTAAAAGAAATGGAAATATTAATATTTTATATTTTGTACTTTATTTGATGTTTGTATGTAAATAAATTCTCTTTCTCCGCATAACTGTAGCAATTAGTTCTGTTAACATTAAAATTTTATTATGTGCAATTCACTTTCACTTTTTATGAAAATAATCTTTAAATTTCGTAGTTGTGAAATAAGCAAAAATATTGTGCGAATTAAATTGATACAATTCATTATATTAATAAAATTGTTCATATTATTTGTTACAAAATCCTAGAAATAGAATTGTAGGATTATAAAATTCAAATAATTTTATAAGTGATTTCATTAATCCTCATCGAAGTCCTCGCTTGCTGTCGTCGCTTTTTCCTTTCCTTCCATTTTCTTCACAACTAATTCTGTATGTAATCTGTCATAGGCTTGTATGACAGATACAGTTTTTAATTTGAAGATTTAAATAAATCCGAAATCATGAAAACTTTGTTCCCATGCATTGAACCAAACTTAAATTATACTTAAATGAAATTCTTTTGAAATTCTTTAATGTTATTTATTTACTTTTCTATTAAATTAAAAAAAAATACACAATCAATCACAAGTCCCTCAGGGATAAACGAGGTACTACATTCATGGACTGCAGTTCTTGGAACAATAATTTACAAGCGTAAGGCACCGTTATCGGAGAGACGGAAGAGCTGGATTTGCATCTCTGGCACCAACTGTTGTACCCTATCAGACCGCATTTATTACAAACGTCAACTTTAAAAGCATCGCTCGATATCATGAGCCTCTCTACTAATAACATGCTAGCTCCATAACTAATTAGACAGTCACGCTCCATTTCACCCAATCGCAGACCACCTTCCCTGGAACGTCCTTCTGTTGGTTGACGTGTTAGAACTACCCTTGGCCCCCTGGCACGAGCGTGAATCTTGTCTTGCACCATATGTTTCAATTTTTGGTAATAAACCTATAAATCACATTAAATGTTATACAGAGAAACATCAAATACATTCATCTGTTTATCTACGTTATAATTATATAAAAATAAATTATTTAAAGATGTAAATCTGTTTTATTATAAATAAAAGAATTTGGAAATTTTCATTTAACTATGTAAAAGTATCTTATCTTTTAATCAAAAACAAAATTCTTACGAAATATATATATATATATATTTATATGCTTTATCTGCTATTCATTAAAAAATAAAAAATTGTGTATTTACTTATTTTTTAAATAAATTTCTTATTTAGATGATTACATCAATTTAAATAACAATCTTTTTTTATCTAAGAGAAACTTACTGGTCCAGAGTAGACATATCCTGTCAACGGTCTCCCAGTCATGCCGTCATAGAAGAGATCTTTACCCAAGTAATTAAAGCCATTTCTCGCCAAATCTTCACAAATGTCTTCCACTTTGGCATCACTAAACGCTGCAAGCAGATGAAAATAAAGTAAGATGAAAGTAAGATTAAGCATGATCAAATAGATAAGTCGTTATCTTTTAAAATGTACCTGTTGCATCATGAAATTTTCCGTTCATGACGCCAGCTTTGCTGGCAAGTACCTCTATTAGTTTGCCCACCGTCATTCTAGAAGGAAAGCCATGCGGATTCATAATTATGTCGGGACACATGCCATAGTCGTTAAACGGCATGTCTTCTTGCTCCACGATTAAACCTGGAATGGACATTGATTAAGGCCGGATTGATTAATTACGCCTTGTATTTACATAACACGAAAATACCGGGATAACTGTACCTATAACGCCCTTCTGCCCGTGGCGACTACTGAACTTGTCGCCAATCTCCGGCCTCCGAGTTTGCCTTAGTAACAACTTTACTAAAAAGGCATCGTCTGCGTTACTAGATACGATAACTTTTTCTACATACGACGGCACCAAGCCTTTATACTGGACTTCTGCGTTCCGATATTCCGTTTGTTGTTCATTGCCGAAGCTTAGGGGGGCCATAATGTCACCTGGCGCCGGGACTTGCTTATTTACCAATATCTGCATACGACACAATATTAAGTATAATGTAAAGAAATATTTAATATTGTTCAAATAATATTTAATGATCGTTCAAAAAAAAAAACCAAGAGATACTTACAGTCCTATTTTCCACCATTTCACCAGGTGCCACAATCCCGTCGCTGTCGAGTATTTCGTGCTTCGGTATAAGTTTCTTAGTATTGGCGTCTATTGACGGTCCCATGATTTTGTCGTGCTTAAGATTCTTATATTTCTTCAATATACATTTCGAGTTTCGATACACGAGACATCTGCCGTATCCCCTGTCGACGGAGGCTTTGTTGAAGATCAACGCGTCTTCGATATCGTACCCGCTGTACGACATCACGGCGACGATCGCATTCTCGCCGGCTGGCAATTTATCGAAATTAATCAGGTCGCTCGCTCGAGTTTTCACTATCGGCTTTTGCGGGTACACCAGATTGTACATCACCGTGTCGATGCGATTACGTTGATTGTATCCTATAGCCCCCATGGCCTGTTTACCCATGGCGCACTGATAGGTGTTCCTCGGGCTCTGATTGTGGTGCGGATACGGTATCAGTCCCGCGCACACTCCCAACACTCCGAACTCCGCGATCTCCAGATGCGTCGTGTCGTCGTTGATCCCGGACTCCGTGCACGCGATTAAACTGTTGTTTTCCTCATTCACATCCAAATATTCAATCAGTCCTAAACAGTTGATAAACAACGGCAGAATAATCAGACGGCTGAAAAAGAATGTGTGTATATATATGTATACAAATGTCATGTAACAAAATTAGCCTAAATTGTTTACCATAATAAAGAAAGTCCTCGAATGACAAGATATTTCGTTCAAGATCCTCCATGTGCTTTTGTTTAACAAGAGACTTTCCATTCTTGACGATGATGCACGGCCTGCACAATCGCCCGCCGTCGGTACTGATTTCAACGCACTTGTGCCGATGTTGCGTGTATATCGATACGAAACTGTTGATGTAGCCCTTCCTGCGCAGCAATCTGAACTGACGCACCAGCTTCTGATAGTTCTGCACGATGCCCACCATGATACCGTTCACGAAAACCGTGTACGTGTCCTTGTCGGTCAGCTCTTCCCCGGCGAGGGTGTAAATGTTCTCGACGCCGAGATTGAGCACCAGCTTTATTATCGGCTCCTCCGGCACCGCCGTGGTGATGTGGGCCATCAGAGCCAGGTTCTTCACCAGGCCGCAGGCTTCCCCCTCGGGCGTGTCGTTCGGGCACAGCATACCCCACTGCGAGCCCTGCAACGATCGCGGACCGGAGACCTTCCTAGTCTTCTCGAACTGGGAGTGGACTCGCGTCATCATACCGAGCGCCGAGATGTACGACAGCCGTGAGAGCACCTGCGTCACGCCATGCCTCTCCATTCTGAATCTCTTGATCGTCCAGTTGCCCGACGATATAGCGAAGGCCAGTCCGTTGGTAATTATATCGTGCTTCATGTACTTCCAGACGTCGAACTCCGCTTTTTTCATCTTGGGGATATCCTTTTTGGCCTCCCTTTTCATCTCGTAATTGAACCTTTTGAACACATCCTCGAACATCAGGGCGAGAAGGGAGCCGGCCAGTTCCAGACGTTTGTTGCCGTAATAGTCCTTGTCGTCGATCAGACTCCGGTCGGACTGCGCGTTTATGACTCTTCTGATCATCAAGGCGAGATACAGCGCCTTCGGTCTGAAATTGAAATCGACAACGGGCACGTGGGACAATACGTTCGTTGCTAATGCGTCTTTCATCTCGTCGGTCACGCGATTATTATTTTTCGAGACGTGAAATCTCATGGTCTGCCTCCGTTTGTTATTGAGATATTTCAACGCTTGGTCCTGCGAAAAGACGCCCATCTTCTGGCAATCCTCCAGACTAGCTGCAAATTTGTTCAGATACATCTCTTGCGTCCCGACCATTTGCATGATCTCCAAGTCGCTCACTATCCCCATAGCTTTGAAAATGATGGTGATCAGTATGTCGTCTTGGAACATATTGTGCCTTATGTAATATCTTCCACCTTTACCCACAACGTTCGTCTTGGTCTTCTTCTCGTGGGTGGAACTGTTGCACGCCGCGACAACGCAGTTCTTGCTGTCCTCCTCCAAAATAATCCTATTCCTAATCATTTGTTCTTGCATTAATATAACCCTTTCCTGGCCGTTTATGATGAAGTAACCACCGGGATCAAGCGGACATTCGTTCATTTTGGCTAACTCGGACTCGGATTTTTTAGTTAGCACACAGTTAGAGCTGCGCAGCATTATCGGCATCCTGCAAACATTTACAATTATATTAATGATATTGGTATCTTAATAATTTGTATTTACTACTGTAACGTTCTCGGTGCTCTTACTTTCCAATAAACTCATTTTTCTTTATTATTCGCTCATCACCTCTCACATATTCAATATCTACTAAAATTGGGGCAGAATAATTTAAATCTCTTAAACGGGATTCGTGCGGTGTGATTGGCCGATCCACGAGGTCAACCTGAACGACAGGCTTGCCTACTTGTACATCTAAATATCTGGAAGGTGAGAAAAAAAAAGTTTGCTTAGTCCATCATCCTTCACAATTGCATCATCCAAAAGTACATGACATTGCTCTTACTTTACATAAAGACGTGAATCTTCGTAGCTTTGAACATTTTCATTTGCCTTAACAATGTTCTTGATCTCTTCATTGATGAAATAGTTGAAAGAATCTATGTGTTGCTTCACTAAACTTTTGTGTCGAAGAAACGCCGCCACTAATTTCCATTGATCCTGATAATGTGTAGTGTTTAATAATTAACAATAGTTAGATCGTGTGAGCGCAACAGAAGAAATATTAGAAACAAAAATAAATACACGAATTTCAATCTATCTCAGAAATCGTGTAAGATTCCACAATACACGGTTCCTGATAGACTGAAATTCTTATATTTATTTCTGTTCCTAATATTTCTTTCATTGTGCTCAACACGGCTTTATTTATTATCCAATAGTGATTTAAAAAAAAAGGGAAAAGAAAAAAAACAAGGACATACTCCACTCGCGAACAGATCAAATTCTGCGCTTTGGGATGTATCACTGAAATATAACAATACTATATTTCAATGGGATGTTTTAATACAAGAATTCATATAACTGTCCCTATTAGTGTGCTTTTATATTTAAATAAGTCATAAAAATAAACTGGTACAAATAAATAGACAGTGTTTTTTTTATTAAGTTAATACTTTAACTTGATAAAAAAAAACACTGTCTATTTATTTGTAATGTATTTGTAATGTATTTTCTATAAAATATTAAACTGGTACAAATAAATAGACAAAGTGTTTTTTTTATTAAGTTAATACTTTAACTTGATAAAAAAAAAACACTCTATTTATTTGTACCAGTTTAATATTTTATAGACAATAAATAGACAAAGTGTTTTTTTTTATTAAGCTAATACTTTAACTTAATAAAAAAAACACTTTTTTTTACTATTTACTTGTCAGTTTATTTTTATGACTTATTTAAATATAAAAGCACATTAATAGAAACGTACAGGCACACTAATAGGGACAATTATCCTATATTTTAAAAAAAAACGACATGATTATGTATTATATTTACCTCCATTTCGTTCGTCTGTGCGTTCTTCACGATTATAAAAATTATACAGTTTATAAATTGATATTTTTCAACTGTATTCGGCAATGAAGTCATCCACGTGGTCAAAGAATTCTTCTAATCTTTCTAGAATCTAGATAGGCAGCAGCTCCCACGAGGATTATACAGCCTGTGTGTGTGCATATGTATGTGTGTGGTGTTTACAGTTTACACCCGGTACCGCAAGCTCATACTCATAGATGTATCGGTGAAAAAAGTCGAAAAAAGCATGGGAGAAGACTGAATCGTATATAACAGTCTACAATGCACGGGTAAAACGGCATTTTACGTATGGAAAAGTATGGAAATGTATTTTCTCGAATGCGTAGATTTTCGAGAATAAAGCCCCAGCGGGCTCGAAAAGTGGACTTAGTACGGACGCGCACCACAAATATGTGCGGAAAAGTGAATTTTGCTATGTAATTTGAATTCACTTCTTCAGAGGGCGTTAGTGCGCAAGGACATTTTAGCGTTTACACTCTTTTTACAGCCACCAAAGTGCTGTCATGTCCTCTCTCGGATCCTCTCTGGTTTCTTGTTTTCCTCCACCATGCTGGCTCATGCCCTGCGTAGTTACAAACGCGACGCATGTAAATAGAGTGTAATATAAATATCGCAGAACCGATAGAAACGTCATTTTTTTCGCGTTACTTCGAATCCACTTCATCATGACTGATAAAAGGCAGCACAGTTTGTCGGTGAGACAATTAAAAAGTTGTAAATGTATAACTGTATGTTAAATAAAATACAACTTTTTGACCTCGATAAGCGAAAGCGTCGCTGTATATTACATAATTACGATAGTCTTGTTCACTTTATGCAAGTCTTCAATGACTTATAACATCTGAATTTATCTGAAATGCCAAACCTAACCTAACCTCTTTCTGTTTCTTAAAAAAAATATTTGTATGCTCGCAGAAAGAAGAAATAGCGAAGCAGTTTATGCTGCCGGAGAGGAAAAGCAAAATCGCAACGTTATTAAAACAGGACGGTCAAGCGTATTGTATCTGCAGGAGCTCCGACAGTTCTCGCTTTATGATGTGAGTAAACTTGCTGAGGTATCAATGCCCAGAATCATCTTTGTCTAATCTTTGTGCATATTTGAGAGATTACGATTCCTACTTTTAATTATTCCAGAGGATGCGACGCGTGCGAGGAGTGGTACCATGGTGACTGCATAAACATAACTGAAAAAGATGCGAAGCATATAAAACAATTTTTCTGTGTTGTAAGCAAGTGATTTTTATACTTAGAACATATGTTACTGGAAGGAGAATTGAGTGCTGAACGTGAAGCCAACATCTGTGTGAGAGAGAAAGGTATAGGTTCCCAATTGACTGTAATATGCATGTGCCATTCAGCCTCCACTTTGCTCATTTTGCCTAATTTCTTATTTTTCGAAAATCTTTTAAAATAAATGAAAAACGAGGCTAAGGGGAACTGAATGGCACATACGCATTACAGTTAAATGGGAACCTATACCTTTCTCTCTCGCACAGACATTAGCTTCAGCTTGATACATGAACGGTATAGACAATTCTCCTTCCAGTAGTATATGTTCCAAGTTTTTATACAAGTGAATTTTTTTTTATCCAAGTATCAATGAAAGGCAATTCAGTGTGATTAATTTACTGCATTCAGCGTTGTAGAGAGGAAGATCCGACGTTGGTAACGCGATACAAGCCGCGCAGGACTGACCAAGACGACAGGAAGCACAGGAAGTACAAAGAGAAGGAGAGAGGACATCGATACGAGTACGACGCGCCGTGGGGTCCTAGCGTGGAGAAGAAATCGTCCAAGCGTTGCGGGGAGTGTACAGGGTGCCTACGTACGGAAAATTGTGGGAAGTGCGACGCTTGCAGGTGACGTGCGAAGGAAATGATTGGCAAGGCCGTCGTCTGTGCGATGAAGCGATCTTGCTCGTAGAATTGATCTTTGAATTTCTGTGTGTCTAGGCATCTGAAGAAATTCGGGCCTTCCGTGCGATTGAAGCTCAGGTGTATTCAACGAACCTGCCGTGTGGTGGGCGATCCGCTGAAACCTTCCAAGAGTCTCAACAAAGGGGCGAAGTTGACCAAGAGGCGGAGGAGGGATTCGAGTAACGAGAGGAACGAGTACTTGGAGCCGCCGCGCCACTGCTTCGGGCCCACGTGCACGAAGCAGTCGCGACCCGGTAGCAAGTACTGCTCCGACGATTGCGGCCTGAAGCTGGCGACGAGCAGAATCTACCAGGTGCTACCGCAGCGGATACAGGAGTGGTCGTTGACCGCGTGCATCGCGGAGCAGAACAACAGGCGCGCCCTGGAGACCGTGAGGAAGCAGCAGCACGACGTCCGCAGGATACTGCAGGAACTCGAGAAGAGGCACGTCGAGTTGGATCGTATTGTCGAACGCGCGAAGCACGCCTCCATCGATCCGCAAGCCGAAGTGGACGACAACGACGACACGGAGAGCAGCATGTATTGCATCACGTGCGGCCACGAAGTTCACTCGAGAACCGCCGTTAAACACATGGAAAAGTGTTTCAATAAGGTATTAACAAAGCGCGATATATGAAAAGCGTACGGTTCTGTCGGTAGCGCTTGGATTTACGAGTTTCTAATGGGAGCGTTTTTTTTTTATGTAAACTTAAAATATTGTATGCATCTTTCCTGATTTTACTTAAGTTAACAATGGCTCGTTTTATGAAACGCGAGTTCTTCTTTTTCCGCGAGATTGAAAATGCTTATTCAACTTGTAATTTTCAGTACGAATCGCAAGCGTCCTTCGGATCGATCTTCAAGACGCGCATCGAGGGCCAGGTGATGTTTTGCGACTTTTACAATCCCGGGAACAGGACCTATTGCAAGAGGCTGCGCGTTCTCTGCCCCGAGCACTGCAAGGATCCGAAAATCGGCGACACCGAGGTGTGCGGCTGCCCGTTGGTCACGAACGTGTTCGACGCCACGGGCGAGTTCTGTCGCGCGCCCAAGAAGAGCTGCGTGAAGCACTACATGTGGGAGAAGCTGCGACGGGCGGAGATCGACATGGAGAGGGTGCGGCAGTGGCTGAAGATCGACGAGCTCGTGGAGCAGGAGCGGCAGATCCGGTCGAACATGGCGACGCGGGCCGGTGTACTGGCTCTGATGTTGCACTCCACTTACAATCACGAGCTAATGGAACAGATGACGCACGAGCAGAGCAGGCAACAGCTGCAGGCGATGGAGGAGGAGCTACAGAGGAGATACGGGATGCATCAGAAGGAACAGTGCATGGAGTAGCGATCTCTACTTTGTCATACTTGACTAATATACCATTACTAGGTTTTTGTAACTTTCAGCTGCACTTACCACTTTTTGTATTTTCTCTTCTCTTTCTTTTTTTTCTCCGACGGTGAATGTGTTTCACAATTAAAGGATGAAGAACGTAAGAAAGTGCAGCTAAACAAAACGGACTCAGTGTTAGTGTTACTTCGATATAATGTTCGTTTCGAACTGATTACGCGTAGCACGGTCGATAGTTTTCCTAACAATTGTCGATGTAATCAATCGCGGACTGAGAGAACAAAAAAGTTGAAAAGCTACAGAAAGTCGGTAGAGTGATTGTAAACGTGTATGTACTGTAATGTAATGTGCGTATATATGTATATTATATTATGTACCTGTTAAAATGCTAAGATAATTCCACATGATAAATATGGTTCCTTTAAGTCATTTTTGGAATAAATATGCACGAAGTCCAAGTACGTTTTGATACATTTTATCTCTTGTTTAAAGGAAATGTGTGAGAAAAGAATATCTGCTAACGTGACATCCGGTCTATCGTAATCGTACTTACGCTCGATCGAACGTCCTTCGATTAGCCTGAAGAGAAAACTGAAGAGTCTCTCCAAAATGAAAAAAAAAAGTGGTGTGCAACAGATGGAGAAGCAGGTGTTTCTTTTTTTCGGCAATATTTCGTTATTATTTACATTATGGTATATCGAGATGCAGACGTCAGGATTTTTTTTTCCACACACTCCGACAATTGATCGTTTCAACAAAAACCATTTATTCACAGGTCGTAGCCTCTGCGGATGCAAAATAACACGCCAAACTAGCGATCTATCGCTTAGCTTCGGAAAATAATCGCGCGAAGCGCAATAGAATGGACATATTTTGTTTTTTTTTATCCTCTCAGGAGAACCGCCTGTTTCGAATCGCCTCCCCTTAAACGCGCTATAAATGACCGCGACCGCTTGCCGAGACCTTCTTTGTCGTTGACGCGCGATTGCCGGGACGCTGTTGTCGTTAGTTACAGTCACTTTTTTTTGGGAGTTTACGTAAAATGTCAAAGAGACAATAAGTATCATCCTCTGTCTGTGGAACTGAGACTTTTGTCGCTATCTCAGGACACACTTTTTTTAATAGCTAACACCGCTTTACTCGCAATATATCTATATATAACAAACAATAATATAAACTTATTATTAACTTGCGATGCAACAATTAGGAACAAATGTGTCAATGCGATGGCAGTACGAAGCTAACGCGTCCGGATGTCCGTACAAATTATGCGATGAAAGTTAACCGTCTAACGTCCGTTTCTATCAATCCAATTTTTAATCTCGGTTTAATTTGGCCTATAGGTTTAATTTACTCTTTCTAATTCTTAGAAGTAGAAAAAGGAAAATAAAAAGTAAGTTAAACCGGGATTAAAGTTAATTTCACATTGGTGGAAACGCACGTAATCCATGTAATCTTAAACTAATTGTTTCGCGATGAAGACCGCGATCGCCGATCGGAAAGAAGAACCGGATAGGCCACGATGGGTATTTATCGATCGTCGAGTTCTCGTGTTCAGACAAGATTCGAGGGTGCGTGTGTACCGGAAACAAATTATATTACGCGAATCAAAACGGATAATTTGCGACTCGCTTTAAGGGACCGGGTTGAAAACAGGCGACCATATCCCGAACATATATATTATTTTATATACGTGCGCCGGTTCTCACATCGTACGTGCACTGCGCTTCAAAAAGGAGAAAGGACGAAGAGAGAAATATAGAGAACGACTCATTCTTTTTTCTTTTATCACAGTATTGCACGCAAAGCTTGTACGAAATCGCAAGTAAGACAGCATAAAGGCCAAATGGCGGACACTACACGCTTTCCTCTCATCAAAGCACACATCCGGGGAGGGTCGGAATTCTGTTTCGCAGAAGTAGCGAAATGTTTTTATCCACTCCCTCGTAACTCCCTCACCTCTCTCTCTCTCTCTTTCTCTCTCTCTCACGCTTTCTGCCGCTCTCATTCATGCACACTTCAACATATTCTTTCGCATTCCATGGCAACGATTCCGAACGACCTTTCACATTCGTGGTCCATGATAGCTTCGACGTACATCCGACAAGTTAGTAACAAAATAATAAGCCACACGTGTAACACACGTGTGTTGTGTGTGTGAATACATCACCTGAGAATAAATCGTGATATATCTCTTCGCCTCCTTCGTAACATAAATCTCTTCGGATTTCCCCTCTCCCCTCCTCCTTCCCCCCTCTCCCGCTTTCTTCTCGTTCAACATTACAATTTTCCCTCTCGTACGGTATAGTGCCTTAACAATCTGTCGTTCAACGGAAAAATATAGCGCGCGGGCGAGGTATTACGCTGTCTTGTCCGGGCCGGATGGCTTCGACGTCTTAACATTAACATCCTAGTGCAACGTTAATCTCCTTACGAGAGAAGCCTCGGAAGAAAGTCGCCTCTCTCCGGATAATTCTGTGGCACCGCATACAGGGAGAATCGCCGAGAGAATCGATACTCTTGAGCGATCTGTCGATACAGATTTGCACGCGGAGTTTCGATTCCGTTGCCGGAAAAAAAAAAGAGCAAATTGAAAGCTGCAGGATTCCGTTGCCGTCAAGCCAAAATTAAGCGGACGAAGACGAAGATTTTACGAGCGAGTTTCTTCTCTCTTCGTGCAGCTTCAGCCGCGTCGCGAAATTTCGAGAGGAGAAAAAAAAAAGAGGGAAAGTCCAGCGCGCCGGATTTTCATTTCATTAAGAACATCCCCTCGCCGCTGAAACCCGTTGCGCCAATAATGTTCGGGTTCTAGATTGCTATCAAATCCTTTACCTTCCAGCTTCTTTCCTTCCACTGCTGTCCTTTTCGCTCGTGCGAGCGTCAAGGTATTGTTGCTCTTTCTTTTTTTCTGCCCTTCTCCTCGTGACGTTTTCCATCAGAAGCAGCTATTACTCTCTTCTTTCGTTGCTCTTCAAATTGGGCGATTAGATCTGGATAATCTAGATTTTCTTCTGGCTCCCATGTATTCTCATCATTGGAATAGCCTTTCCATTTTAGGAAATATTCGACTTTTCCTTTTTTTTTTTTACGACCCTTCTGTCCAAGACTTTTTCTTCACTGAACTCCTCTTCCGCCTCATTATCAGTCGGAGGAGATTCTTTTACTTTTACTCATTGTGAGTTTAGGTACTGAGTTTCTACGTCCAATAGCTTGAAATCGCTCTAAAATCTCGAAATCTCTCGCCTATCCTTAACTCCCCCCCCCCCTTCCACGCCCGGAAAGGCGACGAATGCGGCTTTTGATTTTGCCACCCCGGGACGAAGCTCTCGCGGCCGATGCGATACGACCCGACAATCGGACATCAACTGTATGTATATACCTCGCACACGCGAAAGGGGGAACTTTGGCAACAAACACACACTCGCATCGTTAAGGTTTTTGCAGCTGGACAGCACAGCCTTTCACGCACGCACGCAAGATTCGCAAGTTCGACACGTACACGCGCAATCTCTCCCTCTCACACACACACACACACTTTACTCGCTCTCCCATTTATTATCTCACTAATAATAGCGGCATTAATTGTAATCTTAATTGGATAAATTCTGCCGTAGCGTTGGTAATAATCATACAATGTTTTTTTTTTATCATACAGCGTCGTATGTACAATACGAGAGGAGAATCGTTTCGTTATCGAGTAACAAATTGTACAGCGGCGCGGGACTAGCGGGGGTCGAGGCCGATTTCCCTCGAGACCGATCGGGGAGGGTACTTTTGCCTCCTCCGTTTCTGCGCGTCCCGTCCCGGAGGAGAGAAGCAGCCAGCTGCGCGTAACTATCTCCCGAGGTAGCCGCGGCAATCGGCTGCCGAGCGAGCGATTAACGACAACTGAAGAGCCGGAAGAACCGGCTGAACAGGGCGAAAGGGGAAGCATCCGTGAAAATTAAAGGGGATCGCTCTCTAAGCAAAACTGGGCCAGACTCGAGCGGAAAGAACATCTCGGGACGAACACGCGCTGCTAAAACAGATTTCGCTGTAATGAATGATCATGCAGATCGACTTGAAAGAAAAATAAACATATATTTATTTCTTCTCATAAACTTAAGCTTCTTATAAACAAAAACAGTGGTAAGAGGTGAAGAGGCTGTCGGGGAGAGCTATGCGTATAGAATATAGATAATCGTAACGTAGTTTTCACTTTTTGCGATTTTTCTCTTTGTCTCGTGTTTGCTCGCGTCGTCTCGCCTCATTTTCTTTCTCTCGAGTTGCATCTACTCGTCGTTAACCGCCTGATCGCGCGATGCCAGATCAAAGGGACAAAAGTGAAACCCAGCCGGTCCGCAACGAACGTCCGTGCGCGTTTCCGCAATACGCGTGTGTATGTCCATCGAATGAAGAAAAAAAAAAAGAAACGTTAAGTAATTATGTATACTCTACATGTGCGACACAGGCTGGCGTAGCTGCCATCCCACACTCGCTATATATATGTACACTGTTAAATGGTCCTAATCTTCCTTCTCCCTCCTTCTTTCTTTCCTCCGCTCAAGTCCTTCTCCACAAGTACATTTGCACTAGTCTTCGCGAACTCTTTTTTTTTTTATCACTTAGCCATTTGAACCGGTCAACATGGCACAGGCTGAAACTGCGTTCAGTTGCATTTAAGGCGAGTGGAGCACCTGACTCTGTTTCTTTTTTTTTTGTGTATGTGTTTTTGAATTGTAGATTTCTTCACGTGTCGAGGTAACTCGGAAAAAAGCAGGGCGGGAGGGGAGGAGGTTTCCACGTCCACGTGCGGAGAGCAACGCCGTGCTGCTCGAGCGATTTTCAGTAAAATTAACAACCGGTGTACCGCGAGACCGTTCACTCAGTATGCAGCGTGTCGAGAGGTGCATTTACGTGTGTAAAATAAAAATAAAACGGAAACAAACGGAAGATAAAAAAGAACAAAAATCGTGCAATCCAGTGCATCCTCCGTGGGAGTAACATACGTGGGGGGGAGGGGGAGGGGAGGAATCCGGAAGAAACACGAGGGGAAGATAGAAAAGAAAGTTCTCTCTCGGTCGAAGAAGTGGAAAGGCGGCTCTCGCGATTACACTTTTGGAATGTAACGTCGACACTGGCAACTGACTGTATAAAACATGATAATTGAGAGGGGAAAAAAAAGAGAGGGGTAAGCTAAAGGCGTGTCCGGACGTCTGGTACAGTCAACGTAACGTCGGAAAACGCGATATTTTCCGCGAAGTTGCTTTAAAAAGGAAAAAAAAGAGGGAAAGAGGAACGAAGGGAAAGGGGAGACACTTCGTCAAGTCCATAACAGATATTTTAGCTGCGAACTACGGTCGTATCTCTTTTTTTTTCCGAGTTACTCTCCGATATGCGCGATAAACGCTTGCGTCGTACAATTAAATATCTCGATTTTCTCGCTTATCTCGAAAGCTGTACTTCCAGCTGGAACTATCTCCTATATACTGGACAAAAATGAAAATTATCAACGGAGCACGGCTATCTTTTTTTTTCGTTTTTACACAATTTTGATATTTTCGCAAAGAAAGAACGATATATAACAAACTTTACCAATTCTAAATTCATTAATTAATAATTAACTCGCGTTATAATACTACATACAAGTACACTTTCATACTTCCACTGTGAAACTTATCTCTGTGATTTACCTATGAAGGCGATAAGTTTCCACGACTCGCTTCCCATTCATTCTCTCCACATAGATATATGAGACTGCTGTACGAAGGTTTTTTTTTTATATTCTCGTGTAGAACGACACGATTTCGCAATGTTATAACAACATGTTAATAATTAAATCATTATGATTATTAGAATGTGTTTACGCGCCCCGGCGAGAGGCGGCGTCGCGAAACGAGCTGAAAGCTTGTAACTAAAATGTTAGCTTCAAACGCAAAAGGATATTATTTAATCCGTATTTAGTATATTTGGAGCACGATACCGCGGACCTGCAGTGTCCCCTGAGGTTACAGAATTCATTGACTTACATTTAAAAACCGTATAATTACAGTAGTTAAAAGCGGCGTTACATGCGTTATTTTACTTCTCTTAGGCTCAATTTTTTTTATATATTTTTTTTTAGGCATTTACAGGCATACGAATTTTTAAGATACGGCTTATATATCTTTTCTTTTTATCTCCAGTTAATTTTAAAAGATCCACCCGTATATATACTTCCGTATATACATACATTATATATTACAGAGCGTTATATGCTTTCATCTACAGACGTGCTTCATTCGAAAATGCGTAACGCGTTTCAACGTTTTCCTTCTTACGCCTGTAAATCAATGCCTCGGAAAAAGAAAGAAAAATGCAAGAGAAACCCCCGCGCGTTCCGGATAATCGACGGAAACCCGTCGTTCGTTGGTAAGACACGCTCGACGAAACGGAAGCTTAGGAACTGGGAACGTATCTCGCGTGTAGAGCTTTGATGAAAGTCAAGCTACAATTAATGAGCAAAATGATACACAGTAATACAGTGGACAGCACACGGATTATCTTTCCCGGGGCAATGCCTCCCTCCGCAATCGAACAGCAATCTCACTCTCACGATCACCCGACACACAGTCTAACACGAATTTACGCACACGCGCCATTCATACCAAAGTATTTTTTTTTTTTTACTGATCACAAGCATCTTCTTATAATTATCATTATGAATAATTATCAGTTACTTTTTTTTTTTTATTAAATAAGCAAGTCTGTGTAAAAATTTAACGTTTTTTTTTTTCAATACATTCAGCATTCTATCTTCACAGACATTTGACCAGACTTTGAGCTTACTTTGACATTTTCGAAACTCAGTTAGTGACCTTTTTTTTTTCCCGTTACTATTTTAAGCTATCGAATGCTCCACGGCTGGAAGAAGTAGCCACTCTGAGTTCTTGTAAGTCAACCACACTATTTCAATATATTACAACCGCGCATTTACATTTCTCTGATTTACAGTCCGCACATCTTAATTTGCATTTATCGAGTAAAGTACGATATTCTGACCTTCGTCATATTTCGACTCACCGATCATAACTCGCCGATTCATGATCTTCCATGATGATCGATTTAAGATCGTCCCCCGTTCACGAGTTCGAAACTACTTACAGATGTTTCTTTTTTCTTTTTTTTACGATACTTCTCATAGATTTCTCGACTCGATGTGTGATTTAGTGCAGGCTCCTTCAATGCTTCCCCGTTGATTCGCCTAAAGATTCGCAGCTCCAAAGGCACCAGGAGATACCGCTGTTGATGCGCGAGACTTCTTCCAGACTCGCTTCGGTGGTACGACCTGGTTATTACATAGTCCATATCTTTTGTAGCTCTTTCTTTTAAGCACTTCTTTTAAAATCATACACCCATATAAATCAAGACAATCTTTAAAAATTTATAGAGATGTCTGACGTATGTACACGCGTGATTCAACACGCTAAAAGTTCCCTTTATTTAAAGAAACAGAACAAATCTGTTTCTTTCTCTCTCTCTCTCTCTCTTTCTTGAGAAAGAGATATTTTCCGACCAAACGTTCCTAATTGTCAATACTGAAGTTCTGCGACACTGTCACAATCGTTGGAAATTTACGCAAGTACAATGTACATTACTGGAATATACACTTCATCCATTTCCTCCATTCTCTCCGTTTTTGTTTGACTGATTTTATATGTACATTGCTATTATTATCTCTTGAGGCACACTTTGCACCACTCGGCTCCATCAATCTTGCGCGTTGACTCAGCGTTTGACTCGAAAGAAGTAAGACAGGCGGATCCTCCGAGCGAGCATTACGTCTCGCGAGAGGAGCAACCGTGCGCGCAACACACAGAAGTATCTGGTCTCGCAGATCAACGCGGATCGAGACTCATCAAACTAGCTATTTGTAATGGAAGTGATTTACCAGTACAAAAGTTACTGTCATTTCCTTCGGCGTGTCGAAAAACTTTCTCACTTCACTGTCCGCTGTAAAACTGTATACGACCGGTCGTCATACCGGGCATTTCCCTCATGACAGCATCCCATGCTATTGACAGAAAAAAAAAAAAAAATCAGAGTGAGTAAAGATGGCAAGAATAGAGCATTTGAGTTAAAGATGACAAAAAAACTATACGGTGTGTCTTACCTAAGCCAACGAACGACACGATCTTATCATGGTTGTACGTCTGCACGTTCAGCTCTTCCTCGGGCGCTACGTAAAGCATCGAGAAATCCTCCTTAGGCGGATGAAACTTTTCCATGATCCCGGGCGGCGGCGGGGGCGGCGGTGGCAGATATGTGGGCGGCGCGAATCTGGTGGCGGGATAGCTCATGTACGGCAACGGTTGCACCATGACCGGATGCACGGGATGGGCGTTCGCCGGTGCCACGGGATGAGCGTTCGGCTGCTGCATGTGATAATTCGAGGAGAACTTGTCGTATCGCACGGGTTTCTCGGCGAACAACGGCGGATTCCTCTCGAAATTGTTGCCGGGCGGCGGCTTGTTGACGAGCGGCGGCGGTACGGCCGGGGAAAAAACGGGATTCGATGGCGCGATCGTCGGGGTTTCCTCGTTGCCGTTGTCCTCCGAAAGCAGCAGCTCGTTTATCTCGAAGCCGAACGTGAGCTCCGTCGGCAGATTGTTGTTCTTCGCGATGTCCGAGGAGGTCTCGTCCAGCAGGATCACCGCGGGTCTGGGTGTCGAACTCTTCTGCTGCGCCTCCGCGGACGACCTGTGCGACTGGTCTTTATCGGGCTGCGCGTTCTGCGACTTCGCCTTCTTGCTCTCCGCGCTGTCGTCGCGCTGCTGATTATCTTGCTTCGAGCCTTGCGGCTGGCAGACTCCGACTTTCGTCGCATCGTGCTTTATCGCGGTGCTCTGATACTCCTTCGTAACCCTAACTGTCCTCGGAGGATCGCCACCACTGGTCGTCTTACTGCCGGATTCAGGTTCGACGCTCTGCGAGTCCTGCGGAGGTTTCGTGGTCTTCAACTTCTGCGCGTCTGCATCGTGCAACGCGATTGTTGGGTTATTAGTCCTGCTCTCGGATTGCGGGATGTCGATACTATGCGATTTTTTAATTGCCTCCTCGTGATAAGAGGGCTTTTTAACGTGTTGTTCTTCGTGGGATCCCTGAGGTTGTACAATTGGATTACTGTGTACGTAATTCCTACGAGAGCGAGGATTGTTGGCTCGTGGAAGCGTAGCAGAATCCTTGTTGACGGTGCAATTATGATTGTTATCGATATCGACTGGATTGTAATTCATCGTTGTACTATTATTATTATATCTTGGCGTTACGGCGTTCGTCGCGGTAGTCTCGTTTGAATTTGGGCTGTAATTACTACAAGTCGCGCTCTTCTGCTCCTTGTTTTCCGTGTTCGCTTGCGTTAGGCTTTCGTGCATCTTCTCGATTTCTTGCACATATTTAAACACCTGGATGTTCTTATTGATGGCCTCTTCCTGAGCTTCGGCTTTCTTTCGGTCTGACGAATTCTTCATCTTCGCCAGGGTCGGCGAAAGTGGTTTTTCGAAAGCCAGACCCAAACTCGCTGCTGCATGGTTCGACTGAGCCTGCTGCTGCCTCGCTTTCCTGTCCGGATGCTGCAGCTCGTCTAGACTCGGATAGTAATCCTGAGGCACTTTATCCGGTTCCGAGAGGGTCTTAGGCGGAACACTCGGCCACGTTGACGTGTTTAGTATGGCGGACATGGTCAGGTTGTGCGACATGTGTGACATGTTGATAGTAGCCATGCGCGCTATGTCCGCGTAACTCGCCTGCGGAGTGCCGCCCGACGATATTGCGACTTTGGACAAATTGTGCTTCGAGGTGTTCGACGTAACCGGCAACGAGTGGACTGAATCCAAATCGCTACTATCCGCCGACTTGTCGCTGCAAGAATCACAATGTTTGTTTCAATATTAAAATCGAATTAAGGCCGAATTATTTGTTATATATATACATGTACATATATGCAGTTATTTGTCTAATTACCTCGGAGGCATACTGCTAGCCGATTTTCTTCGGAGTTCAGGAGAAAGAGGTGTTCTGTAGTCGTTGGAGAATCCTCTGGAATTCTGGAGATACGATCCTGATGTCGTCAGGTTTTGCGCCCTGCCGCCACTGGAGCTTCTTCTCTGTTTCTTGCTCTTTTTCTTCTTCGTAACTACCAGAAACTCCGTCTCGTGTTCCGATTCTGGATTAATCTTTTTGTTGGAATTACGACGGCTCATGTAATCCTCTCCCGTGTCGTTGCAATATATCGATTGGCCTTCCTCTGTCCCCCATGATCGCCTGTCGCCTCGACTATCGACTGTCGTATCTCCGGTGCTTCTTTGTTTTGGACGTCGCAATGCTATATTTACGTCTAAAACCACAGTAGAATATTAAGATACATATACAAATCACATATAAAAGTTTAATATATACACGTGTATATATAAATCTTACCCTGTTGGCTGGATACGCTACTGGCACCGCTGGAACTGGCGCTCTTCTCTGCCGTGAGATCCTCTAATTTTGTCTTCGAGATCTCTTCCAGGGAATTGGATTTCTTTAACTTGGAAGGCAACTGTTCTCTCTTCGTATCCTTCTCTCTGGTTCTCGGTTTTGTGCCGGAGCTAGTTTTCACTCTAACGGGATTACCGGTCTTTCCCTTTTTGCTCTTGGATTCTTTGTTTTCGATGAAGTTAATTAGACTGTCGATATCATCGTTACGATGGCCCTCGACATTTTCGGCATTGTAAACTTTGACGTTGTGTTCCTGAGTGTGTTTCCTTCTCGGCTTCTTCCGTTCACCGTTATAGGTCTGTACAGCGTTTCCGTTTTCGTCCAACGATTTCTTCTCCCCGGACACGGATGGATCCTTCATCGTGATGTGTTGCGTTGCGTATCTTGGTCCTTCTGCGCATAAATCACGTATTCCACTAATAAATAATTCTATTTACTTTGACACTTGAATAAAACGCACGTACGTTTTTAATATATCCACATAGAAAAATCTTTCAAAAGTCTAATACATCAGGCATCGCATGCAACCAATGTGTGTACATATAATTAAAGTAAAGTATTATTCTTACCCATTGTTATATTCTGCGTTTGCCAAGACGTCGGCATCATGGAGCATAAACCAGATAGCATTTGTTTGTTCTGGCTAGTGCTGGAGCCATTTGAAGCCCCACCTATGCCACACTTTACGCTGTTGTGTGGTTGAAACAGTGCCCCCGTTACATCCGTACCGTTAACAGACATTTTTGATTTCTCTTGCTTATGATCACGTATAGGAAACTCTATGGTGGTGTCCACAGGCGTCTGTGTTATATCGAAAGTTGCCCGTGTGACATAATGGATCGGTTTGCGCGGTTCAATAATTTTCAATTCGGTCCCTTCGTCATTTTCAGTGTCTAACGAGCGAGGCCTCTGAATTCCACTCGCCGTAGACCCCACATTTCTTTCGCTGATAGCACCTACCTGCAATACATAGACAAAAATAGTAACTCTCTTAAATATTATTTTTCTTTATCTCTCTTTGTTCTCTTTTCAGCTGAACTAAAATATTTTCTGTGTCAAATAGAAAATAATCTTTCTCATTATTAAAATAGATCGTTCGAAACCGATGTCAAAGTATAAGTATGGGACCCACACATCTACGTAAAAATATAAAAAGACGCACAACAAAGATATATATAGAATGGCTTTTAAAATGCCTCTAAGAGGTTAATGATCGAGGAGAGATAAATTACCGCAAATGATATTACCTCAACGTAAATGACTTTACCTCAACGTCGCCCAAGTCGATGACCATGTAATCCGATTTGTATTCCGGGGGTGGATTATCTGACTCCAGCATCTCATTTGTTCCGTATTTTCCTTTGTTGACTCGTTTCTCTCGTGCTTCGGGCTCTGCCTCGCCTGAACTACTAGCGGTGTCTCTCTTCAATTCCTTCTTTTCCTTCTCCTTTTCTTCTTTCTTTGTACTGGTATATGACGGTTTGTCTAGAGACTTGGATTTTTCCTTATTGGTCCAGTCGTAGGCTGATCGTTCCTCGCAGAAGCTCTTCTTCGCAGAGAGATAAAAAGAAATTGTCAATGTATTGATTACGTTTAAATTCTCACTGTTCATAATCTCATAATCAAAATGAAATATATCTTTCAAATGTATATTATATATAATTCATTATCCTCTAGTAAAACAAAGATTTGTATTTATGAATCTCATTAAGTGCATGTTAATTCTAATGATAAATACCTTTTTATCAAATATTAGATCTAAATTAGCCAAAGAAGCAAGGTTATGCGATGCGTTTACATTCGACGGTAACGATCCACCTTCTCTCTGTCTGGCAGAGACACTGGGCCCCGTGTATTTTTTGTTCTTTCTCCTACTGCTTCCGTAAGTGTGACACGAACTGGATGTCAGATAAGCAAAACTACTGTCGAATTCCGAAGCTATGGGCTGTGCTAAATTTTGCAATGAACCGCCATGTGTCAAACGCTCGGACACGGACTCCCGTTTGTGTCTTCTGCGATTTGAGCCCGGAAGACAGCGTGAATTAGATATCACCCTACGGCCTTCCTCAGTCTCATCCGCTTCTGCTTCTTGCAAAAGTTCCTACAAAGTACAATCGCTCTATACATCTTACCCTTAACGTAATAATCACAATGGCATTTCTATATTCAGCACACATTTTATATTTCAGCAATTTCTAAGTACGTACTTTAAAAAGATTAGACTTTCCTTCCCGATCTTTCGGACGCTTGTATGTTATAGCTTCATCCAGTAAAGCGCGTAACTCATTATCATTCAGCATAGACAGGGTTGCTGGTTCTTCCTAAAAAAAAAAAAATGAAAACAATTGAAAAACGTTATTTATGTAACATTGCAGAGATTGCACTAATTACATTTTTGTAGAAATTAACTTTTCTCTTAACTTATGTTAGATGAAAAGAAATATCTTTTAAATAAAAATTATCAAGTAAATTATGATCCTTTCTAAGATTCTCCTCTATTTGAATAATATCTAGTATTTAGAATCCTATATAAAAAATACATTGTAAAAAATGTGTATCATATTCATTGTTGCAACGTTAAAACAATTTTGCGATGGGAATTGGTTCGCATGTAAGTTGAACAGGAATAGATGTATTGGTAGAGAGAGAGTGAATTTAAGGTTTCTTTTATTGGATCTGTGTAAGCTTATAGCAACCACATTGTGAGAAGCGTAAAGATATATATATATATATATATATATCTTTTCTACATATACTTATATATACGCGTGGCATTTCCAGAGCGTTGGACAAACAATCGATCTAAAGTAATTCGGTCGAGCTACGACATTCTTAACAAGGCTCTCTCTTCATTAATACGCCGACATAACCAATCAACTTGCAGTGCGAGCGAACGAAACGGATTTCGCGTGGAACGTATACATACACGTACACAGTCCCCGCATACGCGTATGGCAATGCTATCAAAAATAAAATGTGCCGAGATACGCGCGTCACGTTTATCGCGTTATAACCGACTAAAAATCTAGATTTCATCCAGCTGCAGTTATACCGGGCGCGCGAGGAAGTGCGGCAGGCGCGCACCGTATTCTCGAGCGCTCCGGGACGCGGAGTTCGCGCGTTCGTTCGGCGCACAAGAAATTTGATAGTGTCCGAAAAAGAGGGCCGACGAGGGGGGACAAATACGCGAGGGCAGGTTGAAAAGGCGAACGGCGGGGACGGGACGGCGGGGCGAGACGGCGGCGCCCGGTGGAGCAGATGGAGATGCAAGGGGAGGCGAGGGGTGATCTCAGGATAAACGATACAACGTACTTGGTTCGGCGAACTCGCGAACGTTCAATGACATGACGGGAATCGTCACGGAGTCCCAATTTCTTATACGGGGTGTCTCGCGCGCGCGAAAGAGAGACGGGGACGGAGGAGGAACGATCGACGGACGATTTACGCTTAGCGAGTCGGCGATCGTCGTCGGAGGGGAAGGGGGGATGATGCGGAAACCGCTGAGCCCGATCCGTGAGCCATTTGTGAGATCGATAGCGCTCCAGTGATTAGCTAATTAAGACGTGAACTCCGAGGGACGGGGGAGGGAGGAAGAGAGAGAGAGAGAGACAGACATACAGAGAGAGAAAGAGAGAGAGAGAGAGAGATAGAGCGATATCGGAGTGACTTACGATGAAAGATGGTGGAGAAAAAAATCCGCTGTGCAATGCCGGCACGGAATTTGTATTTTTAGAGAACACACGGACGGCCGGGCTCGCTCGCTCGCTTCGAGATCGCACTTTCGCGACTCGGTCGACTTCGCGGTCGCGCTTTTCAACACGCGAGCGGACGAACGTCGCGCATCCCGGAGGCCCCGGTGGACAGCGTGCTCTCGGGCTAACGTGCACGGGGAAAGGGGGGGAGTGGAGGGCGGCGTCGTCGCCTCTGCGAACGCGGATGCAACAACAACAACGTCGTCGTCGTCGTCGTCGTCGTCGGCCGATACGACGAGTCCCGGTTTTTGAAAGCTACTGCGACGAGCGGGCGCGGCGCGCTCTTCTCAGCATGGCCGCCGCCATTACACTGAGAGCACTGCCAGCCCAGGGACGTAAGAAGGCCGGGGGGGCGCCACGCGGCCACACCGAAATAGCTCTCGTTCTGCTCCTTTTCGCTCTCTTTCTCTCCCGTCGATAATTTGCGAAGTGAGAACGGAGCGGAAACAAAGGAACGACAAAGTGCGCGTTTCATCTCGATTTTCAGCGCGAGGATTTCGAGAGACCGGCCTGATCGAGCCTCGCTGGACGACTCGGGCGCCGCGGAGTAGGAAAAAAAATCTTGCCGTCGATCGTCACGTTCTCGCCCGTCGTCGTCGCGGGCGAGATACGCGTGTAAAGAATTGTTTTTTCCCCGGCGACGAAATCTGATTTGTCATGCGGAACGGGACGGCACGTTCCTTACGCGCGACGATCACGCGTGCGTACTCCGGGTAGCCCTCTGTTTGGGAGGATCGTGTGCGTGTGTACGATTAATACGTATAATCGTGCACGCGATAGTTATCCAGGATTGAGAATCAGACTCGATCGCGGACCCTAAGTATACGTGGGGCGCCGCGCGCGAGTGCCCTCATCGCCTTTGTTGAATTCCGACGACGTTAGCGGGATACACGTTAATGGGATATCCCTTTCTTCCGGCAATCTCCGATCGGCGTCAAGCCGCGGTATATAATTATAGCGAACGAACAACGAACGCTTAAATGTTCCAACACACTCACATTCGTGTTTGCTAATTGTTTGCTCCTCTTCTTGATTAGGTATATCGAATATCAATATCCGACTTCGACTCGGCATGTAACAATTGAATCGTACGACATTTGTGCAACAAATAATAACAACAACGAATGTTCGCGTTCTCGGAGTTTGTTTGCAAAGATATATCTGGATTAAGGGTTATAGCACGCGTAATGTAAGCGGAATAAAACTTGAGCGGCGAACGAATCGAACAATCGGAGATAAAAATTTTAAAATGTACGCTGTTAAATCTATTGTATCAAATTGAACTTTATTTAAGTCGCTACTGCCCCTACTTAATAAATAGTTATTTTTAACTAAAACAATACAGTTACTTTTAAATAAAACAATAGAATTTAACTCAAATTTTGGTTAAATTTGAACTGTTTTAAATTATTTAACTTCACTGTTTTAGTACAAAATAATTATTTATTAAGTAGGAGCAGTGGCGACTTAAATGAGATACAGTTCAACACTATAGATTTAACAGTGTAGCCTTACGTTTTTGACGATTTTCAACTGCGATTGATTCGATGCGTTCATTGCTCAAGCTTTACCGCTTACATTTTTTTTTCCGTGTGCTCTTACGCGAATCGCGGGTCCAACGCTCACAATCAGCGTTGTTCTCACTCCCGAGATGTGCCCACGTATACATATAATAATACGGAGGGCGAGACTCGACAAACGCCCGTCGTCAATGGCTGAAATGCGCAAGGGACGCTAACTCCCGTACGTGTGGCGAAACGCGCGCGTCATTTTTCGCAGAACGTTACTCGAAAAATAATAGCGTAATCGACGGCACAAAACGTTCGCGAGCGAGCGTTCTAGAGTTTATCGGCTGATGAATCACGTCGAGATTAATCCCGCCGACGCCACACGTTGGAATCCAAAATAATGAAAAGCCAAGTTTTTTTGCCGTGTCATTCCTTCCGGCATGATGTGTAGCCCGCACTCCACCGCGTTCATGTTTTCCTTTTTCTCTTTTAAACAAACCTTCATCGTTTTCGCACGAATGACTCATATCGCCGCTGTGTCTTTTTCTTTTGGAGCATGTGAGTACTTGATTTTTAACTTTTTTTTTTTTACCAAAAGGTCACGGAAGACAATAATGCGCGGGTCGAATCGCGGCGGGGTATCTTAACCCGCGCTTAAGAGGATCGAGAATTGAAAATCGATATAGACTCGACGAATTCGAAATACGTTTTTTTTTTACTCCTTCGATGTTGCAAATGCGAGAAAATGTGCACGGAAGAAAAAGATGTATTAACAGCACAATACAGATGAAAGTAATCTTATTAACTCAATATATATATATATATATGAAACAAATACGTCGTGCGCTCCTGTTTTAATGAAGTAAATTATTTGTTTCATTAATACCGTTGTTAGCGTAACAAGATTAGTCTCAATTAAACTGTCAGTCGTTGATACAACATCATCGTGTGCTTTACGCCAAATGTCACGGATACTAAACAAAATTATTATTATTATTTTTTTTTGGTACTTCGAAGCAATCAAAGAGGAAAAAGAAACTTTCGGGAGACTCGCAGGGATTACGTACACCTCGGATCGCAAAGCCGATCTTGAGGACGATCGCTGCGCGATCGATCGGCGGTCGCGCCGTTTATACGGAGTCCTAGTTCTAATCGTCACGTTCCGAGTGCGTGTGCGGTTCGCGGCCCGATTTTAGGCCGCGTCGTTTTTTCGCGAGTTGACGTCCGTCAATCTCGTTCCTTGTCGCACGTGCACGCGCGCGCGCATATATATATATATATGTGTGTGTGTGTGTGTGTGTGTGTGTGTGTGTGTGTGTGTGTGTGTGCGTGCGCGCGCGCGCGCGCCGCCGGACAAGGCGCGTTTACACGGGACAACTAAAGAAGTTCAAACTCGGTATCGCGCAAATCGGAGCCCGGCGACGCGACCGGACGTCGCGCAAATCGCGCCTCACCTTCCACGACGAGATACTTAATTGGTTTACGAGCATCGCGCGATAACGCCCACTATCGGATGACAATAATGAGCATTGTAATTACGGGAGCATTTACATGAAGCCAATTAATGAGGAGGTACGTACAGGAGCCGAGCGGCGAGAGTAAATCTTTCAAATCAGACACGACGAGCGGAGCTTGAAATTAAAAAAATGCCCGCAGGCTCCCCGGGATGTATATACGATCGAACTGGAAGGGGGACAGAGATCAGAATGCGCGAATAATCACGGGATCCGTTGGTCAATCGAAGCAATTTGCATACGCAGCTTCATCCATTTTTTTTTAATCCAAAAAATCGGGATCGCTTCGTCCGCACGAGGAAAGTCGCGGCGGAGTCAATGTCATAAAGATCGCAATTACGTAACTTCGCGAAGATGAAAAACCTGATTCACTTGACGCATCGCGTTACGATCGAGCGGCTTGACCTTTATCTTTTTTGATAAAACGATAAGCAAAAAAAGAAAGCGAGCGGCAGGCAAACAATGAAAGAGAAAAATAACAGATGGTAATAGAAACAAAGCTACACAACGAGACTATAATTAACGAGCCGAGGAGTGATCTTGAGGCGGGCGGGGCGAGAGGGGAGGGAGGGATGGACGACATGACAATGCTTCTTTCTGACGGTGTTATTAGTCATAAATTAAATTGCGGAGAGAGAGAGAGAGAGAGAGAGAGAGAGAGTAAATGTTTAACAGTAATAAATATCTATTTATACTCGATATATGCAAATCGCGTGTATATCGACACGCGATCTGCGAGATGGATTCGTGTGTTAATTTCCTCGTTGCTCTCGGTATTAATTCGGCCGCGATCCGCCGCTCCGGCCACTCTATCGATTTCGTGTAAATTCAACACAACAGCCCCCCCGCCGATCCCCCGATTCTTATTACGCAACGCTCGTAAATCGGAGGATCGAAGCGGGCTGCTAATGGACGTTCGGGCTCGCGATCGAGTCTGCCTAATTGCCTGAAAGGAAAATCGCGCGTGCTGATCGAACGCACAACCGAAAAGGGATATTGAGAACGTATATTTGCGCGGACGCGTCCTTCGCTCTATCGAGGGCCGGCACGGCCATTTCAGGAGCGTAGCTATAGCTCGAACGTGTCCTTAAATCGCGATAAAGAGAAGCGTGAGCTTCTCTAACAAAAAGGAAAAAAGAAAAAAAGACGATCTGTAGCCTTTCGACGCAATTTGTGGATTTCGAAACGCGGCAAAGAACTCGGTAACTTTTTCATTGCGTTAAAATAAGGGGCAACAAATATAGCCCTGATAAAATATCTTTGTGCGCACTATTTTAAAATAAATTTGTTCCTATCGCGTTACAATATCAATACTCTTTCCTGAGATTCTATTTTAGAAGAATGAGAGGAATGCTAGCGACAGAATCCAATTTATTAAACAGGCATATAAATAATTATCGACATTGTCGACGAGACACGAAAGGAAGTCGATCGTTTTCCAGAGAGAAGATCGTAATCCAATATTATCGTCAGAAATCTGACAAATCAATCAAACGCCTGATTGATTTAATCAGAGCTCATATTTAAAAATGAGAAAAGCGAGGGGGAAATTGGGGCAGAGCGAATGATCGAGTATCAATCAATGCATTGTCTTTTCGTCACTCGCATGTTATTCCTAGACAACAGAAATGACTGATAAAGAGAGATTTATATGCAAAGAAGAATGAAAGGTAAAAGCCCCAGATTCTCCGGTATTATAATTTAATGCTCATTCCGCGTGTTTTTCGTTGTTTCTCGCGATAACTTCAAAGTAACAGAGTGTATATACTGAAAATTGATAATTGCGAATTGGAGAATTAGAATGTAATCAAGGAATTAGAACGAAACGGATTAAAATTAAAATTATCTGATCGGTCAAATTCTAATTTTCATTCTTCAATTTCCAATGAGCAGTCCGATATACGAGGTGCTTTCCATTTAGCGACACAGATTGACACAACAATCATTCCGTCTTTGTTGTCTTTGAATGTTGAAAAAAGACATGAGATGACTTGTGTTGACTTGTACACTGTTAAATCTATTGTGTCAAATTGAACTTCATTTATAAGTTGCCACTGATTCTACTTAATAAATAGTTATTTTTAACTAAAACAATAAAATTTAACCCAGATTTGGGTTAAATTTGAACTGTTTTAAATTATTTAAATCCAAAATAACTATTTATTTAGTTCACAAATTACTTAGTTACACAAAAATAACTATTTATTAAGTAGAAGTGGCGATTTAAATAAGGTTCCGTTTGACACTATAAATTTAACGATGTACACCGTTGAATCTATAATGTCAAACTGAACCTCATTCAAGTCGCTATACTGCTCCTACTTAATAAATAGTTTTTTTTAACTGAAACAATGCAGTTACTTTTAAATAAAACAATAAACTTTAACCCAGATTTGGGTTAAATTTGAACTGTATGAAATTATTTAATTCTATTATCTTAGTAAAAAATAACTATTAAGTAGGAGCAGTGGCGACTTAAATAAGGTTCCGTTTGACTGTAGATTTAACGGTGTACATCGTTAAATCTATAGTGTCAAACTGAACCTTATTTAAATCGCCACTAATCCTACTTAATAAATAGTTATTTTTAACTAATACAATACAGTTACTTTTAAATAAAACAATGGAATTTAATCCACATTTTGGTTAAGTTGGAACTGTTTTAAATTATTTAACTCCATTGTTTTAGTAAAAGATAACTATTTATTAAGTAGGAGCAGTGGCGACTTAAATAAGGTTCAGTTTGACATTATAGATTTAACAGTGTATGTCGTTAAAGGCACGCACGGGAAAGTTTCAGAACTGGAGGAGAGAAAGAAGGAATCCTCTCGACGTGAGTGTTGACGTTTCCTCGACGCGGTCGCCGCTGCGATGCTCACCTGTTTGCTGTCGGCGCCGCTGTTCGGCGGCGAGCTTTCGCTGATCGAATCGGCGGCGCTAGCGGCCGGAAAATTAGCCGGAGCGATCTCGATGCTCGAACCTTGCTCCGCGGCAGCGGCGGCGACGACGACGACGGCGGCGGCAGCGGCAACGGAGTCATTGTCGCCGTCGTCATTGTTGTTGTCGTTACTATTGTTGCTGTTGTTGCTGCCGGTTGTCGATGCGGCATCGACGTTCTCCACATCGATAACGACGTCGGCAGCAACGGCGGCGACGGCGACGGCGGCGGCGGCGGCGGCGTCGGCGGCGACGGCACGATCGCTCTCGGCGATTTTGTCAGGCGCTACCGGCTCCTGACGGTGCTCCGGCCCTGGGGCCATCTTGATCGAGATTGACAGCGCGGTGTCCGCCGTGCTCATGGCTCCCTCGTCATCTCTCCCCTTCTGTCTCTATCCTTCAAGGGCCACGAAGCCGCGAAAGGACCGTTTCACGCGTACTCGTCAACGGTCCGTGCCGCATTGAAGACGCTGCAGCGCGCTGCACCCCCCCGGTGACACTCTCGATCTCGACGAGGCGTGAGGCACGCTCAAATCGTCGATGACAGCGTCGATGACGACGTCGAGGTCGAATCCCGGTTGCGCCGACGGTTGCTTTACGCAGAACGCTAAACTTTCTTCAGTCGTTCGAATCGAATTGAATTCCCCTTTCTTCCTTGTATTCCACCTTGGAGATACAATATCGCGATTTTAGACGAGGATCGGGACTAAATCCAGGTGTTCGACGAACGGAAAAGAACGAGACGCCAATTTAGGATTCAGTTTCAACTTGGAAAGGAATATCGCGAGTGTCGTAGTTAATCCAGAAAAAAATTCAGGCTATATAGGTGAACGAGCGAGAGAGAGGTCCTTAATCGGGGAACAATCGAGGATCCGAAGGAAGCTTCGATCGAGACTGACTTCCGGGACGCTGTACTCCGGAACTTAACACGCGCACGATTTGCCGATGATGCGGTAACCGCGATGCGGAGTTTCCGCGAGAGATTTTCGCACTCGATCCCGCAAACGTGCGCGCGCGCGCGCGCGCGAGCGCGACGGGAAAGATGGCCCCGTGGTTCCCCCGCGCCGATTGATCCTCCTTGAGAATCGAATTGCGGAGATTTCCCCGCGGAGAGTTCCGTTCCGCTTTCCGCTTCCGCGAGACCGGGCGACACTCCGAACTCGCGCGGCGATCGAGGAGCGCTCTCGATGTCGAGAGGGGGCCCGACGACGGCCGAGACCCTCCCCGCGAATTTGAGGTTAGCCTCGGATCGAGCGGGCTGTCAACTGGCGCGGCGACACAGCTGTCCGTCGCGACGACGTCATCGATCGCGACGGGCTGACGGAACGGCGAGTCGCGGCAACACCGACGCTCGGCGTTTTTCCTTCCTCGTCGCCGAAAACGACGTGATGTGCGCGAGGGCGGGGGGGAGGGGGGGAGACAGGGCGGGCGGGCGGCGGGAGATCTTAATACACCACTCGGAATTCAGCGTTCCTTCGCAAGCTCGCGGATACGAAGCGGAGCGTCCGTACGGGAGACCAACTTACGTAAACGCGACACCGCTCTGGCGGTCACATGTCAAATTTGAACGATCGACGCGTCGCCAACGGATGAATTCGACCGCGTGCCGTTTCTCGCCTTCTGCTGCTGCTGCTGCTCCTCCTCCTTTTGCTCCACCACCACCACCACCACCACCACCTTCTCCTCCTCGTTCACTCTCCTCTGGTAACGTCGCGCGTCGAGGGTCCAGCTTCTCAAAAGTATGGATTTTCCGAGATCGGTCGGGGCCCATTCGATGTCGCTGCCGCGCACGTTGGCGTTTCCCCACGAAAGTAGAAGGTCCGGCTGGACAGTACCATTTCTAAATCACGACGACGACGACGACGACGGACGACGACGAGTGACGGCGCGTCGTCGCGTGGACACGGGCGGCGACGCCGCCGGGGCTTCTCGCGCGGCGGGAGACTCGGCGGACGAGGCGGCGCGGCGTCGTCGTGGAGCGGCGACGCGCGGCACGGAGAACAACCGTCCAATTTTGGCGTTACGACGCGGCGATGTTGATAATCGCCGCCGCGGCGAGCACTCATCGATTCAAAATGGCCGCCGCCGCTGCGCAGGGGCAACGCGGATGCACGCACGCACGCACGCGTTCGTCCGCCGCGCGTGCATATGTACACGCATACGGGACGGCACGGCAGAGAGTCCATCCGCGAGGATGTCCCGCGGATTATATATGTATATATATGTATTATTTAAAAACAAAATAAAATGCTTTAACGCACACCGCCGCGCGCGCGCATCTGCGACGCTCCCTCCTCACAGCCACATACACACGACACAGCGACGCGCGAGCGCCTGCCGCACGTACACATACAATACGCGCACGCACACGACGCACACGCACGCGCGTGCGAATCTCGCGCGCGGTCGCCTTATCTCCCTTGGCCGCGCGGCGTACGAAGAGGAGGCACGGCGAGCGAATTCGTCATCGCCGCCCCGACGCGACGCGGCGCCACGGCGAGCCCCGCGACACGACGAACCCGGGGGGCCGCTCTCACGGCGCGGATGCCGTCGGCATAGTAGATGCCGCGCGCTCGCTCTCTCGGGCGCGAAAGATCGCGGATGGGATCTCGCGCGGATCGCGACGGAAAGGTAGATATATAGAACCACACACGCACGGAGCGACCCGTGCGCGCCCGTCGATTGACTGTCGTCCGAGCGTCCCCGAGATCTCGGGCGCGCGCCGGGTTATCGATCGCGCGACATCGCCTCTTCCCAGGAGGTGAAAGGCTCTCCTCCGCCGACGTCCTCGTGCGAGACGCGTAGGAGAGGCTGATCGGCACACCGGGATGGGAGATCCGACGACAACGACGACGACGATGACGACGACGACGATGACGCAAAACCAATATTGTTCGTTTGGCGAGATTCGCGGCGGACGGGCGTCGCGCGTCGCGCGGTCGAGGCCCCGCAAAAACACCCGCCCGTGAAGACTTCGATTTCTTCGGGCCGCGAGACGGGGAGGCGGAGAGACGGTGTGCGGCGGACGCGCACGGAGCAGATCCCCCGCGAGGGCGAGGACAGGTCCACCCCGAGGGAGAGCTTTTACGGACACCCTCCACCGAGCGACGCCGTCCGCACGCGCGCGAACGATTATCACCGGGGAAAGCCGAGGGCGGATCGTCGTGCCTTTACAACGGACTTCACACTTTCCCGTCGCGACACTATAAAGAGCCGGAATCCTCGCTTTTGCGCAGAGGAACGGCGGCGGACCAGCCGCTTGGCCTCCGAAAATGTCGTCTGGCGTGCAATCGCGTGCCCGCTCGACGGTGCACCCGGTGCCACCGTTCCTCCGCTTCCGAAGCCGGATGCGAGACCGACGAATACATTAATTTTTGCAATGCCAAGAACTATATTGAAGGAACAAAAAAGATTTTTTTTTGTTAAGAGTTTAGGAATTTTCACAGTACACGGAGAGAATTTCCTTATAAAATTTACCCTGAAAATCATGTTAATAGTGAGACAACATAGTATTTTGACAAATTTTACTATGCACTACAATAAATAATGATAAAAAACAATGAAAATCACATAAAATTCGTCAAAATACTATGTTGTCCTACGATTAACATGATTTTCAGGGTAAATTTTAAAATAAAATTCTCTTCGATGTATAAATATCGAAGTTGCGATCTATTTAATCGAACGGTCAACCTGAAGAATTGATCGAATGAAAATTCGTCATTTCTTAATTAAATCCTTCTTTTCATGTTATGAATGATAAAAAAATTGATGTCAATTTTTTTAACATCCATATTTTATCAATTCAACTAATTAAATAAAAATTAATATTAAGTATTTACGTTCATTTTAACGAAATTAATCGGAGTTTAGTCGGGAGATTCTGAAGAGAGGATTGCGGCTCGCATTTACCGAGCCGAACAGCCTAGCGTGGCGCGTGCGAAACTAGCCACGGCCATGGGTTTTTGATCACGACCGGTGAACGCGTCACCGCAGGTCGATACATCTCGAAGTCGCGCGCGTGTACGATACCGCTCGACGCCAACTACGTTCTCCCGTTGCGGCCTCGGCCCGCCAGCCAGCCAGCCAGCCAGCTACATCCGGACGACGCGACGCGACGCGACGCTCGCCGCACCACAGAGCTCTCTCTGGAAAGAGAGACGGAGGATCGTGCATTCAGAGTTTCTGTCGCGATCCGAGTCAATCCGAGTGAAGTTATCCCGCGCCGCGCCAGCGGTCCGCAGCAGAGATACGGCCAGTCTCGCATTCGAGATAATCCCTGACACGGCCCGCGCCGGCGGCTTCAGATAAGCCCATTATCTCGTAGATAGAGATATTCCCGCGGGGAGGAGGAGGAGGATCTACACACCGGAGCGCTCACGCACGCCGAAAATGACGGAGTCGGAGAATATCTTTTTGTTCGTGCCCAATATCATCGGTAAATACCTAATTTGAGGAAGCTACTCTTCCTCGCGGCTACGTACTTTTAATTCAGCGCTGCGTCGCGCTGAACCTGTGCTCTATTTTGCATACACAGTGCGCAGTATGACAGAGCATGTTTGCCGGTGCCCGCCAAAATTCTAACGAGACTAGGTGGCTGATGAAACCGTCGGATCATCCCCCCCCCCCTCCCCCTCGACGAGTCGTAATTTCGCGCAATTCCAAAGTAATTCAGTCGACGAGACGCATATTAAATCATGCGATCACACGGCGCTTTTAAGGTTGCCTTTTATTGATTGAGTCAGCGCGCTATTGTCTCGTGTAACATAATTGTATCTCGGCCCCACAGCCAATAAATTCTCCCTGTAACTCTCCCTCCTTTCAAAACGATTTCTACTTCGAGCCCCGAGAAGCATAAATTTTCGAATTACTTTCCGATTGATGGTGATTGACAAAGCGCAATCGCGTTAAACAAAAAAAATCACGTTCGCCAACGATGTGAGGACATTAAAACGATGTACAATTCTGCACTCCCCAACAGGCTTCGGCAGGGTGATCCTGGCACTGATTTCCTTCTACTTTATGCCCACCAACTACGTCATCGCAACGTGGTGCTACGTGGTCAGCGCGTTGCTGGACGCGATAGACGGCCATGCGGCCAGGTACTACAATCAGAGCACCAAGTTCGGCGCGATCTTGGATCAGCTGACGGACAGGGTAGGCACGATGTGCCTCATGGTCACGCTATGCCTGTTCTATCCCGCCTACACCTTCTGGTTTCAATTGAGCATGGCCATCGACATAGCCTGCCACTGGATATATTTGCACACGTAAGAAATAATACGTATCTATCATAGACTGCATTGTAATATATACGAAATGTAACATATACGACTGAGACTGAATTGTAATATATATACATATATATATGTGCATACAACGCAATTATATTAAGAGAAAACATGATAATTATACACGCTGTTGCCTCGTCGAAATACAACAGGACTCTTCTGCAAGGGAAAACCAGTCACAAGTTCCTGGACATGTCTGAGAATCCGATCATGAGACTGTACTACACGAACCGCATGGTACTATTCATCATGTGCGCTGGCAACGAGGCGTTCTACGCCGGTCTGTACCTCCTGCACTTTACCGAAGGACCAATTTGTAAGTGCCACGAGCAAGTTTCTCTCGGTTTTCTTTCTCGCGCGAACGTGTGGGGATTGTATAACAATTTATATCTTGCAGTTGCCGGTGTAGGTCTGTACAGATTGGTCGTGTACCTGAGCGCACCGATAGCACTTGTCAAAGCAGCCATCTCCGTACTGCACGGATACGTGTCGTGCATCAATCTCAGCATCATCGACGTGAAGGAGCGCCAGGAGCGGCTTAAAGTGAATTGAATCTCTCTTTCATCTCTCGGCGCATTATTCGCTAGTCAAATTGAATGTGATCAAATCTCTTCCTTAATTCTGTAAATTGACGTTACACACCTTACATTTACGATACTTCCATATATATAGAGATATATCTATTTTTTTTAAGAAGGCAGAAGTGTTTAAAGATGCGTGGTCGAGAGGTGTCTCTATCCGATTTGCAGGCCTATTCCGTAACCTTCGAACGACAGGGTCGTTATCAGCTGTATCGTCGCTGTGCAGGTATAATGTATGGTAAAAAAAATCTGCCCAACGGCAATACAATGACAACGATCCTGCCGTCAAGAGTTGTAGAATAGACCTATTAGTCGATACGAAGGAAATACTTATTCTTTCAAAATAGCCCGAAGATAAATGGCCAAATCCCTTACTTATACGTTAAGAATATAAATATATGTGAAATCTATACTCTTGCGAAAAAGAGGAGAGAAACTTATTTTTAAAGTAACTTCCAATAGCGACTGTGACCAAAAAAAAAAATACTTCGTTATCAATGTACATTCCGTTATGTTTCATAGAGTTGTTGTTTTAGCTGGTTGTTCGATTTATAGCGCATTTATGACACTCAGAATGATTATGGCACTCAAGTGATTATTGATGTTCTACTTTTAGGATCTTTCATAATGTTTTTATAGACACTGCAAACTCCAATGTATCGATAATCTCCATATTTTTTGAATATTTTTCCAGTAGACAGTTTAGACGAGGACCTAACATATGTTCTTTGTGTCAGCCAAATGCACGTAGCGAGAATGATTTCGATGTATTCACAATGTGTGTCGAATAAAACGTAATTTTAACATCTCTCTGCTTAATTGCTCTTTATTGCACTGAATTCTATGAATATAGTCAAGTCGACGTGTACACGAGAGTGATAATATAATTGTACGAACATTATACATCAGCTCTGCTCAATTTGCAACATATGGTAAACATGAGTAACGAAAAAAAAAAGCACTGTACGCAGTGCAGCATCCTTTTCCACCAAATTCACGTAAACTCTGTTCAAAAATACGAATTCAAAACAAAAGAGATACGCCACGTACATCAATACGTATCGAGCGTAAGGAAGAAAAAAAAATATTACTCTCGATTTGTGTGACGCAAAGGAAGGGAAACGAGGGGACGTGTCGAACGGGATTATATTGCAAAGAATCAGCCGACATATTTCGTATTATCGCCGCTGGTCTCGTTCCGCGCGCGGAGCCTGGCGACGATATCGCCACGGCGCGACGATGACGTGCCTGACTGTGCACCGTTAATTGACGCACCTGCACGCCTAAGACGGGGCACAAAAAACAACGTATTCAATTATAAAACGTGACAGATGAGTTTCGCACGCGCGCGCGCGCGCGACCGGGCGCGCGACAGACACGTTTCTCGATGATGATAAGGAGGGGGAGGGGGAGGGGCCGCGTGCGTGTCGCGCGGCGCCCAGGCGACGACGGCAAAGGGACAACGGGGAAATTCGACCGTCCTCTCGCGCGCCGCGCGGGATGACACCGCGATGACACTGCCCAGGGTCGGATGTGCACTCGGCGAAGTGCCGGGGGGGGAGGGGAGGGAGGGGGGGCGAAGGAGGAAACGAACGTACTAACCTCAAAGGCCTCGCTCCCCCGACGTGACCAGTCATAATTTCGGCGCCATATTATCACTTCAAAAATCACACTCGCGCATATCGCGGGGCAAGAAAGTTTCGCCGACTCCGCGTTTTCCGCGGGGCGCCTTCCCTTCGTTTATCGCCGGGGACACCACGTAGGGGCGAGCGCGTCGCGACGCACGGCCCGCGGGGACGCGGCGGAGGGTGTCGGTCGACGAACGTCGGGCGTTTCGCACGCGAACGCGGCACGCGTAGCAAAGTACAATATTTATAAAAACAGATGAGGATCCAGCGGCGGCGGCGGCGGCGGCGGCGGACCGGCGCTCGCTCGGTCGGAGGCGGCGCGATTCGGCACGCGCGACCGGCCAACCGCCCACCCCACTCCGCCCGGCCCGTCCCGTCCCCCCCCCCCCTCCCCCGCCGCTATCCGCTGCGCCGCGTGATCCCTTCGCGACACCACGGAATCTGCGGATAACCGCCGCATCCTGTCACGCCGAGCTCTGTCTTTAATCAACATGATAAAGCGCGGCCCGAACGCGCCCGATTCGGGCGCGACTCGCTTCGCGCGATTGTACTTCGCCATCGCTTCGCTTCGTCACGCGATTCCGCGACGCGTGATCCCAGCGAAGCGGAGTAAGTGCCAGCATTCGAAAAAAATTCTCTCGAGTTTTCGAATGACGAGCACGATTGAAGATAAGGTGCCTCTCGCGCCACTAGATTTCTTTCTCGTTTTTTTTACAGAAAAAAATTTTTTTTTAAGCAAATCTGGACTCGACAAAACTTGAGCTATTCCCCACCGCTAGTCTTCCTTATTCCCGCGACACGACGACAAGCTGCTCGCTAAGATTCAAATCCGCCCTCGAAGGATACACCAACTTCAGGTTTCCCTGGGTGTCGACTATTTTGACTTGCTGAACCATCAAATTGTTACACTTGCCGTCCTCCATGTCCTTTGATTCTGCGGAATCAGTAACGCCTGAGACTATCAATTCTTTCAGGAATTGGTCCAACACGTTCCTAAGGAATGAAAGAGTACAAGATATTATTACACAGCTGATCTTTTCTTGAAAAGACCAGTTGTTGAAAAAAAAATTGTGATACATTATTCGAATTTACAAGATATTATTACACAGCTGGTCTTTTCTTGAAAAGACCAGTTGTTGAAAAAAAAAATTTTGATACGTTATTCGAATTTTACAAATGCTTGTAAATAAATTGGAATCTCACCTACAAATCGTGTATGACAAAGGACTCGTTACTTCTACAAGCATCGCTTGTGTGGTTGCAGACATTTTCGTCACATCACTGTTTGTGATGGGTGGAAACGAAATAACCTGCTGCGACTCGTCCAACAGACACGGGAACAAAGCCTTGCCTTCCAGCATATACAAATACTTGTGTATTCCGGAATACACGTTTCGTTTCTTCTCCTTACGCAGATTCTCAGCTTCCGTCTGCAGCTTCTGGAATAGATCCGCACCCGTGTACGTCTTGCTGTGCATTAGAGGCTTTATTTCCAATTCTGTGGGTGGCTTCGCCGTGTACGTGAGGGCACCTGCAAACAAAACACGCGTCTCGCTTAGTAAAATGTAATAATATAAAAACAATTCACTCCTTATTATTAATTTTGCAACTAATATTATTATTAACAAGAAATAAAAAGAGCCAAAGCACGATGTTTAATGCCCCAAGTAAAAATAACTATTTGATTATAATATAGTTCACAGACGTTTGCGATCCAAATAGGATCATTTTCAATGTTAAGCAAACAATTACCAATACATAATATAAAAACAAAATTCGGTCATCTTAACGTTTGTTATTTGTTTGTATTTTTATATGGTCAGACCGTTAAGATGACTGAATTTTGTTTTCATACTATTAGTAATTTTTTTGCTTAACATTGAAAATGATCCTGTTTGGATCGAAACGTCTGTGAACTATATTATAATTAAATAGTTATTTTCACTTGGAGCATTAAACATCGTGCTTTGGCTCACAGCCCTTTATTTCTTGTTAATTTATTATTTATTGAGCCAAAAATTTCAATTTAATATTATATTCTGCAACTATATTATACTATATCATGTAACAACTAATATCATTATATATATCATATAACTGTCCCTATTAGTGTGCTTTTATATTTAAATAAGTCATAAAAATAAATTGGTACAAATAAATAGACAAAGTATTTTTTTATTAAGTTAATACTTTAACTTAATAAAAAAAAATACTTTGTCTATTTATTTGTACCAATTTATTTTTATGACTTATTTAAATATAAAAGCACACTAATAGGGACAGTTATCCTAAACACATTTACCCGGTGCAACGAGTTTCAAGTCGTGAGTCGCTATTGTAGCCGCATTCCTCTTCTCGCATACCCCATCGTGCAATCTCGTCTGCAGCTGGATGAACTTCTTGAAACTCTCCTCCGTGAAGCTCATATTCCTCACGATGCACGCGGCTATGTAGGGCCGGATAATCTTCACGTGCTCCGTAACTTTTATCACCGGCGTGTCGTCCGCCACCTTCAAGACTTTCAATCTGTGCGCCAAACTGTCCACCGTTGTCTCGCTCTCGGAGACCCTCTGGCCCTTCTTTCCCTTCTTCGACGTGTTAGCCTCCGCCGTGGACAATTCGCTCCTCGGGCAGTGCGACTTCACGTAATCGAGCACTTGCTTGGTGGAACATTGGTTAATCAGTTTCGTTAGCCTCCTGTCCGACAATTTATTCCCCTTCAGGTACACCTCCTTCAGTTTGCTACAATCCGCTAATTCGCTTGGTACAACTGTAAGTTACATTATTGCATTATTTACTTGTCTTCGAACAATTTAACGATACAGAATATACAAGGACAATTGAACGAGAGGCTATACATGGAAATAAAGCCGCATTACCAGAAATCAAGTTGTCCGCCATGTTCAGGATCTTCAGTCCTTGCAGTCGATTTATACTAATTGGAATTTCCGCTATCCGATTCCCGTTGACGTGGATCTCGGACAGGTGCACGAGCTCCGCGTGGCAAACGTCGGGGAAGGCCTCGAGCTGATTGTTCGACACATCCAGGATGCTCAATTTCGCGCAGCACGAGCTTTGCGGGGGTAGGCTCCGCAGAAGATTCGAGGCGAGGTTTATCGTGCTCAGATGGGGATGACTGCCGAGCTCCGTCGGGAGCTTGGTCAGCTTGTTCATCGAGCAATCGAGCACCTTCAGCTTGGGCAGCCTGGCGATCGCGCACGGCAACTCGGCGAGCTCGTTCGAGTGCAGCACCAAGGTCGCGAGATTCGCCAGCCTCTCGATGTCGTCCGGCACCTCCTGAAGACGCGTATGCGTTATGCTGAGATAATTCAAGTTGTGGAGGTTAAACAGATTCTTATCCAGGCCGGACGTTTCGATCAGCTTGGACACCGACGGGCCCGACAGCACCAGTTCGTGCCTGTTCTTCTCGGCCGCCTGCTTGACGGCCTCCCACGACTCCTCGAGCGTCATCATAGCGGTCGTCGATTCCCCTCGTTCGGATCTCTATTCAACCTCGTGCAATGTAAACAGTGTGTGGTGCTATCACGACGAGAAACGACTTTGAGGTTATATTTGTAGATCGGCTGAGCTCAGTCGATTAATCGATTCTTGTGTGGGCTCGAAATTCGATTGTAGTCTCGATTTCTTTCAAATTTACGAATTTCAAAAAATTGCCGATTAACTTCATCGGCAATTAACTTATCAAGTAATATTTTATTTACATAGTTCAAGTATCAAGTAATAATTATTTTATTTACATAGATTATTGTTTTACACGCGAAAAGAAAAATTTGATTAGAGACTGTGAATTGTATACGGCTTGAAATTTTGCTATAAACAATTTTGATTATTGAATTAATTAGCGATTAATTTATTGTGCAATAAATTAATTGTTTTTTTGTTAAAATAAGTAAAATAATTATATTCTTTTATGTGAAATTAGACTGAAAGTAAATTATGTTAAATTATGACTTAAATATTAATGTAGATTAATAGTTAGATATTTTGCAGTAAGCAATTCTGTCGGTTGAATTAATTGCTAATTAAATTACTTAGAGTTTAATAAAAGTAACTGTGATGGTTGATAGAATGATTGATTGATCAGTTCTCAATTTTTATTAAGGTATTTTATTGAACACTAAACTAATTACACAAAAAGTTTAAGTTATATAAAAAATAAAAATATGTTTTGATATTAATTAGAATATTAAAATATCATTTCTATTACTTTAATTTTATTTCTAAAAAATGATTTCTATTACTTCAGAATTTTTATTTCTGTCCTTCTAAATTCTCCGTACCATTTTAAATATCATATAAACGCAAACCCCGGAAGTACCGACCTGTATGTAAATGGCGCGCGGGATTGATTTATTTTTTTCGGCCGAAAATTATCTTACCGCTCGCGTATTAGAAAGGGGAACTCGAGTCCTAACGTTTAGCTCTAGCACGGCGTTAGATATAACTAAACTGGTTTTAGATAACGCGCAGTAGAATTTTCGTAACACTGCTTTCAGTCTCCTGCTATCTGCGCGCTAGTTAAACACCGCGATATTCGTAGGTCGCAATTGGTCGCTACCATTTCTAATCGCTCGAATAATTATAAATAGCGATGATTTGCCCGTTATTTCTTGTGCGCGTAAAAACCCAGCCGTGTCGACGTCCCCTCGTGTTATATTTTATGCAAATCTCCATTTCGAACTCGCGACAATATACAAACGTTTTTAGAATTAGACCTCGCTTTCTGAGGTCTTTGAGGTAATTAAGATGTAGTCAGAATCCTAAAAAAACTTTGATTTCTTCTAATACTTTCTGACTAAAAAAATTTATGAAGGCTTAACCTCTGATATAGAAAAATTTATGAAGATGCGAAATAGAACGTTTTTTTATAACGCGATCATAAACGTCTCGCGATCATGACATGACGCGATCATAAACAGAAGGTCCAAACAGACTCATTTATTCTTTACAACGTCTTTTATCAAAGTTCTTTTTAGTTTCTATTTTATAATTGAGCGAAATTCTTGAAATACTTTGAGCATCTTCGCTTTACAAGTAGTTAATTTTCATAAACATTTGAAGAATGTAAAAATTCGAAGTGTTCCTAACAAGGAATGTAATAATTTCAAGCGTTTTTCGTTAAAGTTTCTTTTCTTAAATTAACGTCTTCAGGTGAAATAATGTATCGTAATTGTGGGTATAATATCGAAACGGGCGGCACTAGAGTGTCGACCTTGGCAATTTACTGTCATATGCCGAGGTTCTTCGATGACAAATGTTTGCTCTCGGCAAGATTTACATGTGAATGACTTGTGTCGGGAAGTTAATCCCATCGTTCTATGTGCTAATAACGCCGTTCTCTGATTATGCAAACGTACTTGAGTGGCAATGACCATCTCAACGGATTTCGCGCTTCCTCACTTCCGCAGGGAACACGTCGCGCTTCTATTTAAAATTTTTTTTTATTTCTTTTACTCCTTGACACATGCGAATGATATATGAATCCACCGCATTGAAATCCTGCCGCATTTGAATTCTCCAATCGAGATTTATCTTCTAAAATTGTTTCGCCTTACCTTCCAGAATTTTTGTAAACTTTATTTACAACCTTGAAGAGCTAGAAAATATTTTACACATAATTTTCTTTTAATTTCTAATTAAATAATTCTAAATTAAATGATTGCTAATTGAGTGTTTTCATATTGAAATCATGTGTTGTGTCTCTTAATGAGAGAACGCTAGTGATTCAGTATATCTCCTGAATTCGAATGTTAACAACGTTAATAACGTTCAATCTACGTATATCATCGAGATTGCGAAAGAGGTACTAAGAATTCGGCCTCCTCTAGAGTAATCGCGCCGCGCGTCGGAAGGATTAATGAGTCACGGTAATAGGCGTCCTCGGAGGTCTTGGTGTCGCGCCTTCGAGGTATCAGAGAGATACCGCAGGCGCAACACAAATCTGAGCTCGCCATCACCCAAAGTCCACGGTTATCAACGGATGGCCCCGATCACTTCCGGAGCCGCTTCCTACGACGAGCACATCCGTGCGGGTGGGGCACAGATTTTTTTTTCGATGTGGCGTATAAAAACGGGAACGACCGGAGTGGCTGCGTATCATTGCATTCGCGCCCGTTGTCGCGGACTCGTATACATCAGGTATCCATATAGATATACCTTAGGTACGCGGTACCTCTCGCCGTGTGAGATCCGATCAGAACGTCGATCATGCCGTGTCGACTGTTGGCCACCCTCGCGTGGACGCTCCTCGCCCTGACGACGCTGGCGTCGGCGTGGCCGAACTTTCGGCGTCGGGACGTCTTCGACAACGCCGTGGACAGCGGACTGATCGCACACCTGCGGAATCTCGGCAGTTCGCTCTACGGATTCCCGAGCAACGAAACCGGCTTGAAGGTGGCACAGTGGCGCGAGGGTATGGACGTGAACCCGGAGGAACTGGGCGAGTACGCGGAGGGAGACATCCTATTTCCGCCGAGCATCGGGAGAAACGGTCTCTCGGCGGTTTCCGCCCGGTGGCCCAACGGCGTCATTCCATTTATAATTAGCCCTTACTTCAGTGAGTAACTTTGGGATACTTTATACGACTCTATCATCCTATATCTCTTTTCTTTTTTTTTTTTTTTTCGAAATTGAAAAGACGCGCGTTCCGCAATATGCCATATCAAAATGATAAGGCAATTATATTACTAATTGTGAATTATTTTATTATTTTGTTTGATAATGCTGAGTACAAGTGCTATTTAAGATAATTGAGTATTTAAGCATTTATCTGAGCAATTGTTGAAAACATTTCTGAGTGATTAAAATGTCCACTCGAAAAATGTTTAAAGAAACAATTAACTTCGAGAGCGCCTTTACGGTCACGGCTGGATCTTAAATGCCTAATAAATTCTATATGAATTTTTCTGAAATCCATGTATAGCCGTTTCTATTCCAGCCTCAGCTAATAATTGCGTTTCAAGTCCGAACATTTAATCAACGCGCAGTTTAACGGCTGTACATGGATTTCAGAAAAATTCATATAGAATTTATCAGACACCTAAGATCCAGCCGTGACCGTAAAGGCGCTCTCGAAGTTGGTTGTGTTATTCACTTAGGCGGTCTTATTCAAAAAATCATTTAAAGAAACGTTTATTTTTGGTAAAAAAAAACGTAGATAAATATAATTGAAATATCATTTTTTCTCTATCTGTTAAAAAGTTTGCTTAAAAAGAACGAATGCACAAACTTTTTTACAAATAGAGAAAAATGATATTTTAATTATATTTATCTAGATTTTTTTTGCCAAGAAGAAACGTTTCTTTAAACGTTTTTCGAGTAGACATTTTAACCACTCAGAAACATTTTCAAGAGTCGGTTATGAAACGTTTCTGAAACGAATACGTGCTACCTGGGACACATTCCTTTTATGAAATTCACATTGTAGACGCGCAGCAGCAGGGAGTTATATACGACGCAATGGACGACTATCACAAGTACACGTGTATCAGATTTAAACCGTACACGGGCGAGGAAAGCGATTACGTCAGAATCACGGCTGGTAACACTGGATGCTGGAGCAGCGTGGGCAGGATTGGCGGCCGGCAGGACATAAACCTTCAGGTACCCGGTTGCCTGACGCAGAAGGGCACGGTGATACACGAGCTGATGCACGCCGTCGGCTTTTTGCACGAGCACAGCAGATACGAGCGAGACGATTACGTGGACATTCTGTGGGACAATATCTCAAATGGTGTGTACTCGCGTCCCACTCACAAAGCGACAGAACTATCTGAAAGAAAATATATAATCCTAAGATCTATTGATCTTTTGTCATACTTTCTTGAGTCGCCCTGGTTTTCTTTTATTTTAACTATTACTATCATTTTTTAAAGAATGAAAATTTTGAAGATTGATTATTTCTTAATGAAAATTTAATTGATCTTTTGTCATACTTTCTTGAGTCGTTCTGGTTTTCTTTTATTTTAACTACTATCATTTTTTAAAGAATGAAAATTTTGAAGATTGATTATTTCTTAATGAAAATTTAATTTAACCGGTTTTATTTAGTATTATTTATTATCAAGTAACTTATAAATTTAAACGTTTTTTTAAATTTAGGCTGTTCTTTTATTTACATGATTTTTGAGAGATTTTTTATCGCTTGTTGCGTGAGAATTTAATATTAACGCCCTTGACATAATAATGTTTTCAACAATAAATACGAGCGGTTCTCTGTAAAACGATAAATTGTAAAATTTTAGTCATCGACCCGAATAACCGGCCGAGATTATCTCGTCTGCATTATGAAATTCTATTTTTATCATGTGTATTATGCATGTAGGCCACGCGCACAATTTTAATAAGGCCCCCCAGGAGATTACCTACGCCTTCGGTGTCGGTTACGATTACGGGAGCGTGATGCACTACTCATCGACGGCGTTTTCCAGGAACCATCAATTAAAAACCATCGTGCCCAAGGTAAGCGATCCCTAAAAATTTCATATCCCATTTTCATATATGCTGCTCAAAAAAATTATGGCATAGAAAAATTTTGGACAAAAATTGGTCAACTTTGACTAACGGTAACTCCGCGAAAAATCATCGTAGGATAATGAAATTTTTTTCAAATTAAAGAGAAAGGTTCAAACTTTATAATGCTGTAAACCGCATCCCCGAAAAAAATTTTAGCAAGTCCGTGCATTTTATCAAACTTTGCAATTTTCTGCATGGAAAACATGTTCTCAGATTTAAGAGTTTACAGTAGCATTACAGAGGTGCATTAAATTTAAAAGTATTTGCATAGTATGCAAATGCACATGATATAAATATGTAATTATGCATGTTATTTTATTTCCAAACGCGGAAAATTTTCAAAATATTTTCTGACTATCGCTAATTTGCTATGAAATTACACTTTTATCAAATGGATACTTAACTGTAGTACCTATTTCAAAAGGAAAACTTATATAAGCAGATAAAAACAAGGACAAATTTGATGCACCGCGCATGACTTGCAAACTTGTAAATACTCTTTTTTTCTATAGCAAAGTAGTGGCGAAACGGTACCTCAAATTTAACAATTAAACTAACAGGCTAATGATGTAAAGATTACATATAAAAATGATAATCACTTAAAATGTGTACTTTTGTAAATCTTTCATAATAAGTATATTGACATAATTGTTGAAAATACAATATAGAATGCAGAATCATATAGAGAACATTGGAGTGATTTATGTTATATCGGTACTGACTGTGATATACTTCGACTAAAATTTATTTTATAATTTCAGGTCTATTTCTGTTCTTTTCCTTAACTATAGACCTTCATGGAATAAAAGTGTCGGTCCTTTTTT
>NW_012026867.1:1800600-1801320 GCF_000956235.1 Wasmannia auropunctata
GCTCAGAGATGTGTATAAGAGACAGGGTATATATAAAGCTGATGGGATTCAAATCGGGTTTTCATGAAGTATGGGCTCACAGATCGAATTTTCGTGTTGACTACGAAAAGACAACTTTCGAAAAGAAACTTCTCATCCGGCAATAAGATATTGAATTCAGCGGCGTTAGAGATGCTATAATTCTTTATTTTCGCGTTTTCTCCTCGCGGGTTCTCGGACGTTTGCACGATCAAAACAGTACAGGGGAAGGAAAAAAAAACGATCGCATTCCAAGATTGCAAGTATTTAGGTTAGCAACCGGCGCGATCTTCAAGTGTTGCGCGTCGTTATAGCTCACTGGCGTCGTTATATATAATTACACTGTTATCAAACTGATAATACTTAATTGTAATATTTCAAAAGAAAAACTTATATAAGCAGATAAAAACAAGGACAAATTTGATGCACCGCGCATGACTTGCAAACTTGTAAATACTCTTTTTTTCTATAGCAAAGTAGTGGCGAAACGGTACCTCAAATTTAACAATTAATCTAACAGGCTAATGATGTAAAGATTACATATAAAAATGATACTCACTTACTTCTTTTGGTATGATAGTTTTTACTTGAGGGTTTATGGCAAACGCGTACGCTGAATAGTGCATTACGCTGTCGTAATCGTAATCGATACCATAATCCACGATGTCGTTCGGGGAAACTGTCTTGAAATTACTCTTGGTG
>NW_012026867.1:1801412-1801874 GCF_000956235.1 Wasmannia auropunctata
TTACTCTTGGTGCCTAGATGCACAAGATAGGAATAGATAATTTATACACATAATAGGTCTGCAGAATAATCTCACAGTCAGTCAAATTATTATTATAGCGTTTACTGTCAGGAATTATATTTATATGAAGAATCGCACGTAAAGTTTTAATATCAATTAGAGATTAATACTTCTTAAGTTGTAGACGAAAAAAAAATTGCTAGAAATTTTTAGTGCAAAAAGTTGAGCGCAGAAAAATTGCCAACTTGAAAAATGACATACACTATTTTGCTGTCATATATTATAAAATTATTTAATATTAAATATTTATAAGTAACAAAGCAAGAAGTTTGCAAACTTTGATCAAATATTTATTAAAAAGAGTTAATCTGCTTATTTTAAATCTTTTACTGTTTGAAGAGATTGCGAATACGTACGTTCTTGAATATTATCCCAGTTGATAGTCACGTATTTATCTCGGTC
>NW_012026867.1:1801894-1806071 GCF_000956235.1 Wasmannia auropunctata
TATCTGCAACACAAAATTTAGAAACAGAAACAATAAAAATTAAACAATTTTAAACACAATAGAAACGTATATCATCCTCAAACGAATATTTAATTTTTTGTTTATTTTCATTTACATTTTAAGTAAAAATATGAAAAATTTTATTTTGAACTTGGAAAATTTCCAAAATGTTTTGTAATTATTGCTAATTTACTATATAATTACACTGTTATCAAACTGATAATACTTAATTGTAATATTTCAAAAGAAAAACTTATATAAGCAGATAAAAACAAGGAAAATTTACAAGGACAGTCTCTATTCTAACGTGAAAATGTACATCCAATCAATAATAAATATAGATGCATCATTAATTCATTTTATTTTAATATTGCTAGAAAGATAAATTATATTCTAAGATTAATTGATCTAACATCTGCAACATTTTTATTGGATAGATTAATATTTGAATATTTAAAAAAATAATACAATATATTATAAGCTAAATTAATAAATAGTGCAAGAGACTTTTTTATCTTATTCTAAAGATTATCTAATACTATTAATAGCCTATAATATATACTATACATTCTTTGTTATTAGTTTTAATAAAAGCTTAATACTTATTAAATTAAATTTGAAATTTTATGTCATAATTTTTTTGAGCAGTATATATTCTTTTTATGTTAATGCTTTATCGCTATATTATCATATGAATGGTTTAATCGCTAGCCAGAACTTACGCAGATATGAGTTACCGAACTCGAGTTTAATAGAAAAGGAAGTACATCATGCGAGTTTGCGAATCGCGAGAACAATGTCGTATTGTATTGTATTTTTATATTACATACGTGTCTATGTGTCCGTAGAGACAACTGGACGGTGGTATTTTGGATCTCATTGGTGGAATCTTCCAGGGTAACAACGAGATAAAGCTCGGCCAGAGAGAAGGCTTCAGCAAGAAAGATATTCTGAAGATCAGGAGGATGTACAGATGCGGTCAGCGTACCGGCATAGTCGGTTACGCCGACGACCAGTACTGATGAATGAACAGTTGGCGGTTTAGCAACGTCTTCGGAATGCGTTAATACAAGAGAAATAAAACGAAGAGAAATAATATAAGAGAAATACACATCAACATCCGTGTCGGCTCGCAAAGGCATAATTGAGCTATTTATGATTATTCCTTATACGAGCCTCAATTTCTTCAAGTTAAATTTAGAAGTAAAACGATTCTTGATTGGAGCTAATTAGTAAGAATTTTCGTGTAATAAAGTAATGAGAACATCTAGTCTTATATGCAAACGGTAGCGATTGTGTCTTTTCAAAAGACAATACAGCGAGTGTAAACAGTATTATTATAAGTTATATAATATATATAATAATTATATAATATATATAATATAATCATTATCACGTATTTTAATATATTTTATGAATGTACCTGTAATCTTATAATCTGTATCTTAAGTTATATATTATAATACACAAATGCATCACCTCTACATCTTTCTTGTTGAATGTTTTATCTTTCTCGTTAACCAAATATTGATTGAGTATCAATATTTTTAAATTAAAAAATGGAGGAAACGTACGTATTGGAAATTTTCGATCGATAAGAAAAATATTACGTAAGTCCCATTCACGAAACATATTCAAACAGATGGAATATTTTGTGATAAAGTATTTATTATATTGATATACGTCATCATACGAGAATAATTTATAAATTACATTAAAAAGACATAACGTATTTTTATAATACAGTAACAAAGTTTCTTACGGGATTAATTTTTAATAGAAATACGATAATATTGGATGATTAATAAAAAATTATCGCGTTCAATTTTGAGAAAAAAAAAATTAATGTCGTGCTTGACTTCTCATGTGCGTTCCAAGCAACATAAACATAATAAGACGCAAACTTTATCTCTTTCACCTGTTCAAACTTTTAAAATTGTTCAAGATATTGTAATAAAAAGAAAGTTATTTAAATTATACTGCATTTACTTTGTTTGAATATTATACTGTGCGTATAATATACCCTACAACTTTTTATATTATAATATATGTTATACATTTTTATGTTAGAATAGAAACTGTCCTTGTAAATTTTCCTTGTTTTTATCTGCTTATATAAGTTTTTCTTTTGAAATACTGCACTTAAGTATCAGTTTGATAAAAGTGTAATTATATAACAAATTAGCAATAATTAAAAAATATTTCGCAACTTTTTCAAGGTTCGAAATAATGCATATGACGATAACGTACACAATAGTTCTACTTAAGTAAGTTTTTCTGTTGCAATACTGTAATTAAATGATAAAAGTGATAAAAGTGTAATTTTATAGCAAATTAGCGATAACGAAAAAACGTTTTGGAATTTTTCCGTGTTTGGAAATACATTGAAATGCATATAACGTACAGTTCTCGTATTTTTCGTTTGTAAAAAATTTTTATTAAAAATGTATTACTGTAAAATACTTTATTATATTGATTATTACTTAATAATTGATATTATATAATGATAACTATCTTCTTAAAAAGTCATTATTGTACAGTAAAAATACAGCTTCGTTTATATTAACTATTTTATATGCTATACAAAAGAGTTTTTATATACCTTTAATTTTATGCACTTATAAATACTTATAAATATTAAATTCTTAAACAAAAATCTGAATGATGCACAAATGTTTAGATATTCGATACGCACAATGAAATATATTTTTTATAATTTCATCTAGAAGGATCAAGGAAGTAACAAAATTAAGTATACAACATTAAAGCGATGAAGTAGTTTAATAAAAAACTCGACTCGAATCAAGTGAACTCTTATTGACAAAATCATTCAAACGTGTAACATTTATACATGTATAAAAAAGGATATAAAAAAAGAAGGAATTGTATACTGATCGTGATCGTCAGCAAGTTTGTATTACTCAATGACATCCCCGATACGCCATTCATATTGGCTACTTAAAATTGACGTAGAAGGGGCAGGAAAAATTTTGAGATGAAATATATAAAAAGGGAAACGCGCGATCCGAAAACGGCTGTATTAATTACTGTATTCGCTTTTGTCGTTTACTATTATTAAATTAGTAACTCTCTGTAATTTGATTTAACATCGATCATGTTGTGTCGATCGTTAACGTGGACGCTTGTCGTCCTTACAACACTTGTGTCGGCGGTGCCAATCTCTGACGTAGATAATGCCATAGAATTGGCTCTGAGGATTCCAGACAATGAATCAGGAATTAAGGTATCGGAATGGACCGTAGACATGAACATGAATCCTGAAGAATTGGGCAACTACTTGGAGGGCGACATAATGGTCGCGGAAGGCACCGCACGAAACGGTGCGAAAGACGAAAAGCTCCGTTGGCCTAATGGCGTTATTCCATACATAATTAAGGGTAACTTCAGTAAGTATCGTGAAAGTTCAGCCACATATTCTGTACTGCAATTTGTTCACTAAAATCAATTATTCCGTAATATATTATATTTACGGAAGAGATCAAATTTAATTTAATAAGTATTAAGCTTTTATTAAATTTAATAACAAAGAATGTATAGTATACTATAAGATATTACTAGTATTAGATAATTTTTAGAACAGTTTCTTGCACTATTTATTAATTTAGCTTATAATATATTGTATTACTTTTTAAAATATTCAAATATCAATCCATCCAATAAAAATGTTGCAGATGTTAGATCAATTAATCTTAGAATATAATTTATATCTTTCTAGCAATATTAAAATAAAATAATGTATTTATTTATTATTGATTGTACATTTTGTTGGATGTACATTTTTATGTTAGAATAGAGACTGTCCTTGTAAATTTTCCTTGTTTTTATCTGCTTATATAAGTTTTTCTTTTGAAATATTACAATTAAGTATTATCAGTTTGATAACAGTGTAATTATATAGCAAATTAGCAATAATTACAAAACATTTGAGAAATTTTCCAAGTTTGAAATAAAACTTTTCATATTTTTACTTAAAATGTAAATGAAAATAAACAAAAAATTAAATATTTATTTGAGGATGATATACGTTTCTATTGTGTTTGAAATTGTTTAATTTTTATTGTTTCTGTTTCTAAATTTTGTGTTGCAGATACCGCGCAGTTGAATCTTATACGTGCGGCTATGAACGAGTATGAAAAGTATACGTGCATCCGGTTTG
>NW_012026867.1:1806909-1815223 GCF_000956235.1 Wasmannia auropunctata
TATATAAGTTTTTCTTTTGAAATAGGTACAGTTAAGTATCCATTGATAAAAGTATAATTTCATAGCAAATTAGCGATAATCAGAAATTATTTTAAAAATTTTCCGCGTTTGGAAATAAAATAATATGCATAATTACATATTTATATCATGTGCATTTGCATACTATGTCTGTCAAAATAACCTTTGCAGTAACATTGCGATATTGTTAAAATTTTCAGAAGGATGCAGTAATTGGTCAGAGAGAAGGTTTTAGCACGGCAGACTACCAGAAGATCAACAAAATGTATAAATGTGCAAGCAAAATGTAGATATAATCGGCTTTTGTGTCAATACTAATGAATGGATATGACTTTGTTAATATTTTTAATATTAACAGAAACTGTAAATTAAAAACATTTAATAATAATCTATAATGTATTACGAAGAAAAGAAGAATATTTAATATTGTGTATAAAACTTATAATTACCTTTTTCTACATCTCTTCTCCTTTTTACTTTGACAATTAATTAATGTAATTAATATTTTTATATGTTAATATAATCGTGATTATAATATCATAGATGTACGTGTGCATCTGCTTGTTTGTACGAATTTACAATATTTTATAATTTATAAGTATATATTTTCTATATATTTAATTATAAAAAGTTCTTTTCTTTTTTTACTATTTTTATTAATAATCATTGTCTGATTGTGTGATTTTAGAAATATAAACAAGAAATGAGTAGATTAAAATCTAATTCGCTCGATAAAGGAAATCGTTATTTACATATCCTAAATCGATGGTATATTTTTAAAGAAGTGTAAGATGTTTCTTAATTAATTAATTATTTTTTATGCGTATATCAATTTTGTCTTATTCATAATTGCAATAATTGCGATAGAAGATTGTTCACAAAGCAACGCAAAAAAGTATATCGAGAAGATAGTATTTTTCCGATAATTTTGAAGTTTAAATATGGATAATAAATATATATTTTTTTAAATAATATCTGTAGAATATTTACATTATCTTGAGATTTCTCAAGATAATATAAACTGTAGATGTAATTTGTAGAATTTTTTTCATTATTTCTGATTATCTCTAGAGTGCTCGTGTTAAATCTGATGGTATTCATTAATATATATTACTGATGGCGTCCGGTATTGACGGTATAGATAAGATTGTATTTTATCTATTCCATTGACATTCCATTGACTATTAATTGTTATTTTAGTTTTCATTTTTTCCACTACAATATTGCCTCTGACCTTGACGTAATCATTTTCCGTTTTCAATTTAAATTTAATGCGTACATATTTACGATAATCGTACGATAATCATGTTTGTCGCAATGTTTTACCCTAGTTTATCTACAATACACATTGAATTAAAAGTACAGTTAAAATAGAACAATTTTAAATAACGTAGCCTTCAAACCTCGAGCAGCGAACTATGTACTTGATATAGACAAAAAAAATTTTTTAATCATATTTTTTATGTATATTTATGTCAAGAAGCGGAATATTAATATATCAGTAATAATATAATCGATTTTTATAATAATCAAATTGATTATAACTATTTTATGCATTAAACTGCCTATAAATATAGCTTTGTTATCTAAAAGTATTTTTTTTAAATTAAAATCTAGTTTAATTGTAAGCATATGTAACGAAATATAAAACAAACATAATTGATATTTTTTATACATGTCTTTTGCGAAGTATAAAATACATCAGACTATATTAGATTAATAAAAAAATTAATTACAATAATTTAACACATTTTTTCCTCTGAATTTTATATTATTATTTATATCCCATTGTATATACATTGTATTTCTTTTTATCATTGTCCAGCTTTGCGGCTTTTACGTATTTTAAATAAATTTTAATGTTCCAAGAATATAAATTGACCTTTTATTTCAAAACGTCATTTTGTTAAATATTACAATTATTAGGATAATTAGAGTGCATCGTCGCAAACATTTTCATTTTTATTGCGCATTAGAACAGAACACGTGTAATGATACCGCCTACTCTACACTATCGTTAATTTTAAGATGCTTCCTGTTTTAAAAACATATAAACATCAAGTATTAGGTGTATGCAAAAGTTTTAGCTTTTTTTTCAGCGCTTTGACGTAATTATTTAAATGGTATTTTGGTAAAATGAAATAGATTCCTGCTTGTTTGCGTTTTTAAAGAATAAAAAAAAAACAGAACAGACCATTTACTGGAAAAGTAAACCGGAAGATTATTTTGCTACATGATAACGTTAGACTGCATGTTACTTTTCATATCTAGCAAACTATTTTTAATTTGAGCTGGAGAGTTTTTCTGCATGACGAATTCACCAGACTTGGCGCCTTTGAATTATCATTTATTTTAATCGATGCAACATTCTTTACTAAGAAGTGCTTTTTTTCGTAAAGGAATTCGAAATTTACTTGAGAAATGGCAGAAGATCAAGGATAAATATTTTAATGATTACATATTATTACAATATTATACTTATTATTAATATATAAAGTACTAAATATTGTTACGATATTATACTTATTATTATATCCTTATTAATAATCCTTATTATATTATTGATCTAAAACAAAAACGTGCAAAAAAAGACTAAAACTTTGCATCTAAATGTTTTAAATACAGCTTATTTAAAACTGTATACCAAAATTAAAAAAACACATTTATAGATGTTATATGTACATAAAAAATTTATAAACAAATAATTCATTATTAATAATTATATACGATAAATGAGAGTAATCACATAATATATGTTTATTATTTTTTTTGCAACGTTATGTAATTTAATTCTTATGTTAATCATTTTATATATAGTATTATTAGGTAATTAATATTTTATTAGAAACTTATATATATATATTATTTATATATATCGAGTAATACAATCGAGCGCATATAATTATATTATTGAGAACATAGAAACTGTCAAACAGAGGTCTGATTTACAAACATATAATATAAGTATATATAATAAACACTTCTGATAAAGAAGCTCCGTAATTAAAAAATTAATAGTAAATTTTAATATACGGTGCCGGTAATGATCTAATTAACATGTTTAATGAAATAAATCCGAGTCATTAAATTCATGTCGTTTTTACCGTAGTATAAAAGGTATGTATATTTCAAATGGAACTAATATACCGACTATAATCGTCGTAAATTAGCGTTCACGAATAGTACTTTCAAAATAATGTCCGTATCAGTCATTAACAAAGTGGCATAGGTGGGGCATGAAAATTATTGCGCCATAACATATAAAAAGGGAAGCGATCAGAATGACTATATTACTGCATTCGCTTTCACTGTCGTATGACCAGGTGAAAAAGTAACTTGCTGTAATTTGATTTAATGTCTATCATGTGTCGATTGTTAGTCGCTTTCACGTCGACGCTTCTCGTCCTCACAATAATTGAATCGGTGGGGGCGGGCACTTATCATCCTTATCATATTGATGAGTATATGACGGTACCGAATAACGAAACAGGAATCAAAGTAGCACAGTGGACCGAGGAAATGAACATGAACCCTGAGGAATTGGGTAACTACTTCGAGGGAGATATCATGATTTCAAACAGCACCACAAGAAACGGTGATACTAAAGCAAAGCGTTGGCCTAATCGACAGATTCCCTACGTAATTACTGGTAGATTCAGTAAGTATAATCTTTAGGAATAAAAATTCAGATATTCTGTACTATATCATGTCTTTCAAAATTAGCGAATTAAAATGTCTTTACTGTGCAAATTATATCAAATTTCCATTAATTCAATCGTTTCTGTTCATAATCTTTGCATTGCAGCTCAGAAGCAGAGGAATCTTATACAAGATGCGATGAAACAATATCATTCTAAGACATGCATGCGATTTAAAAAGAGGACGAACCAAAAGGATTATCTGGATATTCGAAGTGATAATACTGGATGCTGGAGCTGGATTGGTAGGAGAGGTGGTAAACAACAAGTGAACTTGCAAGCTCCTGGTTGTGTAAATGCGATAGGTACCCCGGTACATGAGCTCCTGCACGCCATCGGCTTTTGGCACGAACATACTAGAGAAGATCGAGATGGTTATGTGAACATCAATTGGAATAATATTCCAAAAAGTATGTGTTTGTAAGCTATAAATGTTCAAATAAGAAATAATTTGTTTAATTGAAATGTAAATATTCAATCAAAGCGTGTTTTATTTCTTTATTTATTAATATCTGAGATGTCAATTAGTTTTGTAATTAATATATTAAAGTAGCATATGCATATTTTAAGCGACAATATTCCTCTATCTATCTTATATCTGCATTTTGCACTTTAGAGAATCTCAAACAATTTTTTTTTAAACTTAAGAATTATTAATTGTAATATTAACAACGTCTTATTACGTTTAAATAACACTTTTCTATAACAAGTAAATTTGTATTAATTTACTGAGATTATTCGGTAGATTTGCATTATAAATTCTTATCTTTAAGATATATATTATATGTATAAATTTAGACCAACAGCATAATTTCATGAAGGCTAACAAGGGACAGACCACCTCTTATGGTGTCCGTTACGATTACGGCAGCGTGATGCATTATTCAGCATACGCGTTTGCCAAAAATCCCAAAGTAAAAACCATTATTACAAAGGTAAGAAGTCATTATTTTTATAAACCAACAGTATAATTTCGTGAAGGCTAACAAGGGACAGACCACTTCTTATAGTGTCCGTTACGATTACGACGGCAGCGTGATGCATTATGACAGCGTACGCGTTTGCCAAAAATCCCATACGTATATAGTCCTATATGTATATAGGATCGTAAGACGGTTGATTTCTTTGTTAAAGTAGTTTAATTTCTGGACGAAGATAGATACAAGCTATATATATCAATTCATCGTTCTGAAATAAAAAGAAAATAATTATACACAAGTTATTATGCGCGCTGCATCAAATGTATATCTATGAATGTGTATTTTAAACATATAAAAGAATAATTTTTATTATTGGATGTAATTTTTGAAATGTTTCAGAAACCAAAAAATGCAAAAATCGGTCAGAGAAGGGGCCTTAGCAATTCAGACATTACAAAGATCAAAAGAATGTACAAATGCTGATGTATGAGAGTAATTGGCATCTATGTCAAGGATCAGTACTGATGCAAAAAATGGCTTTGATAATGGCTTTCTGTATTAAAAATAAATTCTAAATTAAAAATATTAAAATTTGTTTTGTTACTAAGAAGTAAATAATACTTAGCATTGTGTATAAAACATGAACATATAAACCACGTCACTTTTTTTTCTACGATATTGGCGAACGTAATTTATAATTTCATTAAGTATTAATATTGATTAAATATTATATAATATTGTAAATGTATTATTGTGCTTCTCGTATACAAATAATAATAAACATTTATAATGCAGCATATTTTTGTATAAAGTTTTCTTTTTCTACCATTTTTTTTACTGATTATATACTCACTATTTGTTCAGTAATTTTGTTTATTAGTACAATAATATTTTCCACATTATCATCGATAACTGTTCAGCAATTAAGCGAGAATTACTGTAGTGGTCAATTTTGTCCGCCTAAAGTTTATATTTAAATAATCAAATCATTAATGTATTAATGCTAAAAACAATTATAAATATTATTATTTTATGTGTTAAGCGCATTCCAACTATTTAAATACAAGCATTTGTAAATAAAATTTGTTATAACTAAACAGCCTTTTTTTAAATACGTTATTTTAATAAAGGAGTTTTACTTTAAGTTATTATTGTTTAAAATTTATTATCTTTCTCAAATATAATTTTTTGCAATCAAATCTAATCTAAACATAGCGAAATATAAGACGATATCATAATCAACATTTTCTGTATATATCATATTTTAACTCTTATTTTTATTTTAAGCTCAATTCAACTCACCATTACGTATTTACACAAACATGAATTTGTATCTAAATTTATTATGATAATAATGATTTATGATTCTTAAAAATTGTAATAACTTAAGCACTATATTAAAATTAAACTATACAGAGTCAGCTTCAATAAAAACTAGTCTGTATAGTTTCGATAGAAACTGGATTCTCTGAAACATATATTATATATAATATTCGCGAAATATCATACACGTACGCATTTACCGTCTATTAGAAGATTATGTAAATCTCTCTTTATATCCTAAAAGTTTTCCTCTTACATATTGTAATTACTAATCCATACAAAATTACTTTAAAAACAAAATAATAAAGAACGCCGCCAATTGCTTGCGCACTCCGCAAGAAAATATTTGATATTAAAATCGCCAATTTGCAGTTGTCAGTAAAATTAGAAAATACGGAGCGGCCTCACTGTCTGTTTTTACGGTCGCATATGCTTGGCGTGAGACACTGCCGTATTTCTTGATAAGCGTAATTTTATAACCAACGCTTAAATACACATACTAATAAACTTAGATATTAAATTGTAACTTTGTGTCAATTTTTGTTTTTCTACAAATTATTAAATTTGCACAGTTTTACAAAAATAGAAATGATAACCAGGAAATAAAGAATAACTTTATGATGTATTCACTTTACAATAATTGCTTACAATCCTCACAAAGATGATGCCAATAGAACAATTGTCACGCCGTTAGCAATGAAATAAATAGGTATAACATAGCGTGGTACAATAAAACAAAAACTATGGAGTGTATAACAAAACGAAAATAAATGCATGGGAAATTTTACGTTAATATGTATAATATCAAACATAAAAGATGATGTTAGATTACAATAATAAACTAATGAGAGGAGAAATTTACAGATTTCCACTTAAATTTTAAAACCTCGTGATTTCCCTTTACAGAGACATCGCACTTGTTCCGATTCTATAAGGATAAAGTTCCTTGACCTAAAATAGAATTGACGATCGGCATTGCTTGTGCATGGAAAAAAACATTGTAGCGTCCTTTTCAGAACGTTAACCGATATCTGAGAGCGAAAAAAAGTGCCTACGATTTTCATGGGTTGCGCCACTGCGCGTACCTATGACTCCTATACGAGACAGTCTAATCCATGCATTTTTCCATACACCTCTCCTTTTCCAATTCTTTCTCTGAAAATTTTCTTTTAACAATTTAAATTCGGTGGTTGGACATTACATTAGGTTAATAAGAAAGTTAATCAAATTATTTGACACATTTTTTCTGACAATGAGTTTTATATATTAATGTCTCAAAAAAACGTATCTACATCGTATCCTTTTTTATTATTTCCACCAACTTTGCAGTTATTACGTGCTATGAATAAATGTTCATTGTTTCGTAAGAATACAGTTTGATATTTTGCAATAACATAATTTTGCTAAATATTACAGTTATTAAAATAATTAGAGTAACGTCGCAAACATTTTCATTTTTTTGGAACAATAGAAAATGTGGTAATAATCAATAATGTCAATAATATTGTTAATTGTATGCTTCCCGTTTTAAAACTTATTAACAATGCAGCTACCTGTTGTATATAAAAAATAAAAAATGCATTTATAGGTGTATATATATACAAAATTTATGAACAAATAATTTATGAGTAATAAATGAGAGTAATCACATAATTTTATGTTTTATTATTTTATTATTTTTTCTAACATTATAATTTAATTTTTATGTTAATTATTTAATATACAGCATTATTAAATAACTAGTATTTTATTAAAAAGTTATATAAATGTATTAATTAAGAGAAAACAATTATGTTTCTGATAACTAATTTAATATTATATAATTCAAAACATTTTATTTTTAAATATACACGTTTAATAAATCAGATATATTAATCACTTTTATAGATAGAAACTTTCAAACAGAGTTCTGATTCACAATACACAAATATCTAAATACGATACTTTTGATAAAGAAGTTACTATAATTCTAATAAAGTTATTATAATTCAAAAACTAATAGTAAAATCTTAATATACAGTGCCAGCAATTATGCAATTAAATTGTTCAATAAAATAGATCCGAGTCATCAAATTCAAGTCGTATCTTTTATTTTCACCGTTGTATAAATACATACATATATATATTACAAAGAAAAATGGATTAATGATCGGTGAATTAACGTTGCCTAATAGTATTTTCGACATGATGCTCGTATTAGTCAGTAACAATTAAAGTTGAATAGGAGGGGCATGCAAATTATTGTGCCATAGCATATAAAAAGGGAAGCGATCGGAATGACCGACTATATTACTGCATTCGCTTTTGCTGTCGTATAACCATAGCTGAAGAGGTAACTTGCTGTAATTTGATTTC